>NC_090744.1:60720883-60725883 GCF_036898095.1 Palaemon carinicauda | reverse complement strand
ACTTTCTTTGATGCCTCAGTGACTTTTACTGTACCCCTAATATGTTCATTTCTAACCCTGTCCTTTTTGGTTACTCCACTCATCCACCTAAGCATCCTCATCTCGGTTACGTTCAACTTTCTACCCTCTGTTTTCTTTAGGGGTGCTGCTTCCAATCCATATGTCATTGCCGGTCTGACCACTGCCTTGTGCACTCTGCCCTTCAATCTTATAGGGACTTTCCTATCACATATGATACCAGACACCCTCCTCCAGTTGCTCCAACCACACTGAATCCGGTTGTTAATTTCCTCTTCCATGTTCCCCCCATTGTCGATCACTGAACGAAGGTACTTGAATTTATGAACCCTTTTGATGTTTCCTCCGCCTTATTTGATTGTTGTTTGCTGGTCGCCATCCATCTCGGTTGTCATATACTCTGTCTTCTTCCTGCTTATTCTTAAACCTCTACTCTCCAAGGCATATCTCCATCTTTCTAGTTTCCCCTCCAGTTCTTCCCTGTTCTCGGCTACCAAGACTATATCATCTGCATAGAGCAGACACCATGGTGGCTCCTCCCTGACATCCTCTGTTAACACATCCAAGACGATGTTAAACAGGAGTGGGCTTAGAGCAGATCCCTGATGTAGCCCAACTCCAACTTGGAAATTTTCTGTTCTTCCAACTGTAGATCTGACGCTAGTCTTTACATTTCTATACATCTCCCTGATCATTCTGACATACTTCTCCATCACTCCTCTCTCCCTGAGACATCTCCACATTTCCTGTCGTGGTACTCTGTCATATGCCTTCTCTAGGTCTATAAAGGCCATATGCAAGACCTTTTGCTTCTCTCTGTACTTTTCCATAATTTGTCTCAAAGCGAAAATACCATCCACAGTACTAAGCCCCTTCATGAATCCTAGTTGCTGTCTACCGATGGAAACTTGCTGCCGTAATCTTTCATCCATAATTCTTTCAAATACCTTCAGTGTATGTGACATGAGTTTTATTCCTCGATAATTTTCACAACACTGTATGTCCCCTTTCTCTTTGAATATTGGGATTAATATACTTTCCCTCCATTTTTCGGGTATTGTCTCACTTTCCATAATCTTTTTCATTAACTGCCACAATATGTCAATTCCTTCCTCATCAAGAGCCTTCCAGGCTTCTGCAGGTATGCCATCTGGTCCCACAGTTTTACCATTTTTCATCTTTCCCAGTGCCCCTCTAACCTCAGCTTTTGTTATTTCTGTGACTGGTCCACAATTTGTGTGTCCGTCTCCTCTTAAAAATCTTTCATTTTCTTCATTCAGTAAGGCCTCAAAATATTCTTCCCATCTCTTTATTATGTCTCTCTCATTTCTCAGTATATTTCCATCCTTATCCTTAATCTGTCTTATGTGTGTTATATCCTTGGTATTCTTATTTCTCATGTGTGCTAGTTTAAAGATCTTTCCTTGCCCTTCCTTGGTATCTAGCTCTTTGTAAAGCTGATCATATGCTCTATCCTTAGCAATTGCTGCAATTTTCTTTGCTAATTTATTTGCTTCCTTATAGGCCATCCAGTCCTCTTCCATTTGGGTCCCCTCCCACCTTTTCTTTGCTTCTCTCTTTTGCTTTGTTGCATCCTTCACTTCTTCACTGAACCACCACGTTTCCTTATTTTCGAACATCTTACCACTACTCTCACCCAGTATTTCTCTAGCAACCCGCAGTATTATCTCCATCGTTCTATTCCACCATTCATCAACATCCTCAATTTCATGAGTTAGTTCCTCTAATACTTTTTCTTTAAACTGCCTACAAAGTTCAATATCTTTCAGCTTAAACCATTTAATCCTTTTTAGCCCCTGCATTTTTTTCTTCCTTATTTGTTCAACTTCCATAACCAAGTCCATCACTACCAAACGATGTTGCACACTCACATGTATATATATATATATATATATATATATACATATTACTAGCTAAGCTACAGCAGTAGGTGGAAAAACAAGATGCTAAAATCCCAGGGGCTTCAACAGGAAATCCTAGCACAGTGAGGAAGTAACATCCTCGAAACAGATATTTCATATATAAACTATAAAAAGACCTATGTCGGCTTGTTCAATATAAAAACACTTGCTTCAAGTTTGAAATTCTAAGTTCTACCCATTTAACTACCCGATTAGGAAGATCATTCCATAACTTGATCACAGCTGGGATGAAACTTCTAGAGTACTGTGTAATACTGAGGCTTATGATAGAGAAAGATTAACTATTAAAATTTACTCCATGCCTAGTATTACGAAGAAGATGGACAGTCCAGAAAGATCTGAATATAAAGAATAATCAGAATTAGGAAAGAGCTGATGCAACATGCATAACGAGCTAATTGAATGACAGTGGCATTAATTAATACATAGACTAAGAATAAGAAATTCAATAGCCCATGAGTTTCTTTCCAACAAATTTAGATGGAAATCAGCAGCTGAATACCAGAGAGGAGAGCAATACTCAAAACAAGTAGAATGTATGAATTAAAACACTTCTTCACTTTAGATTGATCACCAACTAAATTAGCTGTCGAGAATATCACTTAAAATTTCAAAAGTCAAACAGAGTTGAAGAAACATTTTCATTGTTGAGATTCAGAAGTTGAGAAGCCACTGTCCTTGGCCTACTTACAATCATACTTTGAGTTTTTTTTTTTTTTTAGGATTCAACTTCATACCCCATAATTGGCACTATGCACTAAATTTAGCTAGATCTCTATTAATGGATTCAGAAACCCACGATCTATATTCAGGAGATGGAATTGATGCAAAGAGTGTAGCCTCATCAGCATATGCAACAGGTCAAACCACTATCATGTGTATATAGTAATAAAAGTAATGGGCCATGAACACTACCCTAAAGAACACTAGATATAACATTCTTATACTCACTGTTGTGCTCATCAACAACAACTTTATGATCTATTACTTAAAGAAATTAACAATAATGCTAAGAATCGACCCACCCATACAGAACTCTTTGATTTGGGGAAAAAAATACCTCATAATTAATACTGTCAAAGGCAGCACTAAAATCAAAGCCATTCATACGAACTTCCCGACCACAATAGAGGTATTTCTTTATAGCATTGGAAATTGTATGAAGTGCATCATATGCTCCAAAGCCTTTGTGAGAACCAAATTACAAGCTAGGGAACAGGTGATTACCTTTGGCAAACCAATGAAGACGTTTTGCTAAAAGACGTACAAAAACTTCAGACCACAAGAGAGTTATGGAATTTGGGCGGTAATCAGTTGTACCTGAGCTACTGTGGAGTATTGATTTTTGTTTTACTTCAATTTATTTTTTGTTGTCTGCCAAATCCTTGAGAGAGAGAAAGAGAGAGAGAGAGAGAGAGAGAGAGAGAGAGAGAGAGAGAGAGAGAGAGAGAGAGAGAGCGTGTGTGTGTTTCTAAGTGAGCGAGAGGTAGTTAGAGTATCGATAGTTTGTTATGGGAAAGACTGTTGGTATAACTGAGATTATTTGTTTATGTTTTTAGCAAGGTTAGAGCAGTGATGAATGTCTTGGGCGAATGCTTATTTTTATTTGACTGCAGCTAAAGGCAGCTGTGTGTGTGAATGCTGGACTACTATTATTGTTACTATTTTTAGCAGCGCGGAAGTGTTTTGTTTATTTCAAAAGTAAGTACAATCTATTTATCTTTGCTAAAAGTGATTCTGAATGATAAAAAGTTTATTGATTATATTTTATTATACTGCGATAGTTTAGTTAGCTAGGAGTACTCGTAAGTATTTTTCTAATTCTATTTTTCAACAGCCGTAATTCCTCCTTTGGAGAACTTGTTCTGCTCTTCAATGTTATTTCTTCAGTCGTAAATCTAATTCCTATTCCTATCAGTCCTTCATCCAAGAGTCCAGCTATCAATGCCTACTCGGTAGTCCCTGTTCAGGTGCCAAAATTATGTGGCGGGATGTCACATAAAATAGCCACCACACGCTTGAATCACTCTAACTGACAAATTTTTCCTCAATGCAAACTTTCCCCTTATGTTATCAGCAGCGGGACTCTTGGACAAAACGGATATAAAAACAAAACATATCCCTAAAACTACATTTCTTCAAAATTAAATACTTAACACAAAACCACTCATAACCAAAGAAATAATCATAACTTAGTACTACAATCTTAACCTACTGCAAATAAAAAACACATTCAAATAACCCATGAAAAACACAAAATTTAAAACTAAAATTCACTTGAACCACAAATATAAAATGAAATATTACATATTTTCTGAGTGGACCCCTTCGTTCACACAAGGGCCAGCAGTCTTTTATAGCACAAAACCACAACCGGAAATCTGATAAATATCAATACACAGCTGTATTAATTGATTTGGGTCTTGAATGTTATCATCAACATCATCATCATCATCATCATCATCATCATAATCATCATCATCATCAATCGAATGTAATCGTAATACACAGGCCAGGTCATCAATGGTTAAGCAATCCATTAGATCAGTCTAAATACAATCTATTACAGGCCAGGTCAGCAACTATAGATCAACATTCACAAATGAGTTCTCCAAATAAGGAATTAGTGCTTGCCAAATAAAAAAGAAAAAACTTACGGACACTCCTAGCTACCTAAACTATCACACTATAACCAAAGATAATTAATAAACTTTCTATTATTCAGAATCACTCCTAGCAAAGTCAAATATATTGTACTTACTGTTGGAATAAACAACACACTTCCACGCTGATAAAAAATTATAATAATAAGAATAATCCAGCATTCACACACACAACTGCCTCTGGCTGCAGTCAAATCAAAATAACCATTCAACCAAGACAGTCATCACTGTCCTAACCTAGCTAAAAATAAAAAAAAAAACAATCTCAGTTATACCAACAGTCTTTCTCACAACAAACCATCGATACACTAACTACCTCTCGCTCGCTGACACTCACATACATACACTCTCTCTCTCTCTCTCTCTCTTTCTCTCT
>NC_090744.1:60713383-60718383 GCF_036898095.1 Palaemon carinicauda | reverse complement strand
AAAGCGGACTGTACGAAGATGCTTCCTTTGAAAAAAAAGGCAGCAGTACCAGAGGGCACTCCCTCTGTTTACAGAAATAGCGACAGCTGAAGAATGCAGCAGGGTTAGTTTGATTACACTTCTTCTCCCAGCGGGTGGTGAAAGTTTAGATCCAGCTGCAGGATGAAGTCATATCTGCAGAGACACTCAATTCCTTCAAATTCAGAAAAAACAGACATTGGATAAGCCACCCACAC
The DNA here is from genome assembly GCF_036898095.1 of Palaemon carinicauda. Taxonomy (NCBI): domain Eukaryota; kingdom Metazoa; phylum Arthropoda; class Malacostraca; order Decapoda; family Palaemonidae; genus Palaemon; species Palaemon carinicauda. The sequence continues at coordinate 60,718,147 of NC_090744.1, read as the reverse complement.
ATGTTTGGTTACAAGGCCAAAAACGATGTGTACTGAGTGACTTTAATCTCGGGTATATAAGCCTGTCGACCTTTCTACCTTATATTGTATTGTATTGCATGTTGCGCTTTTTCTTTCTTTCACTGTTATTCCCAACACTATCCTTTAATTTGTAAATACCTTATGTTCAGAGGCTTTATTATTATTATTATTATTATTATTATTATTATTATTACTATTATTATTATTAAATGCTAAGATACAACCTTTAATTTGAAAATCAGGATGCTATAGGCCCAGGAGCCCCAACAGGGAAAAGAGCCCAGTGGGGAAAGGAAACAAGGATAAATATTATATTTTGAAAATTGTAACATTAAAATAAATATTTCCTGTATAAACAATAAAAACTTTAACAAAAAAGAGAAAGAGAAACCAGTTAGAACAGTGTGCCTGAGTGTACCCTCAAGCAAGAGAGATGTAACCCAAGACGGTGGAAGACCATGGTACAGAGGCTATGGCACTACAAAAAATTAGAGAAAAATGTTTTGATTTTGGAGTGTCCTCCTAGAAGAGCTGCTTACCATAGCTAAAAACTCTCTTCTACCCTTACTAAGAGGAAAGTAAAGTCACTGCACAAATATAGTGAAGTAGTCAACCCTTTGAAAGAAGAAGGGTTTGGTAATCTCAGTGTTGTCGGGTGTATGAGAACAGAGGAGAATCTGTAAAGAATAGGCCAGAATATTTGCTGTCTGTGTAGGCAAAGGGGAACAACCGTAATCAGAGAGAAGGAACTAATGTCGTACTGTCTGGCCAGTCAAAGGACCCCATAACTCTCTAGCAGTAGTATCTCAATTGGCGGCTGGTGCCCTGGCCAACTTACTACCTAATGGCTTTAAGTTTCTGATGCATAAATTAATACTGGTAGAATCATTTGTTTCAATTTTTCTCTATTTAGAGAAAGAGACATTTTAGAGAAAGAGACATTTTACTTTTAATAATTTCATTTTGTTTACCAAAATCTCTCAACCCTATGATTATCCTTCTTTTCTTTTTCGTCTCATGCCTTGGAGAAACTTACTTTCTGTTCTAAGAACGTATATTTATTAACAATATCAAGAGATTCATTCATAACCCTAATCTATTATTTATCTTCATTTTATTTAAACATTATCTTAGTTTTAATCATATTAATTTTCAGTCCTACAATTCGGCTTTCTCTATTCAAGGTTTCTATCATCTTTTGCAATTCTTAAGTTACTAAGTTATTCCCCATTAATGAAAATTCCGAAATTTTACCAATCTAAATTTTAAACAAAAAATCTAGGCATAATGTGAGTAAATTGGATGAAGTGGGGTCTCTCTGTCTATCTCCTTTATAAATCAGAATATTCTCACATGTTTAAGTGATTTTAGAATTGCTCTACTTCCTGTATAGATATCTTCAAGTGTTCCAACATAATATTCAATTATTCCTAGTTTTTTAAGTATTTACATTACTGATGAAGTTTTTAGTAAGTCTAAATCCTTCCTATAGTCTACAAATGCCACACATGGGGTTTGTCATACTTTGTTGATTTTTCCATTAGCCGTTTAATTACATGAATATGATCAGTTGTTGAACACCTGCTTCTATAGTCTACCTGTTCTCTAGTTGATTAAAATGTAGCTTTCTTTCCATTCATCTTAATATGATCTTCTTAAATAATTGATTTTATCTAGAATAAACTTATTGGCTGGTAAATTTTCAGGTATTCTGTGTCTCCATTTTTGAGAATGTTTATAAAAATAGTCTTTCCAAGCTGTAGGTAAGAAGCATTCTTGCAGACTTTTTGTGGAAAGTTCAGCAAGGTTTACTGTTATGAAATCTCTTTCATATATTTTACATATGTATAGATAGACAGCTATATGGAGGGATATATTTCAGTTCTATAATCTCAAATATCAATATTGTTACTATAGTACTGTAGCCTCTATGTGTATTATTAGTGCAACTCACCAGTGTTTATTGAAACATTCTGTACTGACAGGTAAGATTAAAACAGTCAAAAAGCATATAATCATTTATTAATTCTAAATTGTAGGGTGAAGTATATGCATATGTATATGTTACATGTACGTTAAATTTATGTTTATTGTATTACGAAACTTGTGAAAAGGGCTTTTTTTCTTACATGTTGATGTTAAATTAAAACAATTAATATTTTATGTATGTTAATGTATTTGTAATGCGAAAATATTGCTGTGTTCTTCTATGAGAATTCTAGAATCTACTACGCCGCCAGCCATCTGTCGGGCGAGAGCTATAGATTTCATGATGATTCGAGAAAGGGTCTGTCGTGTGGCGTCATGTTGCGCATTGATAGTCCTGAGGGCTTCTTGTCTGTTAGGAAGAGTCGGGAGTATTAGTTCCCGTATATTTAGATACATTTTTTCAGCTACAACTTCTGTGACTCTGTACTATGGTGACTACAAACAACGATAGAGTATTTTGAAGGCAAAGAAGTTTAAAACTGTCAACATTCATAATTAGAAGCCAAGTACCTACATAACCTTTTATATCTGAAACTAAGCAACATCGTCTGTCTCTCGCTGCATAGAAGTTTGGGAAGTCAACTAGAGACCTACTTCGTCTTAAGAATTCTTATAATATCGATTCTAATTTTAGTTTAAAAAAAAAATGGACTTCACTAAAATATTAAAAAAAAGATATATACATATATATAAGAACAAATTTATCTAGACATGTCTGAAGAGTTTGGAAACAATTTGGGACAGCCCGAAAAGAGTCGTACCCACAGAAGTCCTAACTTGATATGAGAAATAAAGGGTAAGTTTTTTTGGCTAAAAAAAATTTGGCCAAAATTATTTTTTTTTCTTTGGGGGGGGATACCTACGAAAAATATTTACTGGGTATATTTAAAAAAAAAATTAAATAAAAGCATCTTATCATAGAATGGAAATGTGTAAGAAAGTATGAAAGAAGGTGTTATTTACTTTTCTTTATGATGTCAAATCTAAAGGTGACTTTTTGTCTTTTAAATTTCACCTTAAAAATATCTGATGAAAATCATTGTATCTGTTATAAGAATATGGCATTTCTGTATGGTAGTATAGCAAAATATCACAAGTTCTATGGAAAACACGAATACATAGAGATATGCTACCTTAGCCATCGGGTATGTTAACATAATGGCTCCAGACGACAACAACAAACACAGCCAAATCTGCCATTTGAATTGGAATAAGGGTATGTCAATTTCAGTGTGCTATTTACTTACCTATATACTTGTACATTCGTATAAAACCTTATATGGTGTGTGGCTGGATGTTTGAGAAATATTTCAGAATCAACATTCTAACAAAAAAGGATGACTAAAGAAATCGATAAATTCGGAAAAGTAAAAAAGAAAAAAAAATCATGTCAAAATGGTCCCTATGCATATTTTAATGATTGTATTTATGGAGACAAGTAGTATCAAAAGAAAGTTTCATTACAATGTTATAGTATTAACATTATGACTAAGAAGAAATAATGTAAAATTTAATTGAACAAAAAAACAATCAAAATGCCATATTTTACTTAAAAATAGATGATATTCTTTTTTTAAACATATATTATTGTATTTATGCAAACACGTAGTAAAAGAAAAGTTTCCTTTTGTAACTAATCAAGTACAGCTGGAACACAAAACAGTTTGCTGCTTAAGGCAAACCGGCTTCTTACATCGCGAACAAGCAATGTTTGTCTTGTGGTCAACCTGGGAAGGGAATCTTTGATATCAGCACTTGAAGTTGCTTCGGCAACTTAGTTAACATGTAGAACCGAAGATTGACTAAGAGGGCACACAAATCATTGGCAATCTCCTTGAGGAACGTTTGCCTTGGCATCGACTTGGAGAAGGGCATACTCGAATAGATAATATAATAATTAAGCATGATTATATTTATTATCCTGTAAAGACTCAGTGGTGGCGCCGTTTCTTACGAACACAGTTTGATACAGCATGTGTCAGTAGGGTAAATGACACGTTTGTGATCCATAAGAACCTAACCAGTCACAAAGGATAGATCCATAACCTTACTCCACCTATCTCTCATAACCTCATTGGCTACTTCTAACTTAACTTCACCCCTCCCTCAACTTAACTGGGTACCCCTAACCAAACTCCATCCCTACCTTAACCCCATTGGCTACTCATAACTCAGCTCCACCTCTCTCTTAACCTCGTTGGGTACCTATAACCTTAATCCACCCATTTCCTTAATCTCATTATCTACCACTAACCAAACTCCAGCCCCTCTCCCAACCGCATTGGCTAACCATAACCTCACTCTACCCCCTACTCTCTCTAGCCTAGCCTAACCTAACCTAACCCAAACCATCCCATCCTAACCGATCCTAACTTAACTTATCCCAAGATAACCTAACCTAACCTATACTCACCAAATGAGTGAAATAATACCTAACTTCGAGTCTTAACCCTTGCTGTACCCTCATCAAAATATCATACTTAGTACCCTTCGGGTCAGGTTTGACCCGTATTCAAATTTTCCTACATTTTTGCCTTTCGAATTTAAATTTCCACAAATTTCTGTGACATTCATAGTTATACTTCATATATTAGCTCAGGGGATATTGTGTATAGTGTCTTTTACTTCAAGAGACACTCTGAAAGTAACTCCCCAACCTACCAAATAATCAACATTCCATTCATTTTGAGGACAAGGGCGTAAATAAACCAAATCTCTAATACTGAATGTTACTCTGCTATACTTTTCACAAAA
>NC_090744.1:60693383-60708383 GCF_036898095.1 Palaemon carinicauda | reverse complement strand
GCTTAACTGTTGCCTCTCAATCAGCTTTAGCCGTAGCGCCTGGCCTGCGTGCAATACGAAAAGTTATCGCAAGGAAACGAAAATTACTAAACAAAGCGCCACCTAACCCAACCAATTTAGAGCAATTAGTCATACCCGAGTCCGATACATTATATGTTCCCCAACTGGGTGTAGAAGAGAAATTCCTATTGGGAGACAGAGTAGAAGGCAATAATAGAATTTTAATATTTGGAAGAATAAGCTGGCTTCAACATTTAGTAATCTCAGAAATTTGGTTTACCGACAGAACTTTCACCATTGCGCCAAGTCTTTTTTACCAAGTATATATTATATCGGCCAAAAAGCATGATCGAGTTATTCCTATAGTTTATGCTCTTCTTCCTAACAAGCAAAGATTAGCTTATTCTCGTTTATTGAGTTACTTAAAACTATCGAACCAAATTTGAGACCAGTTTCTTTAATTTGTGATTTTGAGCAAGCTGCCATTCATGCCTTTCAAGATACATTTCCTACAGTTCAAATTAAAGGATGCTTTTTCCATTTAGGCCAATTAAAGATTTTTATTTACATGATTCCGTGATTTTTTTTTTCTAAATTTCCATACATAAATAAATAAGTCATTGGGTGTTTTCAAAAACAAAGGCGCCGAAACAATCTGACGCCTAAACGGCTACGCCGAATAGTGCTGCCAGTTTTCTGATGGAGAATCGGCTACGCCGAAACGGCGACGCCAATTGGGCTACGCCGAAACGAAACACCATATACTGAAACTAGTAGTATACTGTCACCATACTCTTTTGGTGCCTTTTCTCCTGGAAATCTAGATAAAACTTCTGCATTACCCATCTTTGATGTAGGACGATATTCTATATCATAATGATATGCAGCTAACGTAATTGCTCAACTTTGTAGTCTTGCAGCTACCAACGTAGGTAAAGTTGCCTTTGGACCCAATATTGCTCATGTAGGTTTATTATCTGTAACAAGTGTGAACCTTCTCCCTCCATGAAGATATATATGAAATTTCTTAACTCCATATAAATTACTAATGCTAAACCTTCTTTTTTCTATTTGAGAGTAATTCGTTTCTGCCTTGTTCAATACTCTAGAAGCGAGAGCAATTGGCTTTTTTGTTCTTTCCGACATTACATGAAATAATGCTGCGTCTAAACCTATGTTCAATGCATCACATACTAATTTAACTGGTAAATCTATTTGATAATGTTCTAGAAAAGTAGGTGATGTTATTTCCTGCTTGATTTTTTTCAAAAGATTCCGGAATATCTTTTGTCCAATTCCATTCTACACCCTTATTCAGCAAGTTATACGATGGATGTGCAATTGCGGATAAATCCTTAATGAAATGTCCATAAAATGTTAATAAACCTAAAAATTATTGTGATATCTTAAAATTTTCTGGTACCTTAGTTGATATAACTGCATTAATTTTCTCCTTAGTCTTGTGAATACCTTTGCATTAATTACAAAACCTATTTACTCTACTGAATCAACTTCTGAAATACATTTGCTCCTGTTTACTCTAATGTTACGTTCCTTCAACTTCTTCAGAACTGCCCATAATTTTTCTCTATGTTCTCATTTATCTTTACCAGAGATTAAAATATCATCTATGAAAATAAATACTCCTTGAATTCCTGAAAAAAACTTATCCATAGTTTGTTGCCATATAGCTGGATTGCTTGCTATTCCATAAGGCAATCTCTTTGGCCTATACAAAAGTAGGGATGTATTTACAGTACATAGTTCTTGTGAATTTTTATCCATGGGAAGCTGTTGAAATACTTGTCTATGACCTAACTTATAAAATACATAACATCCTGATGTAGTTGTAAACATATCTTTTGGATTTGGTAATGGATGTGCAGCTATCTGAAGCTGTGGATTCAACGTTACCTTGTAATCTCCACATAACCCAATCTGACCAATTTCTTTCACAATAGAAACTTATGCTGTTGCCCAATCTAGGTATGTAACTTTTCCCAAAAACCTTCACTTTCAAATTTTCTTATTTCTGTTTCAACTGCACTTTTCAATGCATATGGTACTGGTTTTGGAGCAAAAAATCTGGTACATCTGATTTCAAAATTAAAGTTGCCTTTGCGTTCTTTACTGTACTAACTTTATCTTCAAATACGTCTTGCAGCTCTGATAGAATATTATTTAATCGGAGACACTTCATTCTTGTGTTCATCTTGTGTACCTGTAACCTTCAAAATACTCGGCCAATCTGATTTCATATAATGCAACCAGTTCAGACTTAGTAAAGTTTGTCCTTCACCTTTCACTACCGTTAATGGCATTCTATCTAACTTCTGATCTTTATACTGTACTTCTACGTTCGAAGCACCTATTACCTGAATATCAAAACCATTATAACCTTTCAAAAATCTTTTTTTTTTTTTTTGCCTTCTAATAACAAATTTGGAATAGTTTTAGTTGTTTTCTCAGACATAATTGATACATCAGCTGCTGTGTCAACTTGCATTACAATTGGTTTACCGTTTATGATCACTTCTACCAAATTGTGTTTCTTTGTACCTTTGTTGACGGAATTAAAGCCAAACACAAAATCAGTTTTTGACCTAACCTGATTATCATGAACATTTTCCGCATTATTCTCTTAATATATAGTATCAAAAGCTGCATTTATTTTTGTTTGTTTTTGATTGTCCTGAAGCAGGGCATTTCCTTGCTTCATATGCTAGATGATCAGTTTTACCACAATTATAGCATTTGGGTTTTTCCTTTTGCTTCTGTGTATAGGTCTGATTCTGATATTTGTGAGCATTAGAGTTTGGCAATTTCCTATGACTAAGCTTTAACGTATTCTTTTTCTGATTCTCATAGTCTTTCTACTTTGAGCTAGTTTTAGAATTTTCCATTCTATTGGTTGTAAAATTAGCTATTATTTCACTTTGCCTATTTGATGTTTCTAGAGCTCTGCCTATAACCAATACCTTCTCTAGTGTTAAATCTTTATCTTGCAATAAATTTTTTGCTTAGCTCTTCTGATGTACAATGGACATTAACTTGATCTATGATAACATTTCGTAAGTCTAGAAATTCACACACAAAAGTTAAATTCTTAAGTCTAGTCACAAACGAATCTAAACTCTCATGGTATTTCAGATATGCCTGTGCCATAAATTGATACCTTTCAAAATATTTATTGAAAGGAGGGGCAAAATATCTGGTAAGAACCTTAATCGCTGCTTCACTAGTGTCATCAGTAGGTTGTAGTGTCTCAAACACTTCCCGAACCTTTCTACCAGCTGTATGCAGTAATATTGCCTTCTTTTATGCATCTTTCATACTACCTAACGCTTCAATGTAAATCTTAAATTCTTTACACCTCTCTTGCCATCGTGTTGCAACAGAATTGGGTTCAGCAATAATGCTAAACTAGGCTAATTTGAATGCCCGATGTCCAGGAGCATTTTTACTTCTTACCTGAATTAGGTTAGAAAAAGGAAATTTTGAAAATTAACTAGTTACTCACTGTAAAAGTGAATTTTAACTCAATTTCTATGTTCATTGTTGCTCTTGTGTGTTTATGACCAACTAAAGGTAGTTTAAACTTGTTATTTTATGTTAAGTAATGCTGTCTTATAGGGAGATGTTACCACCTAATACCTATTGGGAACAAATGTCAATCCTACCTTACTTGGTTTTAACAATCTATAATATATATTTAGGATGTTTTCTTCTTTCTTGACATCGAGCTTGAATGTTTTGTGGCGTTACTCTTGTTCACTGCATACTTGCAGCTGCTTCAGAGGGGGCTTCATCTAGTTGTCTCTAATGCTGTTGCGTTTCTCTGCATGGGTTTCTGGTCATCTTTCGCCCAGATATTGTATAAGCTATTGGTTATCCAAAATGGAATGTTTCCTTCATACATACCTGGAATGATATCCATTCATTAGTGTTGTTCTATCCCATCCTCGTCGCCAAAATATTGTATATGGTATTGGTTATCCAAAATGAAATGGCCCCATCTTACACACCTGGAATAATATCCATCCATTAGTGTTGTTTCACATCTCATCCGATGCTGCCGATTCTTCTTGATGGGGTTTAATGATATATTGGTATTCTTAAAATACATTTAATCCTTTAGGCTTACATTGGTCCTCATTTCTCCATGGCTTGTCTAAACAACTTGTGACTGTCGAGTGAGAATATGTAAACAAAACTCGCACGCATACATACAAAAAACAAAAGTGAGCAACGCTCTCGGAAAGATCAAATCCTACTCCAATAAAAAAGTAAGAATCCCCTCCTAAATTTAGGACATATAATAAATGACTAAATCCTTCATAACATATGCTACTACACTTATTCTGTGTCTAAACATGTTCTATCAATGCAATACTGTGTAACATTACTCTTAATACATGTAGCATGGATAGTATTACTGTACAAAATGCATAATAGATGGCCCAACAATGGAATCATTCCAACGAGAGAGGACTGGGAAGAAGTCATTTCTGGCACTGAAGCCCTTGTGAAATTTTCTGAATCTTCGACGAACCTCTGAATTTGGTGAGTTATAGATGTATTGCTAATTTTGTTTGTAGTCATAGATAATTATTTGTAGAAAAGATCAGGGCGGCCTTGGATAAGTTTAATAGATTTTCCGAAAATATTTCCCTCACATTCAAAATTGAAATAAGTAAAATAACTGACATAAGACTCATATTTCTAATTTCTTTCACCTGAGAACAACACCTTTCATAGTCCCCCTAGGGGAGGAGGTTGAATTCATTAATCACTTAGGAGACCCTACCTGTCATCCTAGAGGAAATAATGAATGCAGTTGAAGGATCTGAATGGAACATACGGAAAATAGGAAATATGGAGTTAATTGTCAGCTATAGAGAATTGGGTAATATTGGTCACTTTACCCCATATCCCACTGGTATTGGAGGAGTCTAGAATATAATCAATATTAGTATCAATTATAATTGCCAGAAATCTTCCCTAATTGCCTTTTTTCATCAATACAGCCAAGCAGGAAATTCAGCCAGGGCATTTGCATAGAGTCATTAGGAGTAAAATAGGAAGTAAAATTAATATCAACCTTAACTTGAGAGACGATATAATATCCAGGGAGACCATAAACATTATTGAGAAAAATAATGACATTAACATCTACATGTATGCTTTAAAGAAAACAGAGACCACCAATAATGAAAATTACAAAAATCATTACACCCTTCATTTAGCCAGGACAGGACCGAACCCCTCAGCCACTCATTTAGTTCCTCTCTTACTAATAAATGATGACCTTGATGCTCTTACTACAAACTTGCTCACTTTCATGAAGTGTATGCACAGATAACAAAGTCTAGTATGTCGTAAGAGGATTCAAAGTATATGCAAAAAAAAAAAAAAAAAAAAATACTTAACATTCCATTCCTCAAATGACCTTTGTTGCTCACATACTTCCTCCTGTCAAAGTATGACAACAGTGTCTTACACACCTTGTGGTTCCTATAAAACTTTTAAAAACAAGGCTGCCTTACTTAAAGGGTCTCACATTGCTTTCATAGACCTTGAGGCGTATTATACATACACACCTGGAAATCAGAAAATAATATCTAAACAAAAGCCGTTTTTTTACGCGTATGTTATCATTAATGGTAGAACATGTGAATGTGTAATTCTCAGAATCAGGTACGGGAAAGACTGCATTGATGTGATGCTGAATAATTTGACAAACGACTGGAAGGTTATCTGCGAGAGTTTGCCATAATATCCCCTTCATATGCCTGATAAAAGCTTGAGGGATTTCAAAAAGGTTGAGGAGTGTGGTGGATGTGAAAGTAAATTAAACGAGAATACTTGTAAAAATCGAATTCATTTACATTACTTACAGTGTGATAATCATAAAATTATTCTATGCGATAAATGCAGTCTTAACATTAAGGATGTTGTTGTAACCCTTCGAGTATACTTATATAATTTGGCCTAAGATTTATCAATCATATTAAAGCATGCCTCTCCCCAATTTACATTTAATATATTAAAGAATGACGGGTTAGAATTTCATCCTGGTATTGTAGGCAGAATAAAATTCCTAGATTCGGCCAATATAATATGGGTAGCATTTCCAGCCTGGCTAAGAGTCATAATCGTAATAATGGCTCACTGCATATAACAAAACGATTGTCGGAGGGATACGCAGATGAAGTAAAGGATCTGATACTTAAGACTAACAAACAATTCTAACCTTACGATTATGTTAGAGGGTATCATATCCTTCGTAAGTATGGTACCCCGCTAAGACCTAAATTTAATAATAGGTTGATAAGCTCCTCAATTTCTGAAGATGATTACAAACATATCAGATACATATGGAATGCTTCGTAATGTGGTAATCTCCTTGACTATACCTTATTACACCTGCTAGTTGATGCAAGGCTGTGTGATATTTTTTTTAGCAAGGAGAGAAGCCTTATTTTCTTCTTTCCGCCTAGACTGCACATATTTCCTAATCTGCACTTCTCTCTCTCTCTCTCTCTCTCTCTCTCTCTCTCTCTCTCTCTCTCTCTCTCTCTCTCTCTCTCTCTCTGGAGGCCTTTCTTTGTAGAACATAATACATATAAAACTACCTCTCATCGATGATGGAGAGCTATATCTGATTATCACAGAAAATATTCGAGGAGGGTTCTGCAGTCTAATCTGTCATCACGCAATTCCCGACAATATATCCATCAACCCTAACTTCAATCCTTCATTGACTGGATCACTACACATATACTGTATGCAGATTTCACCTCTCTTTACCCAACCATTATGCCAAAGTTCAGAATGCCATTTGATGATATTTCAGAGTTATAACCCTCAGAAATGAACCTGAAGACAACGGGATATCTTGTCCTTTAATTCAAATGACATTATTGGTTATTTAATTCTGTGTGACACTGAGCATGTTGAAGATTCTGTGGCCTTGACGACTGATGCCTTCCCTATTGCTCTGCAACATCTTAAAATAACAATGGATATGATCTCCAAATATTTTCAGGATCTTCTCAAGGAGCTGAATATTAAGATCCTTCGAAAAAATATGAAATTAGTGGGTACACACCTCCCCATTAATAATAAATCAATAAGCCTTCCTCTCCTGCAAACACTTGTAAGTTTAGTGTTAAACATTTTAACTATCAGGAAGGTGTATAAACTGAAATAGGAATATTATCTTCGTGAGTGTATAGCAGGATGTCCGGCTATGTGTGCTAGGGAGAAGGATTGCGATAAGAAGTGTAATATAAAGGTTATGATGAATTCTCTCTTTGGGGTTACAATTAGAAATCAGTTAAACCACTCAACCAAGAGTGTAATAGTCAATAACGAAGACACGCTCCGTCGAGATGTCTCTAAACATACATCCAAGTCAGGTGATGATATCAGTGAGTATAGAGAAATTTTAAATCCCATCATGACAAACATTATAGGAGACTCTCTTATATACATTGGTTTCTCCATCCTAGACTTTTTAAAAAAGATCACGTATGACTTCTTTTATGATACCCTAGTCAGATTATAAGGTGAAAAGATAAAGCGGCTTTGTATGGAAACCGATAGTTTCTTCACATTGGAAGTTGAAAATTTATAAGATGAGTTGAAAAGTCCTTTAAAGGAAAATTTTGTCTTCAGTAACTTCCCTGAGCACCATCATTTGCATGATGCAAGAGAGAAAGGGATTCTTGACCTCTTAAATCTCCTGACTGTAAATGACAACACCACTGAGTTTGGAGATGTCAAGCCTAAGGTGTACTCCTACAAAACAATGAATATCCGATCTAACACTCGTAAAGATATTCAGCTGTCAATCCAACATTTTATAGAGTATCAGCAATATCAGGATTCCAAAGGTAAGAACGATATATTGACAAAAGAGGTGTATAGCTAACACAATATATAGGGGACTATGCGCCTAACCTTCAATTGTAAGATAGCCCTATCTCCCTACAAGAAAAAGAGATATTACCTGACACTATATGAGTAGTACTCATATGGCCATCCAAAGGATCGCGATGATTTGGCTGGAGTGGATAATGAGCTTTCATCCCTCCCTCCGGCTACCATACTCAATGTGTAAACCACCAACCCCTCCGTTATTCCTCCTCCTCCTCATCCTTCTCCCCAAAGAGCTAATCCTGAGCACCATCATTTGCATGATGCAAAGAGAGAAGGGGATTCTTGACCTCTTAAATTTCCAGACTGTAAATGACAACATCACCGAGTTTGGAGGTGTCAAGCCTAAGGTATACTTCTACAAAACACTGAATATCCAATCTAACACTCATAAACGTATTCAGCAGTCAATCCAACATTTTATAGAGCATCAGCAAAATAAAGATTCCAAAAGTAAGGACGATATATTGACAAAAGAGGTGTATAGCTAACAAAATGTATAGGGGACTATGCGCCTAACCTTCAATTGTAAGATAGCCCTATCTCCCTACGAGAAAAAGAGATATTACCTGACACTATATGAGTAGTACTCATGTGGCCATCCAAAGTTTCGTGATGATTTAGATTGAAGGGATAATGAACTTCATCCCTCCCTCTGGCCATCACACTCAATGTGTAAACCTCCCACCCATCCGTTCCTCCTCCTCCTCCTCCTCTTCCTCCTCCACCTCTTCCCCCAAGAGCTAATCTTATTCATTCTTTACGATGAATTCTCAAGAAACCAGTTATTATGAAATGAAGGTGTAAAAATTATTATGATAATGCATTAAGGAGAGTATATAGTCAATTTATCTCTTCTCCTAATCCTCCCCATCCTCCTCCTCTTCCTCCTCTTCCTTCTCCTCCTCCTCCTCCTCCTCCTCATCCACCTCCCCCTCCTCCTCCTCCTCCTTCTCCTCCTCCTCCTCCTCCTCCATCTCCTCCTCCTCCTCCACCTTCCCCTCCCCCTCCCCCTCCTCTTACATATTCTTCCTCCTCTATATCTAGGATGGTATCATTATAGAAAGGTATTCCTCCCACAGGCTGCACCAAGCGGGGGCTATGCACAGCAAACTCAATTCAATTCACACGAGAAAGGAAGGGATATGCAGACTAGTTATGTACAATTATTCTCACAGAGGTTGAAATTTTTGAAGATGGCGAAGACTTCACCCTTTAACCGTTACTCCCACCTACAGCAGCACATCTCTAACTTTTTTTTTCTCTAATACTCTCTTCTTCCTTAATTTATGGTAAATAGCCCTGACTCTGACACTGACCTGATTCAACTCCGTAAATGCATCTGTAATATATCTGTTTTTTAATCGGAATATCATCATCATCATCATTTCCATAATGTTTACACTGTAGTATCTCATTTCTAAGTGATGGAAATACAATATTAAAAACACCTTGTGTAAGTAGATTTAAATAAAGAACAAACAATGTTTACAGTAGCACATACCTGAATGACTATGTAAATAAAGGGAAATAAATATTTCTTTTTACGAAATTATGAATCCAGTTTCACTAAACTAAACAATCCGAATATAATTCATAAATATGTATATGTTGAAATAGTTCCTCAATGGCATTCATGCCTTCACAATAAAACTTCAGGCTTCCCTAAAGCTGTGACAAATTTATTTTCATTCCCATCCAGGATGGTAATAGCTTGATATAGTAATTCAGGGAAGACACAGTTGGCTCAAAAGATTATCGAAAAATATCATGAAGTCTTTCACACCATTCTGTACTGTGGAGTAGATGACCACCTGATAGGGAAGCATGCCGGATTAGAATTAAATTTAGGACTAGTAGGGAGATATTGAATCCTTTTGAATATATATGCAGTGCTTTAGGAGTTCTTAGTTTATTATTCATCGTTATGATTGATTTATAAGCCTGTGATAATAAATTTGTCTCTCAAGCATTCACCACGAGTCAACACTCAAATATTCCAGTAATATTTATAATTCTGAACGTATTCCACTCGGGTATATCTAGCAGATGTATAAGTCTGAATTGCTCTCACTATAGATCTTGGTTTATTATTCATCCTTTATGATTGCTTTATAGAGGCCTATGATAATAAATTTGTCACTCAAGCATTCACCATGGGTCAACACTCAAATATTTCAGTAATATTCATAACTCAGAACGTATTCCACTCGGATACATTTAACAGAAATATAAATCTGAATTGCTCTTACTATAGGAGATCTTGGTTTATTATTCATCCTTTATGACTGCTTTATAGAGGCCTGTGATAATAAATTTTTCACTCAAGCATTCACCATGGGTCAACACTCAAATATTTCAGTAATATATATGACTCAGAACGTATTCCACTCGGGTAAATTAAGCAAAAGTATAAGTCTGAATTGCTCTCACTATAGGAGATCTTGGTTTAATATTAAAAATTTATGATTGCTTTAGAGAGGCCTGTGATAATAAATTTGTCATTCAAGCATTTACCACGGGTCAACACTCAAATATTTCAGTAATATCTATAACTCAGAACGTATTCTACTTAGGCAAATTTAGATGAAATATAAGTCTGAATGGCTCTCTCTATATATAAATGAGGAATAGAGATATTGGTCAGATTGAGATACTAAGACGTCAGGTGTATGACAAGAAAAGGGTCTTGACTTTGCTGAAATATGTAAAAGGGCCATATCTCATAATAAGTATGTCTATTTTTTAGTAGATCTAGGACCACACACTCCAGAAGAATTGCAACATTGTACTAACATAGTAGGGGAGACCGAGTAACAAGTCATTCTTCAATGGTGAGCCAAAGGCATAAGTTGATTTTATAAAGACTTTAAGAGACTATAAAGTCACCAAATAGCTACGGTGGTGTAGAGACATTATCTAAAATTGCTAGGAAGGGGAATGAAGCTTCACCAGTGGCATTGGGAGAGATTTTCTTGAAAGCAAGCCATATCATACCTTATTTAAAATCACTCGTAGGAAGTTCACCAGGAGGAAAGTACTATCACCAAAGCCTAGAGTTAAAGCTCGTTGTGATCTCGCCGACATGTCGAGACTTGCGAGATACAACCGCGCTTATATCTTTTAATTGTTATTGACATATTTTCCCGCTGTCTTCAAGTGGTAGTCCTAAAGAAGAAGAATGTCACTGGTGTTATGCAGGCGTTCATAAATGTCCTCGATAGTGACAATTTTAAGGGAGTGTCACGTCTGAATTCAGATGAGGGATAGGTATTCTATAATAGACATGTCCATCAGCATCTCAATGGGAAAAAGATAAGGTTGTATAGTGTGCATTCAAGAGAGATAAAGTTTTCAATTGCTGAACATGTTATTAGAGAAAAAATAATCCCAACAAGTCTAGCTGAACTATATGATGTAACAGTTTTTAGGAGAAAGACTGTTGGTGATAGAAAGAAGTGTCTAGTTAGTTGGAGTGGTTACACAGACCACTTTAATTCATGGCTTGATGAAACCCATGTAATTCAAGTATTACCGGATATAAAGGGATGGGTTTGATAGAAAAGAATAAAGAATTCATTATTTTTCTATCCCATTTGCCCGCCTTATAAATGTGTAATATGATAGGTGTACTGAGAGGATATATTTTAATTGAATTTCAGAAATATTTCAGAATTCCTTGAAGAAGAATCTAATGCAGGACGTGAATATTATAAGGAATTTAAAGTGATACAAGGAGGAAGTGAGGTAAATTGCACTGAGGAAAACCCCAATATATAAGAAAAAGAAAATTCTTCAGAGTTGGAGAGCTGGAGTTATTCTTTCTGTATTATTACCACTAGCAGCAGGATTAATATAAAATATTTTCCAATTGAATTAGTAATAAAAATGTAATGAGGGATTTGTATTTAATTCCAAGACTTACTTGTGAATGGTTAATGGGTAAAAAGACAACGGATGAGGAGGAACGAATGATATATCAAATGTATGGGAAAAACCAGAAACTTCAAATGAATCATATGAGGCAAAGGCCAGCCAGAGCATCAATATCCCCTTGAAGACTAATAAATGCCAGAAGAGAAATATGGATAGTCTAAAGAAAGTGGTTAAGACTGCTTTAGTACCGAAGATTAGGGATGTGAGGATAATCCTGCAGAATAATTCTATTCTTCTAAGGAGGTACAAAATATACAACCAGAACCCCATTATCAGGCCTTCATTAACTGGAACTCTCCTGATGTATTTCATTCACTAGAGAATCCCTTACGGTAATGGTGTATTGAAGCACTTAGAAAGGTCTGTTAGCTAAGATGTGTCATTATGGGGATCCTCTTTCACTGATTAACAGGTAAAATATTTTCGATATGATACAAAAATTTACAAGTAAAGATAGGGTTAAGGATGAATATCTGAAAGAATATGAATATATAATAGGAACTGAAAATATACCTCACTGGATGATTAAAGATAAGGCTCCGGTGAAGCAGGTGAAAAATTTCTATGAAATTTAAAAAACAGATCGCAAGAATAAAAATTCCTACTAGGAATTTTCCTGGATTCCCTATTAGTGTAGATAAATTAATATATATTCCATCTACGAGGCCAGTGAATCGTGATATAACATGTTCTGTTACTAGCTGAGAGTAGAGGAGCAATCAAATGGAGGGAGTTATAACATGATAGTACAAGTTAATTGAAGATAACAAAATGATTATACACCCAGACGAAGTTGTTTACAAGCGCAGCTTCAGATAAGGTGGAACGTTAATTATCACGTTGATAGGGGTTGATGAGCAAATATTATATATGCGGGTAGAAGGAGCATGAATAATCAGAAGTCGTGAAGCTTTCTTTAAGATAATATTCGGATCATTGACCAGCCCTGTCTACAAGCAGTGAGATATATGCATAGTCACTGCCAGCAATGCGGTGGCATGAAAAAACTTTGAGGCTCTGAAGGATTTGGTGGATTTATACCCTTACGCAGATGTGGCAGGGATGAGATAAACAAAACCTGGCATGAGTCATAAATGTCAGAGGGATAGAAGTGTGACGGGTACGGCCATCTCGAACACCCCCACGCTTGATTTGTATGCCGACAATCCAGTCGTGGCATCTTTAATAACTCAGTATGGTATTGGAAAGTCAGTTCAAAATAATCCAAATAGTGTTCAATAGTCCCAAGATTTACATCACGTGAATAGACTTCGCAAAGAAGAACGGAGATTACATCCTTCCCACAGTACATTAACCAATTTGAAGGATAGGCTAAATGGACGGAAATTTGATCACGTTCTATATATACTATTCCTATCAGGTATTGGCAGGAGGGGGAGAATTGATGCAAAGTGGCTAGCCTGCTATCTACTATATTCGCCTTCAATCAAGAACTGGAAGGGAAGACTGCATATATTGTCACCCGTGAAAAGTTATTTTCTAGTGTGGATGAAAAACATAAACGGGATATTGTTATATGTAATCTTCTGGAGCTATTAAGAAAATTAGAAATTGTAGATAATTTTAAGACTAATGATAAAAGCAGGGATACTGGTGGGGTTGATAGAGGACGGATTAAATGTCACTATTTGCCAATGTATTCACAAGCCTGACTATAACTATTTGTTTTTTTAATCTATTTTTTGAAGAATAAAATGATGTAAATAAAACAATAGTTTCAATTACAACCTCCAAAAAAATGTATATAGCATATAAAGTTATGAATATCAACTCAAAAAAATATACCCCTCAGTAGGGTAAGATGTCTGGTGAGAACACAATATATTTAACCAGTATAGGCTGCTTAGATATACAACCTGATAACAAACATAGTACTGATTTATTAATAGAATTCCTACATCAATAATTTTGGGTGATAATTATGAGTATGAAGTTGGCCTCGTGTCTATCATGCATCCAATTCAATACTAGGCCATAAAGTTGAATGATACAATGTTTCGTATTAAGATGCATTCACACTACCAGCCTACTAATAATATTATCACTGCTGAAAGTATGATGACACATACGTACACATATACACCAAATATAAATGTCATGACAGGGGATATGAAGATGATTACCATTTTAAATGGCAATTTGAAAAAAGGAATTAAAGGTTTGATTTACTAATAGAAATTCAACTTCCAATAATGAGGCACCATATTCAAATGGGATGACAGTCAAAAAAAAATAATAGTAATAACCATGCAATATGCTAACGGTAATTCATTTAGGAAGGGAGGTGTGCCGACAATTCATATTACTTTCAATTGTGAATCATACAATCTGCTAGGCTTCACAGACGATACAGAATATATAATTTATGGAAAAGGAGGAAAAAGAGAGGGGTCGAGCTCTACATTCCCATCTGAAAATTTTTCATTATATATACATATATATATATATATATATATATATATATATATATATATATATATATATATATATATATATATATATATATATATATATATATATATATATATATATATATATATATATATATATATATACATATATATATATATATATATATATATATATATATATATATATATATACATATATATATATATATTTATATATATGTATATATATATATATATATATATATATATATATATATATATATATATATATATATATATATATATATATATATATTTTGATGTAATACACTCGAGTTACTTTACTGGTAGACTTCTAAATATTTTAGACTGTTTCCATATAGATAGGGGTAAGAATAGAAATATACATGATATATTATATAAGCCTCTAATTACAAACATGTTGGATCAAATATCTATTGTCATTACGATTCAGAATGGAAGAAATATGAGATTCGTTGCAAGCTCTAGTGTGACTTGCGTCCTCCATATCAGGGTCAGCTAAATAAAATGATAAATGCGTATATTTCTAGCATTAATTGACAATTCACCTTCGTAAGAGGCTGTACTATTGTGGAGGTTTTTAATATCAATACTACTATTGTGGTGTAGATATGGTTAAGATCATGAAGGTGACTTTTGTTCCACTATCAGAACAGGAATTTAGGAGGCT
>NC_090744.1:60680883-60688383 GCF_036898095.1 Palaemon carinicauda | reverse complement strand
AGAGAGAGAGAGAGAGAGAGAGAGAGAGAGAGAGAGAGAGAGAGAGAGAGAGAGAGTGGAGTTAGGTTAGGGGTAGCCAATGAGGTTAGGAAAGAGGGGTGGAGTCAGGAAAGGGGGCGGAGTTATGTTAGGGCTAGCCAATGAGGTTAAGAAAGGGAGTTTAGGTATGTTAGGAGTACTGTAGCTAATGAGGTTAAGGGAAGAGGTGGAGATAGGTAAGGGGTAGACAATGAGTTTAATTGAGGGGTTGGAGTTAGGTTAAGCGGTACCCATTTGGAATGGATCCATCTTTATGAATCAGAAATGTGCCATTTACCCTACTCTTATGTATTTTTATTTACTTTAAGGGCTGCTTTTCCTGCCCTATACAGCAGGGAAGCCCTACTCTCTACAAGACTCTCCCTGTCATTTTATTTTGTTCGTTCAAAAGCATCTAACATTTCACACCACATATTGCTTGTTTATTGTCAAATCCACACTATCGAAGAAAGTCTTCAGTTTCCCCTTGAAAGCCTTAATATCTTTAGACTTTCATAAATCTTATGGCCGCATATTTAAAGGCTCTAGAGCCAGCAGTAGACATATATATAAACTCCGATTGTTTGAAACGATCTGTAACTATTCTCGTGTCTGTATGATCTGTTGGCTACACAATATGTAGCTATTCTCTTGAATATTTTGGACGTCCGGGTCTGAAAGCTTGATGGGTTATTGTACATATTTTAAACTTACCTCTCACTTTAATAGGCAGCCAGTGTGAATCAATTGATATAGGAGTGATCCTCTCTCAAGATGGGACACCTTTTATCAGTCTTGCTCCTGACTTCACCCCTCTTTCCTAACCTCTTTCCCTTTTTTTTTTTTTTTTTTTTTTTTTTCTTTAAGTTCCACTTTTGGTAAATTATAGTAGATGGAGTTACAGTAGTCAGTCCTGCTAATAACAGTTTATCACAAGTTTCTTTACAGAATGTAAATCTAGGTATTTCTTTATAAGAGAAATATTTCTTAGATGATAACCAGCAGTTTTTATTTTACTATCTATTCGAGCATTGGAAGACAAGTTACAGTTTAAAGATTCATATGATGAATTAGAGTTTCCAGTTTGTACACCGTAATTTCTGTCAACCAAGTAGTCTTTTAGGCATTCCAAAGCTTGATCTTCAACGCCGATGGATCGCAGATCATTTAGCAGTAATTCACACACAAGTATATAAAAACAGCCTAAGATAAAGTAATATTAAAGTACCACATTTGTTTCCATCCATCATTTCCAGCATATCATTTAAAACAAACCATATACCTGTCTCCGTAATTTTCTGTAAGCAGACTGGCTGTCTGGCAAAGCTTTTATTTCCTTCTAAGCGATTAATCAGTTGTTCAAGAATTACATATTCTAGCACATTTGAAAAAAAAGGATGGATTTGAAATAGGTTTATACGAGTTTAATTCCTGATAACCTAGAGCACTTTTCAGAACCAGAGTGACTATAGACATTTTCTCAAATTTGGGAAACTTACAGTTATCAATGCTTGTATTTGCAATTCTTATGATTATATCAGCTAGACTAGAATGGTAATCTGTATCAAACACAAAAATTGCATATGAAAACTACAAGTTAGTGCAGCCAACAAATCGTGTTGACACAAGATTAGTTATAAATGGTTTCAAACTATTGAAACCTTTATATGTCTACTGTAGGCTCTAGTTTAGAGCCTTTAAATATGCAGCTCTGAGACTATACAACAAGCTCCCACTAGACATCCGAATGATTCGCGATATTAATAAACTGAAGACATTCTTGTTCTGTGAGTGCTTCAATAGTGCCGATTCATTAATAAACGAGCAATATGCGCTGTGAAATGTTGAATGCTTATGAACAAACATGATAAAATAACTGTGGAGGTAAGTTAAAAAGTAGGGTTCCCCTGCTGTATAGGATCAGAAAAACAGCCCTTAAAGTAAAGTAAAGTTAAAGTAAATGTAAGGTTCTTTAGAAAGTTACCACCTACTAACATGTAAATTTGATTTCCAGTTTTTGTGTTTCCCTGTAAACATAAGGTGCTTTCGTAAGATAGCAAACACTAACTTGTAGTCTTAAGGTCATGTGTATATGTCACTATCAATTCCTAAATGTAAGGACCTTTAGTTAGTCAGTCATATTTATTAGTAAACTGAAAGTACATTTTAGTTTATGTAGTTATTAACTGGTATTTGTAAGCTGTAGCTATGATTGTATATTATAATTTTTTTTCACTTTCCTCTATAGTATACCGCTAAAATTTAATGTCGTTTAGATAAGTATCTCCCCTACACATATGAATCTTAGGAAATATATTTTTTCCCCCCAAAGTTGGGCAAAAAGATT
This sequence comes from Palaemon carinicauda, assembly GCF_036898095.1. NCBI lineage: Eukaryota > Metazoa > Arthropoda > Malacostraca > Decapoda > Palaemonidae > Palaemon > Palaemon carinicauda. The sequence goes on along the minus strand of NC_090744.1, from coordinate 60,686,018 downwards.
GTTAACTGAAGGTCATGAATGTGTATAGTACTTATATTTGAAGGAAAAAAGTTTGCAAAGTCCTGTACCTATAACGTCATCATAACGTCATGAAAAAAGTAATTTATGCTTTATGAAATGTATTCCATAAGGTACTGTTTAGTTTAAAATGGAAACATTGTGCAATTATTATATAACTTTTGGTCATATATTTGATTTATTTCAATTGATGGTTGTAACTGATCACAGTGAGGTAAGAAAATTGTATGGATATTTTGAAGTGAAAAAATAAACCACTGTATACCTTGAACTTTTTTCCTATTATTGCAATAAAGTGATCCCCCTCTCTCTCTCTCTCTCTCTCTCTCTCTCTCTCTCTCTCTCTCTCTCTCTCTCTCTCTCTCTCTCTCTCTCTCTCTCTCTCAGGTATTGAAATTTTGCTCATACAGATAATTGGAATGATACTATTTTATTACATCTTGATGCTTCATAGTCTTTAAAATACATCTATATGCAATTACTTACTAATCATCATGATGACATAGAGAGAGAGAGAGAGAGAGAGAGAGAGAGAGAGAGAGAGAGAGAGAGAGAGAGAGAGAGAGAGAGAGAGATCGTTAATAAAGTAAGTTCATCACTTTCATTCAACCACAGATGTACAATTTCAACTCGTGATATGCGATTAAGTGACAAATGACTGTATATAATTGAAACTGGCTTAACGATTTATTAAATATAAAGGATTACCTTTCCATTAGATATTGAAACGGATTTCTATTTCTTTATTTAGAGTAGTTGAAGTAAATATAATACCAACATGCTTCTCCATCAGTTTATTTTATTAAATAATTTTTAAATTTCCAGGAAGTATTTGAAAAACAGCCAATAAGCCTGAATTGGAAATACATACTGAAAGTACAGCTATTAATTTAGATGCTGTGAAATCCATAATGTGTATTTACCATATATGTCTGGAATTCCTTAATAACTCCAGTTTTTAATACATGAGAAGCACAAATTTTCAAGTTTTGGTTACAAAAGGTTTACCTCCCAGTATGCTTTGAGGAGTAAAGATTTTCTGTTGATTAAATCCTTGTGTAATAATAACAGCTCAGTATCGTTGGCAGTTTATAAGATATTGATAAGAATTATATCATGGGATGCATAATAGACCAACAATGGAACATCTATTCTATTACCTGCGAGCCTAATTTCCACTAAAATGGAGTCTGTTCATGACCACTAAAACACTACTGTATATAAATGATTGGGTCCAAAGGACTTTTGCCCTTTGGACGTAATCATCTGCATAATTCTCGATAAGGCTCTGCAATATTACCATCATAACATTACACCCTTAAGATGAAAAGCTCATCAATTTCGCAAAAAAATTTACCTTTATTTCAGCAGAAATAAAACATCTTTTTTTCATCAACAACCATTTATTACCTGCCAGCATGAATTCAGCAAAGGATACCACTTTGCATGCTCTGTATCATCACATTATATCAGTAAGACCCAAAATCACCACCAAATCAAAGTAAAAAGAGAATAGATGATAGAGGAGCAAGAGGCAAACACCGTGTGTGTTGAGAAGCCCCCTAGTTTATTCGACTATTTAACTCTTGTTCAATTTAGAATTATTACGCTGAAAATTTATATTTAAATGAAGCAATAATGATAATAAGAAACTTATCAACAGCAACAGTAATATAATGACGACAATAATAATCTGAAAAATTGTAGAAATAATAATCTTGATTAAACAATAACAACCTAATTACAAATCTCAAAATTTGCCAAACATCTTTGCAGAATGGAGGGCTGGAATGGAGGATTTTTAAAGATGTTTGTTGAAGTTGAAGTTTTAATTGAAATGTCCCTTGGTTATCATTCTCGAAACAATTAAATCTAATAATATTGACTGAGGATAAACAATGGCACGATGACGAGAAGCCTAAGGGTATAAATTCAAAGCTAAGGTGAACAATACAACGATTTCTTCAGAACTGGTCACTGAATCACAGAATTCGCTCCCGTAGGCGATGTTTCTCATTGTACTTCCAGATTAAAATTATTATTTTTGCTCTCTCTCTCTCTCTCTCTCTCTCTCTCTCTCTCTCTCTCTCTCTCTCTCTCTCTCTCTCTCTCTCTCTCTCTCTCTCTAAGTCTATCCTATTCCCGGCCTCATTTCAGAAGTTATGAAGTGACATTGATCAATTTTGAACTGCAAATTAGATTCGTTTTAATAGATTTTTTTAGATGGAGGTTTCATGTACGGCAATGAAGGACAGGTCATTAAATGAAGGTCAAACCATACGATTATATTCGAGAATATGGATGTTACGCTGAGCTGGAATAGAATGTAAATGGTCCTGGAAATAGTGACAATGATGTATGGAAAGGAGTGTTGAGTAGGGAAGGGAAGGGGCTGTGATAGCCAGCATTCAAACACGTGAGGTTTATTTTAAAGATTAATTTTCCTTTTTTTTAAATCACCCTTAGTAACATTTTCTTCTTAGGTGTTCTGTTGTGGAAAGCAAATTTTATACATGGTATTTCCATACTTGTTAATCAGAAAATGTCAAAGTGGGATGTCAGCAAAGATATGATACTAATAGAGCATATAGTGTGATAAATCTTTTTACCTATTTCTAAATATTCCGTAGCACACATTTTTTCTTTATTAATTTGGAAACCTAAATAGATTATTACAAGGATATTATTCACATGTAAGTAGTGAGGAAAATTGGAGTCGAAAAGGAATCTGTGCAAAGTGTCTTCCCTTATACACTGAGTTCAGTTAGTTATTACATTAGGTTAATATGCCAACTCGGTATGCGTTTCATTTCCTATTACCTTGGAAATGCTCAATATTCTTTCTATTAAGTATACATGCACCTACAGCCATCGTTTATATATTGTTGACAAACAAAAATCTTATATATTATTCTCCCTCTTCGATATTAGACATCGTTCACTTTCGTTTTTTTTTATTATTATTATTATTATAAAAATTGAGATCAAGCACTGTTGTTTTGATAAATTAATTCTTTAGATACTGAAGCTAGATTATGTAAATTCCCCTTCAAATCTTTTAGAAGATATAATCTCAGAGCTTGAAAATATTACGCCTCACTTCCCCCCCCCCCTTCTCTCTCTCTCTCTCTCTCTCTCTCTCTCTCTCTCTCTCTCTCTCTCTCTCTCTCTCTCTCTAATCAACACCACTTAATTACTATCCTTTTAGAAACCCGATACTTTATCATATTGTCACTCACGTTACCGTCACTGGAAATTGCGTCGCTGATTTGTTGCTTGCAAAAGAAAAAAAAAAAAAAAAAAAAAACTCTTGAAGGGAAAAGTTATCCAGAACAGACTACCCCTTTTACACAGAAAAATATAGTTTTAACGTCATTTCAGAATAATTTTATCGATGAAAAAAATTAACGAAAGGTCGTTCGCTCGGAAAAAACGACATAAATCAGTCTCAAGCGAAAAATTGAAAGCATACATAATTCAAACGGCCTTTTACTTGAATTCCAGATAAAATTAAATCAGCATATTACTTGAAAAATACCTTTTTACAAAGAGAGTCATCATTATCATCTCCTACGCCTATTGACGCAGAGAGCCTCGGTTTGATTTCACCAATCGTCTCTATCTTGAGCTTATATATTATTACTTCTCCATTTATCATCTGATACTTCACGTTTCATAGCCCTCAGCTATGTAGGCGTAGGTCTTCCAACTCTTCCAGTGTCTTGTGAAGCCCAGTTGAAAGTATGATTAACTAATCTTTCTTGAGGAGTGCGGAGAGCATGCCAAAGCCCTCTCCATCTACCCCTCACCACATATAGCACTTGAGTAATCTCTTATATTTTCATTTCTAATCCTGTCCTGCCATTTAACTCCAAATATTCCTCTGGGGGCTTTGTTCTCTAATCTACAAAATCTCTTGGATATTGTTTCATTGCTATACCATATCGTAACACCGATCTCACTAAACTGATATATACCCTGATTCGTATATGTAATTTCAGGCGATTTGATTTCCAAATATTACTTAACCTAGCCATTGTCTGCTTTACATTTTTTAATCTCTCACTAAGCTCAAATTCTGAAGATCCTGTATTAGATATCATAGTTTCTAAATATTCAAAGGATTCCACCTCAATCCTTTTTCCTTTCAATGATATTGCATCTTTAATTGCATATTCTATTCTCAGCATCTCTGTCTTTCTTCTATTTTTCTGGAGCCCAAACCTCATGTGATATTTCTTGCATTTGGTAAGCAAGCTTTGCAAGTCCAGTTGTGTTCTGCTAATAACGACAGCGTCATCAGCATACTCTAGGTCAGCTAATTTCCTGTTACCAATCCAGTCTAATCCTTCTCCACCATCTCCAACTGTTCTATGCATTTCAAAATCCAAGAGGAAAATAAACAACATATGTGACAGCACATTCCCTTGGAGTACTCTGCTATTCACTGGAAATTCGTTTGATAGGACTCCACTAACATTAAATTTGCACTTGTAATGCTCATGACCAGACTTAATCAAATTTATATTTAAAAAGAACTCGACAATAACACAGGACTCTCCACAAAACTGTCATCAGAAGTAGATTTCTATATTCTACGCATTACTGTACCACATGTCTTAAAAAAAATTTTGGTCAGTATTACTTCTACCTTTTCTAAATCATGATTGTTCATCTCTGAGTTTTTTCTCAATCTTTCTCTTCAGTCTCCTTAGAAAAAGCATAATATATATATATATATATATATATATATATATATATATATATATATATATATATATATATATATATATATATATATATATATATATATATATATATATCATGACAACTAGATTGAGCATGAAGCCTCTGTACTTATTGCAATCAGTCAGATCTCCTTTTTTTTTCACCCTACATTCTACAAAATGATCTTATAAGTATTCTGGGAGTCCGTTCATTTTCTGTAAATATCACTTCACAAGTTATTCCATTTCTTATAGGGCTTTCCGTCTTTTGAGTTTTTAATAATAGCTCCGACTTCAAAAACCCCAAATTCATTCGTAGGCACATCAAAGTCTTCCTCGGCTTCAGGTATAACAATAAAATTATTTCCCTCATATCTCCTTTTCATGACC
>NC_090744.1:60670883-60675883 GCF_036898095.1 Palaemon carinicauda | reverse complement strand
TTATAAATAGTACATTAAAAAAGAACATTAATCGCCTTCAGCAATGTAGACTAAGAAGTCCCAATTACACATTCCATAATAGTCCATACACAACACTAATGAAGCTGATTTAATCACACTACCAGCAGCCACTACAAAGTATTTAATCTCTTCCAACTGACTTAAATAATGTTTGAAGAACACACTTGAAGATTTCCATCTTGTGTAAGCCTGTAAACCTGCAAAAGACATATATTGGAAAAAAATTAGGGAGGAGTCAACCTTTTTATGGTCATGACCAATGATATGCTATCAGGATCAGGTCTCCAGATGAAATAGGTGAGTTTAAACCTTAACTGTTGCAGAGAAAGACTAGATCCTGTCGTCTCCTCTTTAAAAAGTTGACTGCTTTTAAAGGCAGCCTCTTTAACAGGTATTCCACGGAGCACAGAGAAGGATCCTCCTGTAGTGGAACAATCTTCCAGTGCCCCCGTGTTTCATGGGATATTAGTTTTTGGCCAAGAATGCAGGATCTGGGTAAAAATTCACCCCCCACGATTCTCAGAATTCAATGTGGCGATCATCCCTTGCAAAGGCCACAATCTCACTAACTCTAGCACCATAGCAAGCAAAAAGATAGACTTTTGAGTAAGATTTCTCAGAGAGTAGAGGCGTTATCTATTGAAGAGGATAAGTACAACGACCATGAAATCTCCTTGAGAGGAGCATTAGGTTGCAGTTTAGCACAACCCTTTGGGATCTTATTGAACAGCTTGCTATTGAGTTTAATATCAAAAGTATAAGCAATGGGTCTAGTTAGTGCCAACTTACATGAGGCAATAGTTGTCAAGGCCAGACCTTGATCATAAAATGAAAAAAAAAAAAAATACAGAAATCCATAAAAATAGTAGAGGGCTGATAACTTTTCATTGAATGCAACCCATTTTTCCCAGGAAGACAAATATTGTCATTTCACGGTGTTGGACTTACACTCTTCTATGAAGTCAATTCCCTCTTTTGCAACTCCAAACTTTCTTTGCGTCACCAGAACAAGAAAATCATGAGCCTAAGAGGAAGCAAAGACAGTCTTCTGTTGACCATCCTGGGACAGAACTAAAAATGGTAGAAGGTTTCAGTTCCAATTGCTCTTGGGCCACTTTGGAACCATTAGAGCCACTGTTCCCTTGGCAGTCCGCAGTTTATCCAGGACATTCCTCAGAAGGTTGAAATTTGAGACCACTGGTTCCAATCAAGGGAGATTACATCCTTTCCTGTTGTTACTTACCCGGTAAGCTTTTTGTTAAAGCTCATCACAAGGAAATCGATTTGCAGTTCTGAACTTGCTCTAGAATGAAACAAATGATTTTACATCCAAAAAACATTCTATTTCCAGAGGCTTGGATCTTGATAGGGTGTATGCTGTCACATTGCGAACCCCTTCAATGTGAAATGCTAAGAGATGTCAGTTCCTCCGCTTTACTAAATTGAGGATGGCTAGAATCACATGGTTGATCTGAGGAGAAGCAGAGCTCTATATGTTAACACAGTAAACTATAGTCTTATTGTCAATGACTAATTTGTTGTGATTTTGTCTTCAGGTTTGGTCTCTTCAGAGTCACAAACACTACCATAGCTTCCAGAATATTGATATGAAATTTCCGAAATATATTTGACCACCGACCCTGTACTTTCTTGAAAAGGAAGTTTCCCCACCAACATTGTTCCGAGGCGTCCGTGTTAATTGTCATGGAAGGAGGAGGATACTTCATGGGGACATGTATGGAAAAACTCTTGGCAGCAGGACCGGGGTTTTGTGGTGAAGATCTCTCCGAGTATTTTGTGATGGGTCGAGAGAAGGTTGTGACTCAAAGACTGTATAAAAGGAACTGAGTGAGTTTATTATGGAATACTCTCCTTTATATACAAAAGCTCAAAGCAACAAGAAATTTCATGTTCAAAAACAGACACTGTTACAGAGGAGAAAAACATACATGTATATTCTGGTTCTTTTTAGTGCGAGGGAAGAGCGAGGATACAAGTATAATATATACACAAAATGCACTATGTAGGATCGTGTGACACACGGTTGGTACATGGCTCCCCCCTAAAAATTACATAATGTATATGTTAAATGGGGCACCCTGATCTAGAGAGGCCAACTGTAGGCGGGTCATCTGGGAGGAGATAAGCAGGTTTTGGACGATCAATGGAGACCCAGTCTTCTTTGCCACGAATGTTTAGTAGGAATGCTTTCAGACTGCGTCAGATCACAAGGAAAGAGACAGTGCAAGGGGGCATTAGTGGTGGCTTGCTAGTGTCGTTGCCCAGGAAGACGTGTGTTGCAGAGTGCAAGTCTGTTGGTATGTGATGCTTCGCTGGGGGCTTGTAAGTCTGGTGGCATGGAGTAAATTTTCCCACGACGTGAGGCAATCGCTGGAGATCGTTGGAGGAGATTGTAGAAGGAAAAAATTTGGCAGGGACGACCAACGGGTTGCCATACACCATTTCAGCTGCTGAGACGTCGAGGGCGTCTTTAGGAGTGGTCCTCAGTACCAGGAGGACCCAGGGAAGCTGAGTAAACCCGTTGGAATCCTTACAGCGGGACATCAAAGCTGCTTTGATGGTGCGATGAAAACGTTCAACCAATCCATTGGCAGCGGGGTTGTAAGCCATTGTCTGATGTAGGGTGATGCCCAGGAGATTCGCTAATGTCTACAATTGAGATTTGAAAGTGGTACCCCTGTCAGAAGTAATATGCTCAGGGATATAAAATCTTGCAATCCATCCCAAGAGTAAGGTGGATGTACATGAGGCGGACGTTGCAGTTTCCATGGGAATGGCTTCAGGCCAACGAGTGGAGTGGTCGATGGCGGTAAAAAGTTAACGATGTCCTTGTGATGTAGGTAGGGGGGCTACAACGTCAACATGAATGTGTGGGAAACAACGCTGAGGTTGAGGAAAGGTGCCCACTCCTGAATCCGTGTGTCGATGTACTTTGGAAGTTTGGCAAGAAGTACAGGCGCGGACCCAATCCTTAGTATCCTTAGAAATGCCGTGTCAAATGAACTTCCTCTTCAGCAGTTGTGCAGTAGAACGGCACGAGGGATGTGAAAGGCCGTGAATGAAATCAAACACCTGCCGGTGCATGGGAGCAGGAATCCAAGGTCGCGGTCTACCAGTACTGACGTCACAGAGGAGGGTGGTGTTGGAGTCTTCGAGGGTAAAGTCTTCCCAACGAAGGGACGTGTAGGATGTCCTACATGCTTGATACTCTGTATCTTGTCGTTGGGCTTCAGCCGGGGCTTTGTAATCCAATCCCAGTTGAACGGCAGCCAACATGTTTCTTGACAGGGCATCGGCAACAGGATTCATTTTCCCAGGGACGTATTGAAGGGTGCAATTGTATTCAGCCAATGCGGAGAGATGTCGGGCGGACCAGGCGTCAGACTGCCGAGTAAAGCCGTGCACCAGACGCATGTGGTTTGTGCGAATAACGAAGGGCATACCTTCTAAGAAATGGTGAAAGTGACGGACAGCCAAGTGCACTGTAAGCAATTCACGATCGAAAGTAGAATAACCCGATTCTGCCTTGGACAGTTTTCTGCTGAAGAAGGCCAATAGGCAGGGCGAGACGTTGACCACCTGTTCGAGTACTGCACCAATAGCGAAGTCGCTGGCATCGGTGGAGAGAAGGAGAGGGGCATGTGGGATAGGAAAAGTGAAAGCCGCAGCAGTTGATAGGGCCTTCTTTGCATTGCAGAAGGCCGCTTCATGAAGGGGACCACACTTCAGGTTCTTTGGCTTGCCCTTGAGTGAGGCGTAAAGGAGAGCAAGAGTGACGTCAATGGCTGGCAGAAAATGGTGATAATAGTTGATCATGCCCAAGAATTTTGTAGAGCTTTGACTGTAGAGGGCGCGTGGGTGTCCTGAACGGCTGCTACCTTCTCAGGGAGGGGATGGACTCCTTCAGGAGTGATGCGGTGCCCTAAGAACGACGCTTCTTGGCGCCTAAGGTACACTTGTCGTACCGGACTACAAGGTCGTTTTGTTGCGGGCAGTCAAGCACGGTGCGCAGGTGACAGAGGTGCTCCTCTTTTGAGGAGGAGAACACAAGTATAACGTCCACATAACATACACAGAAGGGGAGGTCCCCTATGATGCCATCCATGACACATTGAAACGTGGCCCCATCATTATGAAGGCCAAAACTGGAGTAATTGAAGGTGTGTGTACCAAACGGAGTGGTGATGGCGGTCTTGGGTATATCTTTTGTGTTCATAGGCACCTGATAATACCCCTTCAGGACGTCGAGCGTAGAAAAAACCTTCGCTTTGTGCAGGTGGAGGTCACGTCGGAAATGTCTGGGAGGGGGTAGTGATCCGGTTCTGTTAGCCTGTTCAGGCGCCTGTAATCTCCGCACAGAGGGAGGGAACCATCTTTCTTCAGAACGATGTGTAAGGGGGACAAGCATGGGCTGGATGCCTTTTGGCAAAGGCCCATTTCCTCCATTTTGGCAAACGTCTGTTTGGCGGCTGCCAATCATTCCGGTGCCAGACGTCTGAATTTTGCGAAGACTGGTGGTCCCGTCGTCTTTATATGGTGATAAATACCATGCTTGGCAGGAACAGTGAGCATTTGGTGAAGTTCTGGACGGAAAACTTCCAGGTACGACGGGAGGTGGTAGGCGTAAGCATCCATTGGTGCGCTGATGTGGAGAGCGAGGTTGGAGGTCCGGGTTGAAGAGGTGTCGATAAGTACAAGTCTGCATTGACCAATCGTCGGTGGGTGACATCGATTAAAAGGTGGAAATGAGAGAGGAAATCTGCACCGAGGATTGGCAATGTGACGTCAGCAACGAGAAACTTCCAATTAAATTTACCATTTCCGAACGATACTGTGAGGTTCTCATAACCGTAGGTGGGTATCGCAGATCTGTTGACAGCTACCAAGCGGATGTCGGCAGACGTAGACAGACTATGTCATGTCTTGAAGAGTTCCCTTGGCAAAAGAGAACGACAAGC
>NC_090744.1:60655883-60668383 GCF_036898095.1 Palaemon carinicauda | reverse complement strand
TTGGATATTTGGAAAAAAACATTCAACAATATTTGATAAATGAAAACTTCAGATTACTTGGAATATGAATACGAAACTTTAGAATATTTTCTAGATACATAAATGATTTGTCAAAAGGCTTTAGGAATTTCATGAAGATCACAAATCCATTCTTTGCAGCCACATCGACGTTGGTTCGTCAGGAATGTCATCTCTTGTTCAAAGCAGTCCAAATTGTGAAGCTTACTTGCTCCCGCAGAGATTTGGTATGTGATCTGCATTGATCTTGGACTCAATTCCATTTGGAGCGGCGTCTTTCCTCATGACAGATTGTGGTTTTGAGGCTCCAGCATTTTCTCTGCAATGGAAGAATTTCATAACTCCTATCCATGCCGTTTTTCTTCTTTCTCTGATGCAGCTCAAGCTTCCAAGGTTGTAAAGGGGTTGATGACGAGCCTTCAACATTGATCTCATTTCAGCAACGCAGCCTAGGTCATGAAGCTTACTCGCTCCCTCAGAAGTTCTTTGTTTAAAGACTACGTTGATCCCTGAATTCAGTTCATCTGGAATCGCTTCATTCTCCATAAAAGCTTGAAGTATCTGAACGCTATCATTCTCTCCTTGGTGATGCATCCTCTGCATTTCCATCCAGGTTGTCCAAGCCTTGCCACTGCTAATACGGTACTTGGTTGTGTTACTCTACGTTTACAATGAATATATAATGTCTTAGTAGCGTCCAAAAATCGAAGATTGTTTCTCTTCGGACGTAATGTCCTGCAGATAGTTTTCAGTATAACATCAAAAATAAAACTTTTTTTCCTTTTATCAATTGGTGTCGACATATGTTTTGGATTACTTTACGACCCTTCTTCAAGACTATATTGAGTTTTGGAATTACACTTTAATATATAGGTTATGGCGGGAGAATTTGACCCAAAATTATCTGGATATTCGAAAAAAAAAAAAAACATTTAACAATAATTGGTAAATGAAAACTTTTGATTATTCGAAATATATATACAAAAACTTGAGATCATTTTTAAATATTTAAATTGACCATGTATTAGTAAAAAGGAAATTTTGAGAGATCTCTGTCAGATGTTGGAGTTTATCAAAGTGCAGATTGTGATACTGACCACTCACTATTGATGGCAAATATCAGAATTAAACTCTCTACTGGAAGAAGCAGAAACCCAAGGGCTGAGGTAATTGATACAGAAAAACTGAAGGATATAGAATTTAGAAACCAATGTCAAGTGGAAGCGGAGAATAGGTTGAAGGTGCTGGAAGATAAAAACACAAATATAGACTAGAATAAGATATGCAAAACAATTATTGGTGCTAGAAAGGAGACATCGGGTCTCAAAAGTAAAACCCATAAAAATAAGGGGTTTGACACAGATTGTGTGATGACAGCAGAGTGGAGGAAGATTTATCGTATGAAGTGGCTGGATTTTAGAAATGCAAGAGGTGTCACCATCAGTATGAAGACGAAGAGAAAGAGACAAGCCATAGAGAGAGAATTAGATGATATAGAACAAAATAGCAGATATGGTCATTCAAGAAGACAGTATAAGGGAATAAATTGAATCAGGAAAGGATACTAACCTAGGCAGGAATCAGAGATAAACAAGGAAATATACTGGTTAACAAAGAAGACGTAAAGCCAAGATGGGTTAAATATTTTGCAGAACTACGATATAGACCACAAGCAGAAAGAATAGCAAATATAGAGGTGATGCGGGAGGTGAGACCACAAGAAGTAGTAGAGTTACCAGCAAGCGATGAAATCTTAAGGGAAATCAAATATCTGAAAAATGATAATGCAGCTGGTATTGATGGTGTCAATACAGAACTTATAAATCCTGGAGGGCAAAGGCTACATGAAGAAATCACAAAAATTGTTCTAACATATGATATATGGAACGAAAAGATCATGCCTAGGATATGGGAAGAAGGGGTTCTGGTGCCTTTCCACAAGAAAAATGACAGAATGGTGTGTTCAAATTATAGAGGGATCTACCTACTGTCTGTAGGTTATAATATTTTAGCCAAAATCCTCTGCAATAAGCTAAATGTTTATTACGAAAAAGAACCTGATTACCAAGCAGGATTTAGGGAAGGAGGATCCAAAGTTGATAAAATTTTTATTCTGAGACAGATTTTACAGGAATATTGGGAGTAGGGTGAAGATAGTTGGTACATATTTATTAATTTTAAACAGTCTTTTGATAGTATTCACCGAGACTCCTTATTTAAAATTCTCCAGTACTTTCAAATACCAACAAAACTGATTAGCCTGACACAAATGTGTCATAGTAATATGAGAGGCAGAGTAAGAGTTGGAGGGGAATTAACAGATGCCTTGCCAGTGTCAGATGGACTTGAACAAGGCTGTCGTATGTCCACGTTATTTTTTACTTCGGACATTGAGTGGATAAGGAGGCAGGCACTAACGACAGTAAAAATAAACTTAGGAGAATTTAATTGCGATCGTTTGTGTTATGCTGATGATGTTGACCTATGTGGAGATGATTTTTAAAAACTGCCGCATATATTCGGTGCTTTTAGAGAGTACAGCTTAGAAATCAGTTTAGAAATCAGTGGAAAAAAATAATTCTAAAGGTTTCAAGACTAGGAAGTGAAGTTGGTAATAGAGCATGTGCTGTACTATACTTGGAGGGCGTAGATAAATTTATCAGAATCATATAGCCCATTAGGGTAATATTTTATCTAAATGTTTTTTTTTTAATACAATTTTATATCATCAAAAAGCATACAACAAAGGATTACATAGAATCTTCCTTAAGGGTATATTCAAGCAAACTATTCTATCTAATTTCTCTTCCTCTTGTTTTGTTAAAGATTTTACAGTTTATATAGAACATATTCATTTTAATGTTGCTACTGTTCTCAAAATATTTTATTTCTCCTTGTTTCCTTTCATCAAAGGGATATTTTCCCTATTGGGGCCCCTTGGCTTATAGCATCATCAAGCTTTTCCAACTAAGGTTGTAGCTTAGCTTGAAATGACAATAATTATATACATATACATATATATATATATATATGTATATATATATATATATATATATGTATATATATATATATATATATATATATATATATGTATATATATATATATATATATATATATATATATATATATATATATATATATATATGCGTATATATATGTATATATAATATATATATATATATATATATATATATATATATATATATATATATATATATATATATATATATATATATATATATATATATATATATATATATATATATATATATATATATATATATTCATATATATATATATATATATATAATATATATATATACATATATATATGTATATATATACATGTAAATATATATATATATTAATCGAGAATGGAGTTTGAGGAGAATATAGGGACCAGTATATGACAACAATTAATAGCAAACATAATAATCGAAACACAAAGGCTGTAGCGGCTGGGCATGTAGGCCAGAATGGAGGACAGCAGGATTGTCAGGAGAGTAATGCTTGGTAGACCAGAGGGAAGACGATGGCTGGGGAGACCACGTATGAGATGGGAAGATAATGTCAAAAGAGATGTGAAACACCTGAGACCTGGAGCACGTGCCCGCTTTCATGATCTCACAATGGATAGGGAAAAAAGGGGGAGTCTTGAAGAGGCAGCTAAGGACAGCATGGGCCCAGAGCCAGTGGATTGAGTGACTGAGTGAGTTATTTTAACGCTGTCACTGATCTTAGAATAATAAATATTTCGTATTCTTATTATTAAATGATCTGCTATTGCAATGAATTTCTGTTTACAGCCATGATCAATGAAATGTTACTTTTACTTAGCAGAGAAACGCCTGCCTTTAAATTTCTAAAATAGTAGAACATATATTTTTACATTGTCAAGTTCTTACTAAAATTTACGTTATTGAGGTCTATTCATTATATAACACATCCTTCTATATATTGTCTATTTTATACCATTCAATTTGTTATTTCATTATTTCAAATAAATATGGAAGAGACTGTAGCTGTCGTGTCTTTCAGTCTTTCTTTCCCTATGGGGAGAATCTTAAGTTTACGACAATGAGAAGACTTTGCCTTGACTTCACTTCCGTTTTCCTTAAAAATTACTAAACTGACATGGATATATGATAAATAAATTTCTGAATTATTTATGAACACTCCCTGAAATAACTAAGAATTCCAAATATCAACCAAAAAAATTTAATTCCGTTTTAATGAATAATAATTTCAAATATAAAGGGAATAACTAATATTTAGAGGTTAACTTGAGCAAAAAACTATCAAAGAGCACTAAGCGTTATTGATTTAAGATCACTGAAGAGCTATTAGTGATTTGTCTTGATTTTGCTATTGTTTTATTTTATGTGTTTATTTTATTTCTTTATTTATTTATTCTTTTTTTTTTTTTTTTGAGAAGCTGACTAAACTTTTTTTTCTATGGATTTCAATTATAATATTATTGAGAAGCATCCTGAACCCATTCATCTCGATTTGCTGCTGGCCATTCCACCATATAATTCCTTCGCTCAAAGATTTAATAAAAAAACATCACATCTGTTTCATATACCTTGAAAAGCTATGATAAAATTAAATTCTTACCTTTGATGGAAATTATGAAGTCTTTATATTTCATAGTTTGAATGCAATAGCCAAGGTTAAAGGTGTCATATAAAACTTGACGGAAGAATATAGCATAGATTTATATTTTACTTACGATGTAGTTACCTCTGACTCTCATAGACAAGGTTAAATCCTAATATAACCTCTGAGCATTACGTTTATTTTTTATTTTTTATTTATTTATTTTTTTTTTTTATCTTGACGTTCATATAATTGAGAATACTGGTATTGTTAATGGCGCATATTTCCCACTATGAGACATCCCTAGTGTTCATGATGGTCCAGGTTTATTCTTATTTGACTGTAGACAAATCTGATTCATTAGTATATTTTGCAAATCAAACACAAAATTTCTATATGGCACAGCAGGAGAGTTATGGTGAACATAAAACTCCTATCAGACCTGATATTGACCTCACTCTGTAGATAAGTTTCATTGTTCAAATAAGCACTTCAAAAGCTATGGTCGTCAGGAGGTAAAACTTTCGTAGAAAATAATTTTTCGTTAAATCCTACTGATCAACTGGAATAGAAACAAACATTCTTTATTCTAAGAAAACATCATAGACTGGCGTCAAAAATATTGAGATTTGATAAATCAAAACCTGGTCTTGATAACAATTGAATGAAATAAGGAAAGAGCGAGCAGCCTAGCTCAGTAAAGGCTCCAAAATTCCTTTTGATCAAATACATATCCCCTATCCTAATGCACAGATAAATTGGATTTGAAAATCAACAAATCAAATTGTCTTATATTTCCACCGTGATTCTAATCTTCTTCTTCTTCTTCTTCTTCTTCTTCTTCTTGAAGCACAAGTAACGTTTTTCTTTAAAGAGATGACCGCAGAATTTAGTTAACTAACTAACCTGTAGTCTTTTCTATCGTTTATATAATCTTCAGAATATTATAAGTAGGTGATATTAGTCATTGCTTATACTAAAATAGATAAGGCCTTCAAAGTATATCTTTATTATTCATATAACATCCTTTCATATATGTTTAAAGCAACACAAAATGTTTTTTTTTTTTTCAATGTTAATGCAACCCTGAAACAGGTACAATTTTTTTTCTTTTTTTCACTACATGAAAACTAGAAAATAAAATATAATTTATTTTCATTACTTTATCAACATAAAGCGCAAATCATATTTATATCAAACTGTCTAAAGATTTACGTTGTTACAACAGGTAAAACGCTCATGGGGAGAATAATTTTAACATGAACATTTCATGTAAGGACAAATGGTATTGAAGAAACCTAAATTTCGTGTCGTATCTTTCTTTGCCGACTCAAGATAAAACTCATATCACGATTTTTATCATAACACGGAAAGGATTAGATTTTCAGAAATAGGAAAAATAAAGTTTATTTTCAGTTTGAAAATTATTAGGTGCGTGAGTGTAGGTACCATCCGAAAATTAATCTTCAAACTGTAATTTCCCTTGAAAATATGAAAATTCAAACAAAATTATTAGACATATGCCACTACCCAATAAACTTATCACATTAACCATGTAGGACAAGACTCATTTACCAGTAAACGTATTCCCCTACAATTGACTTCTCCCAATTAGCAGCAAAAATTCACGTTTAAGATAAGTATATCATACCAAGAAGTTGTCAATTTTTTTCGACCTACAAATGTGGCTCTCCCTTCTGTCCAACAATTCGAGTCAGAGAGGTTATCCACTAGGCTGTGACAACAGTGTAATATGGGATTTATTTTAAGAAAAGTTATAATAAGTTCTCTCTTTTTTCAATTTCTATTTCTATATTCCTGCCATCATTACCTGCTTCATTAGGTATTCTAGTTAATATCAATCTGTAAGGGTAAGAGGATACTTAATATTTTACTTTTAGTTTTTAATTTTTTACTGTAATACTGTATGTGCTACGGGTATTAAGAGTAATATTGCACAGTATTGCATTGATAGAACATGTTTAGACATACAGAATAAGTGTAGTAGCGTATGTTATGGAGGATTTTATAATTAATTAATTGTCCCAAATTTAGAATGTGATTCTTCTTGTTTTTGTACTGCAGTAGGTTCTGATCTTTTAATAAGTGATGGTCATTGTTATTTTTGTATTGTTGTATACGAGTTTTGTTTACATATTCGCACTCGAATCCGGAAAGTTGTTAAAGTAGAGCAGTGATGTAATCCTGACCGAAATTATACGTATATTATGAAGAAGTTTGATTATATCTCATCCTCGTCTCCAATATGTGATGTTTGGTCCACATCCCACATACATGATAATAGCTCACTCACCTGGAATAACAATAGAGTAGTCAATTTAGAATGTTCCTATCCCAGCTTCTTCGCGGACTTGTCATTATTGCCGACTACAGTTGAGAGGGAACCCATGCAGAGAAACGCAGCAGCAGAAGAAGAACAAACCAGAAGATGTAACCCCATGTAGCAGGAATACAGCCAGGCACAGGCACGCCACAACACAACTCCATTTCTACATTCAACTTCAATCAAGAAAGAAGCAAGCACCCTATATAATTTTATTGGTTAGGACAAAGTAAGGTAGGATTGAAATTTGTTACTAATATTCATTAGGTGGTAAAATTTCACTAGAAGCCAAAGATAGTTTACATATAACAAAATTGTAAACTACACAACTTGGTTGCATAAACACACAAAAGATGCAATTAACATAGAAATTAAGTTAGAATTAACTTTTAGTTGATTTTGTAGATTTCATTTGCCTAACCTAATTCAGGTAAGAAGTCAAAATATCCCTGGATATCGAACATCCAGAGAAGTTCAGCATTGTTGCAGAATACAATTCTGTTGCAACACGATGGAAAAAGTGGTGTGAGGAATTTAAGATTTACATTGAAGCTTTAGGCAGTAAGAAAGATGCAGAGAACAAGGCGTTATTATTACACAAAGGCGGAGGAGAGGTTCAGGTAGTGTTTATGACACTACAACCTATCTTACCATATATTTTGCCCATTAGGTCAATTTTTTTTTTTAAAGGTATCAATTTAGAGCACAAGCATATCAGAAAGACCACTAGAGCCTAAATGTATTTGCGACTAGTCTTAAACTTTCAGCCATTTTATGTGAATTTCCAGAGTTAGAAAATGTTATCATAGATCAAGTTATTGCCCATTGCAGATCACAAGAGCTAAGAAAAAAATTACTTCACCATAAAGATTTAACACTAGAGAAGGTATTGATTATAGGCTGAGCTCTGGAAGCATCGAGTAGGCAAAATAATATAATAAATAATTCTACAAGCAATAGAATGGAAATTTCTAAAATTAGCAAGATAGGTTCAAAGTTGAAAGACAAGGCGAATCGGAGCAAGAATACGTCATAGCCTAGTCCTAGGAAATTGCTGAACGTTAATGCTCATAAATATCAGAATCAGATCTATACACAGAAGCAACAGCAAAATCTAAATGCTATAGGTTTGGTAAAACTGATCATATTGCATTCAAAACAAGGAAATGCCCTGCTACAGGACAAACATGTCAGAATTGTAGAAAGACGGGACATTATTCAAATGTTTGTATATTCAATAAATGGTACGCAATAAAAGAAATATAGCAGTTGATACAATAGGCAAAGAAAATAAGGCAGAAAATATCCACGATAGTCAGGATAGTTCAGAAAGTGATTTCACGTTTCGCATTAATTCTGTCAACAAAGGTACAAAGAAACATATATTGGTAGAAGTGATCTTAAATGATAAACCAATCCTAATGTAAGTTGCCACAACAGCTGATGTATCAATTATGTCTGAGAAAACATCTACAACCATTCCTATTTTGTTATTAGAAGGTAAATATAGAGTTTTGAAAGGTTATAGAGGTCTTTATATTCAGGTAATAGGTGCTTCGAAGGTAGACGTAGAGTAAAAAGACCAGAGGTTCGACAGAATGCCATTAACGGTAGTCAAAGGTAAAGGACAAACTTTGCTAGGTTTGTTTTGGTTACATTATATAAATTTAGATTGGCCTAAAATTTTGAAGGTGAGAGGTACGTAAAATGAACACAAGAATGAAGTGTTTGTGAAAAATATTTGATCAGGGTTTCAAGACGTATTTGAAGATAAAGTTGGTACAATAAAGAAAGGAAGGGCAATTTTAGTTTAGAAATCTGATAGTACCACTAGATTTTTTGCTCTAAAACCAGTACCGTATGCATTGAAAAGTGCAGCTGAAACAGAAATCAAAAGGTTAGAAAGTTAAGGATCTAGAGAAAAAAATACCTACTCCGATTGGGCTACACCATTAGTTCCTATTGTGAAGGAAAATGGTCAGGTTAGGTTATGTGGAGATTACAAGGTTACGTTGAATCCAAAGCTTCAGGTAGCTCAACAGCCGTTTCCAAATCCCAAGGACATGTCTGCAACTATGTCAGGATGAAAATTCACAAAAACTATATACAATTAGTACATCCTTTGGTCGGTATAGGCCAAAGAAATTGCCTTATGGAGTAGTAAGCAGTCCAGCTATAGGGCAACAAACTATGGATAAGACATTTCTAGGAATAAAAGGAGCATTCATTTTCATAGATGATATTTTAGCCTTTGATAAAAATTAAAGAGAACACAGAGAAAGATTACAGGCAGTTCTGAAGAAGTTGAAAGAACATAATATTAGATTAAATAAGAACAAATTTATTTTACAAGTTGATTCAGTGGAATACTGTTGGAACAGAAAAGCCAATTACTTTCGTTTCTAGGCTATTGAATAAGGCAGAAAGGAATTACTCTCAAATAGAAAAAGACGGTTTAGCATCATTATATGGAGTTGAAAAATTCATACGTATCTTTATTGAAGGAAAAGGTTTACTCTTATTACAAATCATAAACCTGTATTAGCAATATTGGGTCCAAAAGCAAGTTTATCTACGTTGATAGCTGCAAGACTACAATGTTCCGCAATTACATTACCTGCATATCATTATGATATAGAATATCGTCCTACATCAAAAATGGGTAATGTAGATGCTTTATCTAGATTTCCAGTAGACAAAGGACCAGAAGAGTATGATGACAAAATAATGCTAGTTTCAGTATATGATGTACCAATTACAACCAAGGATATTGCGCACAATACCAAGAAAGAACCAATACTTTGTAAGGTTTTAGAGAGTTTAATGACAAGTAGGGACTTATGTGGAAATGAGGCAAATTGCAAGCCATATACAGATATATGAAGATAATTAATCATAGTACAAGATTGTATAGTTATTCCTAGTTCACAGTGGAATACGATTTTGTCTGAAATATATGCTAATCACCAACATATTATCAGACCAAAGTCTATTGCAAAGACTTTTGTCTTGTGTCCAGTCGTAAATAGAGATATTGAATATTTTGTAAGAAATTTTATGAATTGTGTTACGAAACAGAACAATCCCCAATTTGTTAGAAAGCAACCATGGAAATTACCAAGGTATTCGTGGCAAAGTGTACACATATATTTTGCAGGTCCTTTGTTAGGTCATTTGTTTTTTATGGTTATAGGTGCGTACAGTAAGTGGCCAGAAGTAATTCCAATGAAAACAACATCTTATGCAAGTGTTAAAGAATTGATGAAACATTTTTCTACACATGGAATTCAAGAAAAACTGTAACTGATAAGGGTCCACAGTTTACCACACAGGAATTTAAAGAATTTTGTGAAGTGAATGGTATTAAACATACATTTTCAGCAACATATCATCCCTCCACGAATAGAGCGGTGGAAAGATTTGTTAAATTTTTTTAGCATTATATGAAGTGTAGAGAAACAATTATAAATAGCATATTTTTCATTGTGTCAAGGTTTTTATTGTCTTATAGAACAACACCACAAAGTACAACAGGTTAGACACCATCAAATTTGTTGATGGGGAGGTGGATTAGGTGTGTTAAATTTTTTGTATCCAAGCTTTCAAAGTGATTTAGAAGGAAACGGGTTTAAGCAATTAAAAAGTCTCCCAAAAGTAAGAAATTTTCCCGTTGTTCTAATGTCCAGAAAAGTGGGTACTAGGAGAAACTGTAAAAGAGATAAGAAATTTACATTATGATTTTCAAGTTGTTGGAAATATTGTAAAACGTCATGTTGATCAATTACAGCCTTTAAATAAGAATCTTGTAGATCGTGTGAATGTTTGAGATGAATAATTCTCAGATATAGTTAAATCAAATATTAACCAAGATGCTCAAACTTTAGATGTAGATTCTGAATCTATTCATATACCAGTACAGGAGGAAGTTAGAGTACTTCCGTATAAGAGAAATAAAGGGAAACCCCATGAGAGATTAATTTTCTAAAGTTTTGTACGATGTCAAGTTAAGGGGGAGGAGACTGTTATGTATTTTGTACATTAATACTATATGCGCTACGGGTATTAAGAGTAATGTTGCATAGCATTACATTAATAGAACATGTTTAAGACATACAGAATAAATGTAGTAGCGTATGTTATGGAGGATTTAATCATTAATCAATTGTCCTAAAGTTAGGATATGATTCATCTTGTTTTTGTATTTCAGCAGGATTTGATTTTTAAAGATTGATGGTACTTTGTTATTATTGTATTGTTGTGTACGAGTTTTGTTCGCACATTCTCATTCGAAACCCACATGTTGTTAAAGTAAAGCGGACATGTAAGCCTGAGCGAAATTAAACGTATTTTAATAAGAAGTCTCTGATTATATCCCATCTACCCAGAAGACAAGTTAGCAAAGTTGCTGGGATAGGAACATTCTAAATTAACTACTGTATTGTTATTCCAGGTGAGTGACCTGGTATCATGTAAGTGTGATGTAGGCCAAACATTACACTTTTTCTTTTAATCATACATCATATATTCAGGTGGGTCACGGTTCTTTTTCTTTCCAAAAATTATTCCTTACAGTTAGATAATAAACTATAAGTTCTAAGGTCTTAATAATGTCTACAACGTTTGCATTGACGCAGATAATCTGGACTGCTTTTGGTTCTTTTGATATTTTGTGATATCTTCACTCAGTTTCTGGTTTAGCATGATTGTACTAATTATCCTATGTTTTTCTGTCCTCTCTCTCTCTCTCTCTCTCTCTCTCTCTCTCTCTCTCTCTCTCTCTCTCTCTCTCTCTCTCTCTCTCGCCCTTGTTCTTAGAGGAACCTGGCTGATCTTTTCCAGATAAAGGACTCTTTGGGGTTGGTCTTATATCAGAAGGACATTCACTGTCAGCGTTCTAGAGCCCTCTCATGTTTGTTGGTTTTATATAATTAGTGGGGAAAAGCTGCTTGCTGTTATGGTGACCAGCACATTAAGGACGGAGAGACATCCATTGGCAATTTGCTCGAGTGTTAAATTCAAGGAGCTGCAACACATATCCTGGACTGACATGCCAATATACATAACGTAGACAGCTAGTTACTCTAACTGCAAAAAAAAAAAAAAAAAAAAAAAAAAAAAAATGCTCTATAATCCCTAAATAAAAGCTTACAAACAATACTCTGTACGGGATATCATAGCTCCACAGTCTTTTTGGAGATAAGGGTAGCCAATTTGTGTTTTGAAAAGGGTTTTTTTTTTATGAAAATCACAAGGAAACACCAAATGCTTTTTCTGAGATGAAGAGCTATGTTGTCAAGGTGTACTTGTACATTTGTTCCCTCATTAAGTCAATGGTTTTGTTGAAAGGTAGATTTGTAAACGGATTCCTCGTCCATCTAATCAGTAAATCTGTTGGACCTTGTTCTGCTAATTATCTCAAACAAAGATATTGAGAGAGGTCAGAAATGTGTTAATTAAAGGATGCCACCATAGCAAAGAAGAATCTATGCATTATAAAATCACACTCTTTTATTATAACTTAAGACAAAGCCACTTTCT
>NC_090744.1:60636540-60644040 GCF_036898095.1 Palaemon carinicauda | reverse complement strand
TGTTCTTATCTCCTCTGGAGGCTAAGTTCAATACCTCTCTCCTGCTGTAAGCCTTCGGCTTAATCCTAGTCGTTCTATCTGTATAATAATTCAGGTATAATTATTCTAGGATATGTATGTCCTGACCAGATAACCAGAGTGACTTGTTTTTTGGGGGTTAGGACAGAACATCAGAGTTTCTAGTCTGTGGTCTGCTTCTTCCTAGCATAGAGAATGAGTCTCCTTTGCTAGGTTAGGGGCGGACACAGGAAGCTTTGCCTCCCTAGTCCATGTTGGAAGGATTCTGTAAGATATGATTCCTTCCTCTAGTGGCCTAGCAGACTGTCCTGTGTTGTTTTTCTCGGGCTGGAGAATGAGTTTTCTCTGTTGCCCGGCGAAATAACTTCACCTAACTTTGTTCTGGTTGGGAGGAGGATAGCAAGTATTGCCAATCTTCCTCCCTAATAGACAACTCTTGGTTAGGATGAGCTTCCCTAACGGCTGAGTGTGTCTCCTGCTAGAACGAAGTCTATAGGACCCTTATCCCTTCCCCACCTCTCTTTCTTTTATTTTCTTTTGGCCAACAGTCCTACTTCCGTACCTAGTGTATATTACGATGTAGGACAGGCTCAGCTCTTTGCCGGCTGGCACTACGTGTCGGCCGGCAGAGACCCTTTATTCTTTGCAGAGTGAACCCCAGACCTCCCTTGGTCTCCCTTCCATGTGTGCCGGTAGAGCCCGGCAGGCTATGGATTCTTTGGTAGCCTGAATACTACATTCTCCCCTTCCATAAGTTCACTCTTTCTGGATGGAAAGTCGAATGGCAATGTCGCCTTATAACCTTACATCAACACTGTTTCTCTGACTATTGTGTTGCACCCTTAACAGCCGGCAGCCGGGTTAGGGCAGTTGGAGGTTCTCTGGTTCTTGGCTACTGTTGGCGGGCATGGGTTTTATTACCATTGCCTGCCGGCAGTGGAAACACAGCCCGAATCTGCTGGCCACTACTATTAGCAGCCGACAGCCGGGTATTAGTGTTTTCAGCCGTCGGCTGGCAATGATTGCCGGCCGGCACACAGTCGCGAATCAGTGGGCTGCCGCTTATTAGTTAAAGATAGTATATCTTTGAACTATACAGGGGTAGATGCCGGCCGGCACGTGCAAGCGCGTGCTAGCAGGCACAACAGCTTGCGATGTACAGTAGTTGCTGTATTCGTAGTGTAGTACACACTGCATTAGCAGAAACTGCTGTACAGAGCTTGTGATAACACCAAAGTTCTTCATCATACTTAATGTTATCTTGTACAGCCTTGTGTTGAGACCGTACAATATATAGAAAGTAAGTTCTTTCTGTATTCTTTCTATCCCATATATCAAAACTTTATCTCAAGGTGTGAACTACACCTTTAATTTCCGATTAGGAAATTACATAAGGTATTCTAGAATAGACTTAACATTAGTTTTATTATCTCGGGAGGTTTCAGCAATTGACTGGACAGGAAATACAAGTATGTTTCTTCCTTCTTTCTTTTATAGCTTTTCTATATAAGCTAAATGTCTCAATATAAGTGAAAGACTTCACTTGATACTCATGATTTTTTCTTCTCTTTACAGGAGGACCATCCGAAGTGCGGGAGTGTGTTCTGTAATGTCCGCAGTAAGAACTTCTTTTGGACATCAATATTGCTGGATGCACGCAGCATGCGCAGCCTCCAGAGGTGATCTCCGCTATTGGGACCCTCAGGTTTGTACAGTTTGTTCTAACCTGATTACCGACGCTTTTGACGACCCTAAGTCAACGGGGGTTAAGGGATGCTGCCAGGGAAACGTTACGATCCTGGGTGAGGGGTTTTCAGAAAAACAGCTCAGGTCCCTACCTTCCAAATGAGAAGATGAGGGCGTACCTTCTCCCTAAAGCATCAGCTGATGCAATCATCCACCAGCCTCAGGTGGAGATACCAACTGCCCAGAATCCGGTAGATTCTGAAGTCTCAGCCGCCCTTCAAGACATCCAATTGGACGATAGGATGTCGGAAGTGTCGGATTCTACTGACAAGGACCTTCTAAGAGAAGGTCAGGAGGAGGAGCGGTTCCAGGCTCATCAAGTAGAAGAGGAAGAAATCGACGAAGTGTCGGTTACATCGGTCCCGGACCCAGAACCTATTCCGTCTACATCGTCTGCTATCCCAGATGAACTGGGAAGGACTCTTTCTTCCATTGTTGAGATGATCCAAAAAATTCAAAGGAAGAATGATGAGAAGGAAGCTGCAATGAAACTGGAGATACGTAGACTTGCAGCATCATGTGGGCCCAAGAAGCGGCTCAGCATGAAGGATCTTCCTTTGTGCTCGGATACCAATCCTTGGAGGTATGCTGAACACATGCCAATGACAACCGGGAAGATCGTGATCTCGGAAAAGTTGGAGCAATTCCCCTGGAAAAAGTGGAATTTTGGCCCAACAAAGATTTTTATCCGGACTGCTATGTCCGTGTTAGGAAGGAGCCAGACTCAAAGGAGGAATGGAGCCAAAGGAGGTCATAGTTTTTGACCATAGTAAAGCTCAGACGTTACTAGCGAGCTCGATGAAAGAGAGGGGCTTCACTAACTCAGAGGTTCCCGCCTTGAGTAAGAAGCTTCCCTCCTTTGTGGCCTCTCCTACCAGAGTCTTTCCCTTCTTGAAAAGGGATATAAGGCAGCCTTAAAGGCGGTGGAGGCCGGGAAACCATGCCCCTCCTTGGAGGAGTGCAAGCCGTTATCTGTGACCTTGCCCTTGGACCAAGAAGACTGGAAGGACGTACACCGTACCTTCTCAGTCGGGAAGCTGAAGCTGATATTGCTGAACGCCAGTTCGGTGAAGCACTTCCAAAACTGTCGGAGGTTCTCTTGCGTAGAGAACAAGAGACAAAGGAAAGACTTGCGGCATTGATGTCATTGCAAACGACACTAGAAACGATGGCAAGTGACCCAAAGATCCAGGACATGTTCATGTTTGTGGCCAAAACCCATATGGCCACAGTTACGAAGGATCTCTATAGCTTTATTAAAGCTAGGAGACCCTGTAGAGAGTTTGTGTTCGCCTCGGCTGCAGTGAGGCACGAACCGAGGAAACTGATCTCCTCTCATATTTGGGGTAAAGACCTCTTTCCCAATGAAGTGGTTAAAGAGGTAGTAGACAAGGCCGCCACAGAGAATAAGAACCTTCTCAAAAAGTGGGGCTTAGATCTCAAGTGAAAGTCTTCTCTGGATGAGGGTCCCTAACCCAAGAGGAAGACAAAAGCCTAGGCCATCCTCTTGGCAGGCTAAACCATACCGACAGCAACAACAACA
This sequence comes from Palaemon carinicauda, assembly GCF_036898095.1. Lineage (NCBI taxonomy): Eukaryota > Metazoa > Arthropoda > Malacostraca > Decapoda > Palaemonidae > Palaemon > Palaemon carinicauda. The sequence goes on along the minus strand of NC_090744.1, from coordinate 60,640,733 downwards.
ACTTCCTGTGACCGCGGTACCTCAGATAGTGGCACAACCTCCAACCACGTACCAGCTGGTACCTCAACAAATGGCGACACAGTAGCCAGTTTTTAACCTAGCCTTTGAAAGGCAGACTTCTTCCTTTCGTTCGAGACCTAGAGGAACAACCAGAGGTTTTTCTAGACGCCCTTCAAGAGAAAGGGGATCCAGGGGAGGACGCGGTCAAGGAGGCAAGGCCTCAGGTCCACAACAGCAGAAGTAAGATACTTCCAGTAGGAGGGAGACTACAGCTATTTAGGATCGCTGGACCTTCGATCCCTGGGCCCACAGCCTAATTAAAAATGGACTAGGTTGGAGCTGGAGCAGCTATCCACCTCAATTTCCTCAATTCTTGCAACACTCATACCCTGTTCTGAAAGAATATGTCCGAGAGAACTCTTAGACAAGAGTAATCCGGAAAGTTAAGTCCATAAAATTCCAAGGAAGGCTGTTTTGTGTTCCTAAGAAGGACTTGTCGCCACTCAACAAGTTCATAGTGAACTACCAGTTCAAATGCTCACGCTTCAGCACATAAGGACCCTACTGCCCAGAAGGGCATATACCGTCTCTATAAACTTGTCTGACGCTTATTGGCACGTTCCAATTAATTGTCACCTCTCCTCCGACCTAGGCTTCAAGTTACATAGAAAACTTTACGCCTTCAGAGCCATGCCTTTAGGGCTAAACATAGCCCCAAGGATTTTCACGAAGCTCGCGAACGCAGCCGTCCATCAATTACACCTAAAGGGGGTCCTAGTAGTAGCCTACTTGGACGACTGACTGGTGGGGGCACCATCCAGGACAGAATGCATGCAAGCTTCTAAGATAGTTTTCCAGTTCCTGGAACATCTGGGATTCAAGATCAAAATAAAAAAGTCTCGTCTTTCTCCAGCTCGAAAATTTCAGTGGTTAGGAATCCACTGGAATTTGGAGTCACATCGGCTTTCCATTCCGTGTAAGAAGAGGAAAGAAATAGCAGGATCTGTCAAGAGACTATTGAAATCTAAACGGATATCAAGATGCGAACAGGAGAGAGTGCTGGGCTCTCTACAGTTTGCTTCGATAACAGATCCAGTGCTAAGAGCACAGCTTAAGGATGCAACAGGAGTCTGGAGAAAATATGAATCAAACGCGCGAAGAGATCTAATGAGACCACTACCGACTGGACTGAGAACGCTCCTCAAGCCGTGGTCCAATGCCAAGCAATTGAAGAAATCAATACTTCTTCAACCTCCTCCCCCGTCAGTAACTATCCACACAGACGCTTCAAAGGAAGGCTGGGGAGGCCACTCTCATCAGATGAGAGTCTAAGGAGCTTGGTTCAATCTTTTCAAGTCATTTCACATCAATTTTCTAGAAGCCATGGCAGTACTTCTGACACTGAAGAAAGTTTCTCCTCGCCACTCGACCCACATAAGACTGGTTCTAGACAACGAGGTGATAGTGAGATACCTGAATCGACAAGCGTCGAGGTCACCTCAAATCAACCAAGTGATGTTGGCCATATTCTGTTTGGCAGAAAGGAAGAAATGGCACCTGTCAGCAGTTCACATTCAAGGGTTCCGCAATGTGACAGCAGACGCTCTATCTAGGTTTACACCTATAGAGTCAGAATGGTCCCTTGACGCAGGATCGTTCTCCTTCATCTCGAGTCAAGTCCCAGAGCTGCGGATAGACCTCTTTGCAACTAAAGACAACAAGAAAATAGATCGTTACGTGTCCCCTTACGAGGATCCGTTAGCGGAGGCAGTGAACGCTATGTCCCTGGACTGGAACAGATGGACTGGTATCTATCTGTTCCCTCCACACAACCTCCTTTTAAAGGTCCTCGATAAGCTGATATCCTTCAAAGGGAAAGCAGCAATAGTGGCCCACAAGTGGCCAAATAGCGTGTGCTTCCCTCAGGCATTGGAACTACGACTAAAATTTGTACTGCTACCGGATCCATTCCTGTGTCAGCGAGTACAGAAGTCGACTGTCATCGCTCATTCACAGAAAACACGGAACCTACATATCATGATTTTCTCTCCTTAACGATGAGGAAAAGATTCGGTGTTTAAAAGTCAGTTTAAAGTTTTGGATGAAACCAGAAGACATTATGAGGCTTCAGGGAAGAAATAGCTATCCTTTGTCAAGGCGAAGAAACCGAAAGAAATCCCGACAGATTCCTATTCATCATTCTTCATTCTCCTTCATGAGCAAGGTTTAGCAGCCAACACAATTCTATTGTTCAAGCCTGCCTTGACAAGTGAGATACCGTATGCCTTACAGGTCGACCTTTCCAACGACGTTCTTAATGATCTAGCCCTTCAGCGCTTCCAAAGACACTTTGCTTGGTCATTAGATATGATTCCTCATTGTGTATAAATAATGAACAATGAGGAATGTGCTTAGAAGGTTTTGAATTTAAGTCATATTTCTGTTTGTACTCGCTTTGGGGGCCAGAGTTAGTGAAATACTGGCTCTCTCTAGAGAGGAAGGCCACGTCCAGTTCTTGGAGGGAGAACTGAATCTATTTCCAGACCCAACGTTTCTTACCAGGAACAAACATCTCTATGTCCAGTGGAGTGCCTAAAGGTCTATCTTCATAGAACTTCAGACTTTATAGGAGGACAGCTGTTCAGAAGAGAAACCCTGGGTTCAAAGTTATCTATAACTAAGGGTGAAATTCACCCGTGTTATTCGCAGAACGGACGCAGACAGTACACCCGTTAGTCATGATCCGAGGAAAGCTAGTTCTTCCATAAAATTTCTTTAATTATATGGACTTTGAACATCCTTGTTTGCACTCCGGCTGGTAGTCATCCAAGGCGTTCTTTATGCACTATGCGAAGCAAGTGGAGCAACTTATGAGATCTGTGGTAGCAGCAGGTAGAATTCTTTAACCTTCTGTTTTAAGTCTGTGAGGAACAGTGTAATTTAATTTGGGACGATTAATAAAGAGGGTGGGCGTGTAGTCACTGTCTGTTACTACACGCTGTGCGATAGGCCACGAAAGTGCCCTTACGAACTCTTCCATTGACATCGGTAATCTATAGCATAATACGGACACTTGTGCCAAGCGTTTTTTACACTAGTGTATCTAAACAGTATACAAACTATATCATTATTATTAATAATTCAATTGAAGTGGCAAATCTGTTTCCTAGTAGATGAAACAATATTTTCTGTTGACTGTTTTTTCTTTATGCTTTAACGCATATCATCCACATTTTATAAATTTTATAAATGTTCATCTGATTTGTACGTTTATTAAATTTTAATAAACTAGTTCATAGTGAACCCTGCGTCTTATTCGCCCACACTCATTTTATTAGAAATGTACTGAGCATTAAGATTAAAATATGGATATTTTTTATTATGGTGTGTCTTTCAAGACTGTTCCCTGATTCAAGCAAAAGTCCACTCACTCTAACCCTTCCTTGGAAGGGTTGAAGTGGTACCCTAACGGGATGGTGGCAAAGAGGCAAAATTTGTTCCTATGCGGATACAACCATTATCCAATAATTTATATGAGAAGTCACATTGGGGAAGGTGTCACAAATTCATACTGACATTGGTGACTTTTATACAAAATTTGCTTTATATTGTATAGGGAGAGACCACTATGCAAATTGTCATTTTGTCATCCATAAATTTTTATGTACTCCTCGAGACTTTTTCCAGAGTCTAGTACGACTCTTCCCTATAGGGGGCAGGAAGCACTAACATAGTTCATGCTTAGATGAAATGATGTATGACGGTAACATCATAAGTCTCTAGGTCTAGACGGACCAGGAAAATACTTTCTTGAGAGTATGGCACTGATTGAGAATCCACAGATACAGTAATGCTCTGGTAAACTTCCATCAGGACGACATGGCCTCAGCCCAAAACCCGGATTTTGAGCAAAGCGAAAAATCTATTTTTGGGTGAGGTAGCCATGTCGTCCTGATGGACCCGCCCTTCCTTTTATTGTAAAAGGGCCTGTTGACCCCTCCCTATAGTACAGTATCAGTAACACCTCGTATATCGCTACAAGGAATAAAGAGGGCGCTACCGCATTCATCAGATACACACTGGAAACGGAATAGGAGAGATGCCTTATGAGCGGCTCTCTTTTCATTATCGTTTCAGATTCTTCTTACTATACCCCCTCGAAGCGTTAATACTGTTCGGGGTGAAGAGAGCTA
>NC_090744.1:60614040-60619040 GCF_036898095.1 Palaemon carinicauda | reverse complement strand
TTTATCGTACCTAATTTTCATCTCTTCTTGATTTTTACACAAGTTGTTTAGAGCAAATTTATGAATCTTATCAATATTTCCCTTTAATTTCTGTAGGTACTGACTCACTTTTATAGCTTCTACGTTATACTTGTCAGGTAACTTATCTTTAACTACTTGTAAAGGACCACGTACTTTACGACCATATACCATTTCAAAAGGTGATACTCCTAGAGACTCAGAAGGTACTTCCCTAATTACAAATAGTAAATAGTCTATGCCTTCATCCCAATTAGATTCAGATTGAATACAAACCTTCCTAAGCAACGACTTGAAAGTCTGATGATGCCGTTCTAATGCTCCCTGAGATTCAGGGTGATAAGGAGATGAGAGACACTGTTTTATACAAAACTCATTCATAGTTTTCTGAAAAACATCAATAGTAAAATTAGTGCCCCTATCACTCTGGATTTCCTTAGGAAACCGGTAAGTTGTAAATACTTTGAGTAAGTGGTTAAGAACATTTTTAGAGGAAATATTCCTGACTAGAAGTGCAATAGGAAATTGTGAGGTAGGACACATTATAGTCACAAGATATTGATTGCCTTTCTTTGTCTTTGGCAGTGGACCTACACAATCTATGATAACTCGATGGAATGGCTCATGAGGTACAATAATAGGATTCAAAGGTGCCTTTGGTATAACCTCATTAGGCTTACCGGCAATTTGACAAATATGACTGTTTAATGAAATTTACATCAGCCTTCATTTTAGGCCAGAAAAAATCAAAAGCTAAACGGTTGTAAGTTTTAGTAATTCCAAAATGTGAATAAACATTATGAGCAAGCTCCAATAAATCTTTACGTAAATCATGAGGGACTACCAACTGTTCTCTGTCACTCCATGCTTCATCATTACCCAGCCAAGGAAGTCTATATAACCTGAAAAGTAAGTTATCCTTAAAGTAATACCCAGGTACCTTTTCCATTCCTTTCTCCAATGCTTGCTTATAAGCACCCTTTAAAGTTGGATCTTCTCTCTGTAACTTAACAAGGCTTTTCTTGCTCATTTTTACTTTATCTGCGAGGTTAGGTACACTTACTGTCACTCGATCATTGTTATCCATACTGCTGGTCGTTACATTAACATAACCCTCCACTTTTGACTCTTTTTCATTTTCACTTTCCTCTATTATTCCAGGAGTTTCATACATTGTCAGATTGGGTAACAACAGTTCTCCAGCAAGATCGTTACCAAGTAACACCTGTACATTTGGCAAGGGGAAATTCCCTTCTCTAACAGCCATTTTTACTTTACCAGTTACATACGGACAAACCATGAACACTTCTGTAAGCGGCAATAGTTTAGCGTCTGTTAAATCCCTGACTATGACATTTTCATCAAGCAATGTGAGATTTGGAACAACACTTTTAATTAAAATGCTATGGGTTGAGCCTGTATCCCTTAACATTCTTACTTTAACCCTGGATAGGTACGGTGGGTCGTTTGCGACCCAGAGCGTAAAAAAAAAACAGGTTTTTCTCACGTGACTCACCCCCGTGACTGAATTTGTGGGTGATCGACCTGCAGGAGGTGTCTCCCCTACACGCTCTAGTAGTGTCCAGATGTGCATTGCTGTAGCTGTACTCCTTCCCCGATTTCTGAGACGCGTCGGGGTCGTTCGCGTCCGAGTTTACCCTTCTAGGGTAGTTTGCATAATTATCAAAGTTATTACGTATTATGAAATTGTCGTAGAATGGTGCAACTTGTATAGGTTATCAGTTGTGGAAAGTCTTGGTGGATTGTTTGGCTACCATGTGCATGTTTTTTTTTTTAGTTAAAATGTCGTTCATCACCACGAGGACCATTTTACCGCGAGTGCCCCTTTTTCATTTTTTTGCCAAGTCATTTTTCCGTAAGATATTGCGAAATAGTGTCGTAAAACTTTTGCTTGTTTAGTGTTGGAAAGTGTGTCTAGATGATCTGGCTACCCATGCATGACTTTGTTTTTGTCAGATACGACGTAGTTATTGGTATATTGGGTATTTAACTGCGGTTACCAATTTCTGTTTTTTTTTCAATATTTGTAAAAATTACTACGTAGTAAGGAATTGCCGTATATTATTCATTTTTTTTTCATGTTTATGTGTTAGAAAGTGTGCCTTGATGGTTGGGCTAACACGTGCATGTCTTTTTTTTTATCTGAGATGTCGTATATTAGAATGTCGGGCATTTTACCGCGAGTGTCCCTTTTTCATTTTTTTTCATTTTTTTGCCAAGTCATTTTTCCGTAAGATATTGCGAAATAGTGTCGTAAAACTTTTGCTTTTTTAGTGTTGGAAAGTGTGTCTAGATGATCTGGGTACCCATGCGTGATTTTGTTTTTGTCAGATACGACGTAGTTATTGGTATATTGGGTATTTAACTGCGGTTGCCAATTTCTGTTTTTTTTCAATATTTGTAAAAATTTACTACGTAGTAAGGAATTGCCGTATATTATTGATTTTTTTTTCATGTTTATGTGTTAGAAAGTGTGCCTTGATGGTTGGGCTAACACGTGCATGTCTTTTTTTTTATCTGAGATGCCGTATATTAGAATGTTGGGCATTTTTCCGCGAGTGCCCCTTATTATTTGTTTTGCATTTTTTTGCTTAGTCATGTTACCGTAAGGAATTGGCAAGTAGTGTCGCAAAACTTATATTTTTATAGTGTTGGAAAGTGTTTCTAGATGATCTGGCTACCAATGCCTATTTTTTTTTTAGCCAGAAATGGCGTATATATAAGTATGTGTTCGATTTTCCTGTGATTGCAATTTTTTCGTTTTTTCTCATTTCTTTCAAAATTACTACGTACTAAGGAACTATCACAGAGTAATTATTCATTTAGATGTTTATTTGTCGGAAAATGTGCCTTGATGGTTTGCCTAGCACGTGGCTGAATTTTTTTTTTCTGAAATGCCGTATATTAGAATGTTAGCCATTTTTCCTCGAGTGCCCCTTTTTATTTGTTTTGCATTTTTTTGCTTAGTCATGTTACCGTAAGGAATTGGCAAGTAGTGTCGCAAAACTTATATTTTTATAGTGTTGGAAAGTGTTTCTAGATGATCTGGCTACCAATGCCTATTTTTTTTTTAGCCAGATATGGCGTATATATAGGTATGTGTTCGATTTTCCGGTGATTGCCATTTTTTCGTTTTTTCCCAATTCTTTCAAAATTACTACGTACTAAGGAACTATCACAGAGTAATGATTCCTCTAGATGTTTATTTGTCGGAAAATTTTGTTTACTTTTTTTTTGATTGAATATCATCAAATTTTTTTAGCTAAAATATTGTTTTACATTTTTTTTTTCGATTTTATTTCCCTTCAAAAAGTTTTTTTTGGGTCAGAATTTTAATTTTATAGTCGTAAAATAATCGACAATTATCCAGCAACCCACCATACAATTTTTATGCATATCCAATAATAATTAGATTAGTAAATAACACCTTGAAATTGACATACCCTTCCTACATTTCAAGTGGCAGATTAGGGAGTCTGAGTCAGTGTGGTTGGCGGCCATTTTGTGGACATATCCGAAGCGTAAGCTGCCCTATCTATATATATTCTTGTTCCCTATAGAATTTGTGATATTGTGGTATATTTTTACCTGCATAAATATCATATTATATATTAAATATATGTATTTTTTTACGGAATTTCTAAGTACTCAAAAAATTACCTTTAGATATGGCCCCTGATATAAATGTAATTTACAAAATAATGAAGATTTTTTTACATATTTCTATTTTAGGATAACATATGTTTATTCCCTAAAAAAATTAGCCACTTCCTATTTCATTTGGGTACCCAAAAAAATTCATGAAATTTGGACAAATTCTTTTGGCCAAAAAAAGTTACCCTTTTTTTCTCATTTCAGATCTTCACCTCCATGGGTCTGACTTCATCCAAAATACATCAAGATGTGTCCTAAACATTCAAGAATCAATTCCTAAAAGGATTTGTGTATATATGTATAAACTTTTTTTTTATGAATTTTTATGTCAGGTCTTTTTTCTTTTCTACCTAATTTTTTAAAATATTTATAATAAATAGTTTTTCTGCAGATGAGTAGTATTTATCTATACAGTTGTTTTAAGCATTCATTGAAGTTTTTTTTGGCAAAAGAAAAAAGGAGGTTACTGCAAAAACTGATTTTTCAAGAATTTTTTTTGGCGTCGGGGTCGTTCGCGTCCGAGTATACCCTTAAAGGGGTGTCCGAGGACCGTACCTATCCAGGGTTAATGGGTTTATCATTACTGTGCAATGATATTGTACCATTACAAATTAATTTTTCAAACAAATTCTTATCCTGTGATACACAATGCATTGCAGACTCTTTACCAGTGTCTGATTTGTGTCCTGGGAACATCTTAACTGGAGCTCTGTTTTCGGTTACTTTTCCCTTCTTACATGCAGGATTTGGACAATTGCTAATCATGCGGCCTTCCTTCTTACAATAATTGCAAAACAAACTCCTATCAGTCCTCCCATCTTGATCACCCAGCGGTTCTGCTCTATGTTGTTTTACATTACCCAGACTGCCTTTATGTATTAATGAATAATTATCAGCCAAAACAGCTGCCTTTTTTAGATCCTTCTCTTCCTTATCAGCTATATACAACATGATATTTTGAGGGAGAAGTCTCTTAAATTCCTCAGTTACAATGAGATTAATTAATTCCTCATAAGTATCTACATCTTCTGAGTTAAGCCACTTCTTAAACATCCTTAATTTTTCTGCAGCAAATTCAGTCCAAGTCTTAATATGGTGCTTAACATAATTACGAAACTTTTGACGATAACCTTCACTAGTTACAGCATATGCATCTAAAACAGCTTTTTTGATTACCACATAGCTCGACTCGCCTACCAGACTACCAACAACAGTGGCAGCCTTCCCGACCAACTTAGGCTTAATAAGCCACACCCATTGTTCAAGAGGCCATTTCATGTAAGAAGCCAAGTCTTCAAAATTCTTAA
>NC_090744.1:60601540-60604040 GCF_036898095.1 Palaemon carinicauda | reverse complement strand
GATTCACCTGGTTTGGAGCCTACACTCTCTGTGAAGGTACTAGATTCACTTGGTTTGGGTCGTCTCTTCGTGAAGAACCTAGAATTCATTCATACAACAATTTCATCTATTACTCTTTACTATTATTCAGTGTTCAATCAATTTATTGCAAGTCCAACAGTATAGGAAAAGAAACGGCTAAGTGTATCTCTCATCCAAGCAAAAAAATTTTTTTTTTAATAAGAGAATAATAGATTTAATAAGGCAAAATGCACTGAAAGATTTTAATGAACTTTCAAATGGTTTTCCAGTAACTCAGATTTATTTCATGAAACAAAAATAAATGTGAAGCATCATTCTTCTTAAATATTTTTGGAGGCTTCACAATATAATGTCATCATCAATGTTATTATAAAGGTTAGTAGAATAAGATGGCAGTGTATGGCCCTTTTATGTCACTATTAGGTCAAAGAGAGAGAGAGAGAGAGAGAGAGAGAGAGAGAGAGAGAGAGAGAGAGAGAGAGAGAGAGAAATGTAATGTAGGTAAGCGTATTAGTAATGATTTTCAAAATCATTACTATGGATTATTATTATTATTATTATTATTATTATTATTATTATTATTATTATTATTATTATTATTATTATTATGTGGTTGTTGTTAACACAACGTGGCCAAACGAGACCCCCTTTTTTTTAATTAATATATTGAAGAATGAAGATTCTGAAGCGGCGAGGTTTGGCTAGTCGTCCATTTGGTACTTGAGCGACCCATTATTTTCTTAACAATACATCCTTTGGGATGAAATTCAGGGAGATATAAAAGATTAAGGGTATCTACTTCCAGCTCCAGTTTCATCAGAATAGATGCTCACCAGAACTTTAGCCAAGCAAACGGTCGCCCCCATCACCCACCCAACCCCCGCCCCACTTTGGTGCTCAAGCACAGCAGTGGTCTCCCAATCAACACAAAATCACTTTTTCTAACAAGCAGAATCTTCTGCTCTGGCAAACGTAAATTGTTTACATACTTTCCTCGTCTCTGAAGTCTTTTTGTAACGTCACTCGTACGGAACGCCACATTTATGGCACGAAAATAAATCGTGAAAGCCCGGCAACAAAGCTTTAATATGAAATAGCACTGTAGTTGATCAAAACCAAAATCAATCACCTTGCTTCTGTTGTGGTAGCTCCTTTTAATAGAAAGAAGTTGTATTCAGAATGCCAGCCCACCATTAAATTTGCTTATATAAAGATAAAAAAAAAAAATGTATTGTTCATCTTTGCTCTACAATTAACTAATATTTTCCAGTCGGTGTATTTATTTAATTGTTTGTGCGTCTGCGGACAGGATTACAACGAAACTACGTAATGGATTTTGACAAAATCTTCACCACCGATAGATATTATGCAATGGACGAACCTATTAAACTTAGGAGATGATCCGGATCGGGATCCGGATTTGCAGTTTTAGCCATTTTCAAGAGAACGTCAAAACAAATTGACAGATTTGGACAAAATTTTCACCAAATATAGATCTTAGGTCATAGATGACCCTATTAGATTTTGGAGATATTCTGGATCCGGGTCCGATTTGCATTTTTCACAATTTTGAGGATTACATCAAAACAAATTGACGGATTTTGACGAAATATTCACCGAAGATGGATCTAAAGTCACGGATGACCCCATTAAATTTTGGAGATAATCCAGATCCGGGACCGGCTTCCAAATCTGGATTTGTATTTTTTGCCATTTTAAAGAGCATCAAAACGAATTGTCGGATTATGAAGAAATTGTCGCCATAGATAGATCATTGTCCATGGACGACTCCAATAAATTTTGGTGATGATCTAGATCCAGATTCTGGATCAGAATCAGCCGTCTGTATCAGATGCAAATCGATTTTCTTATTTCTTTTTGGGTCAAAGTCACCCTTTAGCGTAGGTTAGAAATCTCTGATTGCTCTTGTTTTCTAATAAAACCTACCAAGAACATATTTGATTGGGTAGATTTTGTATAAACCAATCCATTGTAAGCTTGCTTCATTTCCTAGCATTTTTATTACATATTTATTTCACAAAAGGGGAGTAAAGGTATGAGTACGGGAACACCAGGTTATGATTATATTTATAAAAGATTTTTTACAGGGACAAAGATTAATTTTCCCTTTTAACGTGTGTTTATGCATTTGCAACTAATTGAAGTTATCCATTTACAAGGATTTTTATTTTGACATGCTATACAGAAAAATTGGAAAGAAATAACCATATCTATATCATCTCCTACGCCTATTGACGCAAAGGGCCTCGGTTAGATTTTGCCAGTTGTTCTTATCTTGATCTTTTAAATCAATACTTCTCCATTCATCACCTCCTACTTCATCCATCATAGTCCTCAGCCACGTAGGCATGGACCTTCTAACTCTTCTAGTTCCTCGTGGAGAACAGTTGAAAGTTTGGTGGACTAATTTCACTTAGGGAGTAAGAATAGCATGCTCAAACTATCTCTATCTACCCGT
>NC_090744.1:60581540-60596540 GCF_036898095.1 Palaemon carinicauda | reverse complement strand
GGCGGGCATGTACCAGCTGTGTGTCACATGGTCTCACATAGCAACGATATTTTTTTTTTTGTATATGTTAAGCTTTGTATCTTCGCTCTCCCCTCGCACTGACAGTGACCTGAATAAACCTGTCTGTTTTTCTTACTAGTAGCTGTTAACAGAAACGGTTGCTGGTTGAACATGAAATTTTCTGTTATGTTTTTATGTCCTTCTTGCCTGGACTTGATGTATATATAAGCTGGTGTTCTGTAATAAAGTTACTTAGTTGCTTTCATCCCGCATTTGAGTCACAACCTACTCTTGGCTCGTCACAATGGTCTTTTTATGCCAGTCTATACCTGCTATTTTTCTAAGCTTATCAATCCAACGTCTTTTATTCTTCCCATGCAGTCTCTGGGGAGCTAATCTGTTATTTTCAAGGTCCATTTATTATATAGCATTCTTATAATGTCCTTTTCTCTCTCTTACATGTTGGAATATGTCCTGCTTTAGTTTGTTCTCGTATCCATGTTGTTCCTTCTCTGTTACTTAATATTGTTCCTATCATTATTCTCTCCATTGTTCTTTGAGTTGTGACTAGCTTAGGTTTTAAGACTTTAGTAAGGCTTCAAGTTTATGGCGCATATGTTAATACTGGTAGGACCATTCGATTAAATACATGTAATTTTGTAAATTAGTATAATGATAAAGTTTTTTGATCTGTAGGTACAGACCATTCTTGCAGACTTTTTGTGTAAAGTTTGTCACGTTTTACACTATCAAATCTCTTGCATACATTATTAAATCAATTGTTAAGCGATCTTCTGCCGCTGCTATGCCTCTTTTCATGCCTTTTAATGTTTTCTTTATCCCTCCTACTATTACTTTCGGTACTGGATTAGGTATTTCATTATTTCTTTTTGAAAAGTTATTTCAATTTCACTTTAGTATAACATTGTATACAAATCTCCTGCAGTTTTTATCTCTATATCTCCTTTGTTGATAATATTTTCATATTCATCCTTTAAAGCAAATATCTGTTGACGACCTGTTCGAAGTCTTTTTTTTTTTCTTTTTATAAATATTGATGCCTTTTGCGTTCTTTACTGTTTTAAATTTGGTTATAGTTTAGAAAATTCTGCTATTTTTATTTCCCTCCACATCCAATGTTTCTTTATTAGGTTTTTGGTCTTTTCTGATAGTTTTCCTCGATCTTGTCAAAGAACTTCTCCATCTATCTCTCGTGCTAATTCTAATAAAAATCTTATTGAATTGCTATTCATTTCTTCGTTTTTAAAAAGCAGTGTTTTGTTTCTTTCTAAAAATTATTTTTTCTCTTTTTGTCCTTAGATCTATACAAACCTCAGTTCTTACCATTCTATGGTCCCTTGACTTGAACTTGTTTTATATGGTTATATCTTTATCTAAATGAGCATTTTCAATGCGAATAAGATGTACTTTTTCCCGTTTCTTCATTTGGGCTTCTCCATGCCCAATTTCCTGGTTCCTTTTCATAAAACATGTTCATTATTCAAAGATCGTTTCTTTAAGCAAATCCTAGAAGCATGTCTCCTTTATCATTTCATGTGTCTACTGCTGATTTTCCTCTCTTCTTGTGATCTACTTTAGCATTGAAATACCCAAACAAAAATGAAAATTGAGTCTCAAGTTTATTTTCTTTTAATATATCTCCAGATCTTCATATAACAATTATATTTCTTCCATTCTATGACATGTTGTTGCATACGTTTAGATGATATTCAGCTTATATTTCTTATTTAGTTTGATATTGAATCCTACAAATCTATCACACACACATACACACACACACACGCATATATATATATATATATATATATATATATATATATATATATATATATATATATATATATATATATATATATATATATATATATATATATCAGGATTCTCTTACCGACCTCGGGATCAGAGTCTCGAGGCGAAATCATTCAAAGACAATAGCATCTGACTGGCCGGGAATCGAACCCTGGTCCAGGATACTTGTATGACAGTTACCATACCATTTAGTCACGAAGAAAGATAAAAAAATAAAAGTCAATGATAATTCTTCTGTACATATACCTGTTGAATTCAGGTTTGTTTGTACTTAGAATTGAAATCAACCCACCTTCACCATCGTAGCTAATTTGTAGGTTTGTAACTTGGCGTTCGACTAATGATAAATCTTTCACATTTAAACGTGTTTCCAAAAATTTGCAAAATTTATCATATATATATATATATATATATATATATATATATATATATATATATATATATATATATATATATATATATATATATATATATATATATATATATATACAAAAATTGACGCATACACTCACCGTGTTTTACTGATATTGCAACTTCATGCCGCTATGCAATACTAATGATGTGAAATAAATTAGCGAGTAAACTATACTCTCTTAAGGTTATAGAAATACAAACCACATAATGTTACTCCTCTCCCAAGTAGTAACAACTAAAGGATTTATTTCCTCTCTCCCGTCTAAATAGCGTATAGCTTTCGTATATTCTTCAGACAACATAATCTAGTTTTCTTTTTTTGTAGAAAACTAAACTAAAATCACTCATCGTAATGACAAGGACATTCTTCCTTTCAAGATATTTCTGGTTAAAACATTTAAGGAAAACGGTTGCGAAATATTCAAATTTTTTCGAAAGACTTTGATGTGGTTACAGAATGAGTACAGTGTCAATTATGATATTTGTTTCACCATGTCTAAGTTCATCTTTCATCATTTATTTAACAGTGATATCTCTTCTTCAGTAATTGAAGAAAGTTCTAGAACTGTTTTTACTAGTCCGTCCTGAAAGACAAATTTTCTTATCAGTTTCAGTACAAAAAGATTGTAAATCTTCACATCTACTCTTATTTTGCTTCTAACCCCCCCCCCCCTCTCTCTCTCTCTCTCTCTCTCTCTCTCTCTCTCTCTCTCTCTCTCTCTCTCTCTCTCTCTCTCTCTCTCTCTCTCTCTCTCACACAATTTTACTCCTTATATTTTAACAATGATTTTGCTTTCCGTCTAGCTTCAGTCCTGATCAACTATTAAAAAACGCTGTCCGGCAGCCATACGATACTTCCCCAGTAGCTGGCATTACCTTCGTGTGGAGAGCCTTCTATAACTTAAGCGAATCAAAGACAGCGAAGGGCAATCTTAGTTAGCAGAAGTATACAAAACAAAAACAGTAAAGGGAAGACAGAGATGTCGCTTGGATTTCTGTGAGCATTTATCCACTTTAGTAAGGTGCATCCACAGCAGGTGGCGCTGAAATTGTCGTGTCCTACTTGCTTACGCAAGTCAGTGTTGCAAGATGGACAAATTTCAGCAGCGTTCTTTTCAAACTATGATGGGTGTTTTTTACCGAGCATGATACAAATATATGCTACACCATGAATAAAACGAAATTTAGCTCTAAGCAAAACGTACTCATGATTGTTTTATTTTCATTTGAGCTCATGATTATCTTGTATTTCCATCCTTCTCAGGGGAATTTCGGATCTAACAATATTGTAACGTTAACTCAATTCTTCACAACAATTGTAGCAATCTATCACCATATTTAAAACAAGAAGGACATTTTGAATATTGAATATACACAAAAAAAAAAAACGAATAATCTCCAAAGTTTTATTTAAATCGTCACACAACTTTAGCTACATTAGGTCAAGCCTGTGTAGCAGATATCTCCAAAGTTTCAAATCTGTACAACAAAAACTCTTTGTTTCACTGTATCTCCAAAATATACTCAAAATGAGCTCCCCGACGCTGCAGGCACATTTGGATCCGGCAGGCAAATTTCTTGAAGACCCTCCCGCATTCCTCCCTTAGAATCACTCTTATTGCTGCTGTGATTACTGCCTTCAGGTCAGGGATAGTCTGGGGGTTGTTTCCATATACCCTGTCCTTAAGGTATCCCCAGAGATAATAATCTGGGGAGTTCAGGTCCAGTGAATGCCGCGACCACTCCGGGTCACACCTGCGGCTGATCAGTCGGTCAGGGAAACGCTGCTGTAGCCATATCAATGATTTGTTTGAATTGGTGGGGGGTGGCACCATACTGCTAGAATCACTGGAGGACCCTGACGACTCCTCTCCTTCGACCAAGTGCTGTCCAGAACTTATCAAGCATCTGGACATATCGCTCGGTGTTGATTGTAACAGACCCATCATTGTCGTCCTCGAACCGGAATGGTGCAATGATGCCATGTTTGGAGATGGCGAACCAGGCAGTGCACTTCACCGAGTGGAATGACCTTTGCAGACAGTGCTCAGGGTGTGTGCTACCCCAGAAGATATTGTTCTTCGAGTTCACGTGACCTGATAACAGAAAATGTGCCTTGTCCGAAAACCAGACATTGTCAAGGAAGTCTGGCACAGCGTCAATCTTGTCGCAAAACCACTGGCACATGATCACTCACTTCCTCATGTCGTCAGGTGTAAGCTTGTGTTTAATCAGTATCCTGTAAGGATACAGGTGGAGATCTGCGTTCACAATTCTCTGCATGGACTCCCGATTGATTCCAAGCTCCTGACTTCGCCGTCGCACAGACTTGCTTGGGCTGCGGACAACAGAGTCTCTGGCTGCAGCAATGATGTGTGGTGTCCTTGATGATTTTGGTCGTCCAGAATGTGATTGTCTGTTAGTGTCTTTACAATTGAGGCTATGCACAGTCGCATGGGTTCTGAACTTGTTGACCCATCTGCAGATCATTGAGTGGACAGGAAATTCTTGACATTTGATCTGTTCTTTGAATGCAATTAAGCTGCGTGGATAGAATTCAACTGAAAATAAGCCTCAACTATAAATGTCTTTTCCTCAGTAGTCCATGGCTTCTCAAAGGTCGAACTTGGTAGCCTCTTAGAACGTTAATTTTTCATGATAAATATAAAAAATAAAAGGAATTATTATTTATTTCAAAAGTTATCCAAGTTTAGGTGAAGACCGTTTTTTTTTTTTTTTTTGTCACACTGTATCACCCTTCAGGTATAAACTATCATTTATTGGTGCATTTTTCCCTCTCATTTATCGATGCAAAGTTTAGGTAAAGTTATAAAATGATTTTATATATATATATATATATATATATATATATATATATATATATATATATATATATATATATATATATATATATATATATATGTATATAACTTGCAAAATGTATACTCTATCAAAGTCCAAGATTATACATTGATGTAGGTGCAAACACATACCTCTAGAAAAAAAAAATCACACCAAATGCGGAAAAATAAAATCATATTTTCTGACTATATCTCTACATGGTAGGAAAAAAAGTGACTTTTAACAAGCCTAAGACAAGCCACCGCTAATCTTCTCTCCTCCTCGTCTAATCTGAAGCACAGGTCCTATTTCAGATGCATGTCTTTCACATATTCTGTAAGTTATATTTGATATATTATATACAGTATACATGAATTACACAGCCAAACCTTACCTAGCTTTTTGTAAATGAACAAGTAACAATTATATGAGTATGAAAAAGAATATATGTCGTCTAATGACCAATATGACTTGATATAAACATATGGAAAATCGCTAGATGAATAATAATAGACCAATTCTTGAATAATTTTTATAGTAACATATGAGCCTTTCGAAATACCAAAACTTTGTATATTCTATTAGCTAATTAGTAGGGCGCGTCGGCAATAGATGGCGCTGCTAAAGAGCACGGGTTTTTTTAAAGGTAGGCATTCTCGTCTCCCCTTTATTGTCTTTGATACAAATGTTACAAATCACGTTCTTATATTTCAGTTCTGTATTTTCATTTGACGTCTCAATTATACACTAAAATAACAAAACACACACATGCAAAGATATATATATATATATATATATATATATATATATATATATATATATATATATATATATATATATATATATATATATATATATATATATATGTGTGTGTGTGTGTGTGTGTGTGTGTGGGAATGAGATGTTTCCTTCTTCTGTTTACATAAAATAATTTATTCGATGTTATAGCGTAATTAGTTCTCACTCACTTTCACCAATTTAAGAAATTTTATTGCGATTTCCTTCTTTTATTTGGATTTATTTGTTTCAGTTGTCTAAGCCCTATTTCACGAAATGGAAGGAGATATTTTAACAATACGTGGAAGAAACAATGTGATTCACGAAGGATACGTTTTTCTTTCTGATGCAACGAGCAAAAGTGATTCTGAAATAAAATTCTGGCGATTTGAACAGAAAGATCGTTGTAAAGTAAGACTAGCATATGAAGCATGGAAAAGTGATTCGACAGTTGAATCAACATACCCATGAACCATCTGCTGCAAAAGTAGCAGTAGAAAAATTGAACCAACAAATATTAAGAAAAGATGTGCTGAAACTCTGGCGCCACCAACCTTTGAGGTAAATGAATGCTTACCTGGCGCTTCTCAATCAGCTTTAGCGGCAGCGCCTGGCCTGCCTGCAATGTCAAAAGTTATCGTAAGGAAACGAAAATTACTAACAAAGCGCCACCTAACCCAACCAATTTAGAGCAATTAGTTATACCCAATTCATATACATTATATGATGAAAGAAAAAAAAATAGTAATGGAAGTTGAGTCATTGAAGCCTATTGATTTCCTAAAGGGTATTGCTCATAATTACGATATGAAAAATTAATTCCTAAGGTTTAAAAAATCTTTTCTGGGTTTCAATTTTGTAATACAATATTTTCAATTTAAAGTTTTTAATATGCATTATTCCATTGTTGTTTTAATAGAATCCTTTATACTCTAAATGAATGAATTTTTTATTATTTTTTTTCCAATTAAAGATTCTTATTCACGCTATTTCTGGATTTTTTTTTCTAAATTTCCATATATATAATAAAATGAATAGGTCATTGGGTGTTTTCAAAAACAAAGACGCCGAAACAATCTGACGACTAAACGGCTATGCTGAATAGTGCTGCTAGTTTTATGATGGAGAATCGGCTACGCCGAAACGCGACGCCAAATGGGCTACGCCGAAAGGTAGCAAACCCTATATATATATTTATATATATATATATATATATATATATATATATATATATATATATATATATATATATATATATATATATATATATATATATATATATATATTTGGGCTCAGGCCATGTCGTCCTGATGGAAGTTCCTATAGGGTAGCTTCCTAGGGTATATTTGACTACGGTGATATTCCCAGAGAATTTTACCTTAAGGTATCCAAAATTCTAACTCCTGGAGCGAATATCCCTAAATAAAGTTAACATGGGATATCGCGTAATATCAGAGGACATATTCTTGACACGCCACATAACTATCTTCACCCCGAATAGAATTAACACTTCGAGGGGTCAAAGTGGCAAGAAAACGAGAAACGAGAATGAAACGAGAGCCGTTAATACGGCACCTCTACTATCCCGGTTCGAGTGTGTATACAATGCCGCCGACAGCGCCATCTTTATTCCTTATCTCGTAGATCAACTACTCAGTGTTTTCCTTTTGTTTTCCTTGTAATCTTGGATCATTTTCAACATTATGATGCTTTCTCCAGCCTCTTCTGCCTCTGGAAAGTTGAGTATTATCTTTATTATGTATAAATGTAAGATCTTGGTGTTTTGAAATAAATCGAAAGCAACATTAATGTATATAAGACCTGTTGCCTACCGGAGGCGTTCTGGACGCTGTCGCTTGCTATGCATGAGTCATTTAGTTAGCCAGAGCGACGTTCCCGGTCCTTATGCTTTAATAATTCTAGCTATTTAGCTTTACAAATAGGAATTCTTTATATGATGCCGTTTGTAATTCAGTTTCGGCGATTGAGGTAACCGATCCTAGCCTACGCTAGGCTTCGTATCCTAGGCCTGTGGCCCTAGTACTTCCATGCATGATATACAGATTTCCGGGTGTTTTAAATTTATTGAAGCTATAGGCAGTTTTATACATATAAGATATTGAATAATATTTTCTTCCAAGATTGTATACGAGAGAGTTTTGGTGATTTGGGTAATCGATTCTTACCGCGCCTAGGCTAGTAGCCTATGGGGCTTTAGTATACTTTCGCACACTTCCCCGGTTATTCTTTTCTCCTCTGGAGATTAAGTTCAATCCCTTTTCCCTCTGAGTTAAGCCTGAGGCTTAACCCTAGTGGTTTTATCTGAATAGTATTCAGGTTTAACTATATAAGAGTGTTTCTGTTCTATTCCTGTAACCAGAGTATCTGGTTTCAGGTTTGGGCAGAACATCAGAGTAATTAGTCTGGGGTCTTTATCTTTCTAGAATAGAGAATGAAATTCCTTTTCTAGGTAAGGAGCAGTCATAGGAGGCTTAGCCTCCTTAGACCACATCCAAAGTTTTCTGTACGAGATGATTCCTTCTTCTAGTGATCTAGCAGACTAGTCCAGTGTTGTTGTTCTCGGATTGAAGGATAAGATTCTTCATTTCCTTGTGAATAACAACATCAAACTTTGTTTTGGTATTGAGGGAGGTGGCAAGTGTTGCTGACCTCCCTCCCCTAGATAATCCCTAGGCTAGGATGAGCTTTTTTGGCTGCTGGGATAAATCTCATACTAGAGCAGAGTTTGCAGAACCCTCTTTCCCCTTTCCCCCCTTATCCTTAGTGATAGCCTAGCTATTACAACTCTTGGCAATCGTTCTACATTTGTACCTAGATTAGGTTAGGATGTGGAACTGGCTCAGTCCTTTGCCAGCCGGCAAAGGCCTAACTTCTGTAGAGTGTTCCCCAGACCTCCCTTGATCTTATATCCATGTCTGTCAATAGAGCCCGGCAAGCGATGGATAGAAGGAAGCCTGAATTTTACATCATCCCCTTCCTTATGTTCACTCTTTCTGGATGGAGGGCTGTAAGGCAGTGCCGCCTTATATCGTTACATCCATTCTTTTTTCTTTTTAGTGTATGTACCCCTAGCCCGGCTGCCGGCTTGAGTGGCCGGCAGCCGGGTGGTTGGAAGTTCTCTGGTTCTTTTTTACTGCCGGTCGGCATAGGTAGCCTACCATTGCTGGCCGGCAAGAGAAGCACACAATAAGATCTGCCGGCTGCTACGATTGGCGGCCGGCAACCGCGTGCTATTGTTTTATGGTTGCCGGCTGGCTGAGTGTGCCTTCTGGCACACAAACTGAACCAGCGATCTGCCACCCAGTAGTCTAACGGTAGTATACCTTGGAACTAGATGCATGCTGGCCGGCTGCGGTGTGTGCAGGCCGGCAGGTTATTATATTGTATACAGTAGACAGTATTTTTACAGTATAGTATATACTGCATGGAGAAAACTATAGTATGGAATATATTGTAATACTAAGTTCTTCCAACATGCTTGTGTTGCCTTGTACATCCTTTTGTTGAGACCGTACAGAATGAAGAAAGTGAGTTCTTTCTTTATTAATTGTCCAGTATATTAAAATTCTTTATAATGGTGTGAGCTACACCTTCATTTTCCTCTGGGAAAAATGATGGAGGTTATTCAAGAATGAGATTTAACCTTAGTTTTATTATCTGGAAGGTTACAGCAATTGTCTGGGCAGGAAATACAAGTGTGTGTCTTTACTTCTTCCCTTTGTAGCTTAGTTGTTTTAAGCTATGTATATTAACATAAGTTATCCAGTGATACGTCTTCACTTGATACTCATGTAATTTCTTCTCTTTACAGGAGGACCGTCCGAAGTGCGGGAGCATGTTTTGCAACGTCCGCAGCAAGAACTTCTGTGGACATGAGTTGTGCAGGAGGCACGCAGCATGCGCAGTCTCCAAAGGTGATCTCCGGTATTGGGACCCTCAGGTATGTACCATTTACACTAACCTGATTACCGAGGCATTTGACACCCCTAAGTCGGCGGAGTCAAGGGACGCAGCTAGGGAAAAGCTTCAAACCTGGGTGAGGGGCTTCCAGAAGAATACTTCTGCACCCTATCTTCCAAGCGAGAAGATGAGGGATTTCCTTTTTCCTAAGGCATCGGCGGATGCAGTGATTCCTCAGCCTCATGCGGGGATCCCGTTAGTTCAGATTCCGGTTGATTCTGAAGTCTCGGACGCCCTACAAGACATCCAACTGGACGATAGGATGTCTGAGGTGTCTGAGTACACCAAAAAGGACATTCTGGCAGAAGGCTAAGAAGAGGAGCTGACCCAGGCTCCTGATACTGAGGAAGAAGAAATCGACGAGGTGTCGGTTACATCGGTTCAGGCCCCTGAACCTGTTCCCTCAACATCGTCTGCTATCCAAGATGATCTGGGAAGGACTCTCTCTTCCCTCGTTGAAATGATTCAACAGATGCAGAAAAAGAATGATGAAAAGGAAGCTGCAATGAAGTTGGAGATGCGGAGACTTGCAGCGTCACGTGGGCCCCAGAAGAAGCTCAACGTGAAGGATCTTCCTTTGTGCTCGGATGCCAATCCTTAGAGGTATGTCAAGCACATGCCTATGACAACTGGGAAGATTGTCATATCGGAGAAGTTGAGTTCAGTCCCCTTTGAAGAAGTGGAATTCTGGCCCAACAAGGAGTCTTACCTGGACTGCTCTGTCCATCTTAGGAAGGAGCCAGCCTCAAAGGAAGAGACGGAGCCGAAGGAGGTCATAGTTTTTTACCATAGTAAGGCGCAGGCCTTACTGACGAGCTCGATGAAAGAGAGGGGCTTCACAAACTCAAAGGTACCAGCTTTGAGTAAGAAGCTTCCTTCCTGTTTGGCTTCTCCTACCAGAGCCTTTCCCTTTATGGAGAAGGGATATAAGGCTGCCTTGAAGGCGGTTGAGGCAGGGAAACCATGTCCCTCCTTAGAGGAATGTAAGCCGTTGTCCTTGACCTTACCCATGGACCAGAAAGACTGGAAGGACGTTCATCTTACCTTCTCAGTCGAGAAGTTGGAGGCCTATATTGCCGGACGTCAGTTCGGTGAAGACCTTCCAAAGCTGTCAGATTTTCTCTTGCACAGGGAGCAAGAGACAAAAGAGAGACTTGCTGCATCGATGTCCTTACAAACGACTCTGCAGACGATGGCAAATGACCCCAAGATCCAAGATATGTTCATGGTAGTGGCCAAAACCCATCTGGCCGCAGTGATAAAGGATCTCTATAGTTTTATCAAAGATAGGAGAGCTTGAAGAGAGTTCGTGTTCGCCTCGGCTGCAGTGCGGCACGAACCGAGGAAACTGATCTTCTCTTGTATATGGGGTAAGGACCTCTTCCCTAACAAAGTGGTCAAAGAGGTAGTGGATAAGGCCGCCACGGAGAATAGGAACCTTCTCCAGAAGTGGGGCCTAACTCTTAAAAGAAAGTCTTCCCTGGATGAGGGTCCCCAACCTAAAAGAAAGACAAAGAAACCTAGGCTATCATCTTTGCCAACCAAGCCTTATAGACAGCATTAGCAACAACTTCCAGCGATCGCAGTGCCTCAGATGGTGGCACAAACCCCAACAACGTACCAGTTGGTACCTCAAGCCGTGACAACTCAGTCACCAGCGTTCAACCCAGCATTTGAAAGGCAGACAACTACTTTTGCCCAAGAGCAAGAGGAACAGCCAGAGGTTCATCTAGACGCCCTTCAAGAGGAAGGGGGTTCAGGGGAGGATGCGGTCAGGGAGGCAAGGCCTCAGGTCCACAACATCAGAAGTGAGATGCTTCCGGTAGGAGGGAGACTTCATCTTTTTCGGGATTGTTGGACCTTCGATCCCTGCGCCCACAGCCTAATCAAGATTGGACTGGGTTGGAGTTGGTACAGCACTCCACCTCCGTTCCCACAATTCTTCCAACACTTTTCCCCCGTTCTGGAAGAATATATTCGAGAACTCTTGGAGAAAAGAGTAATCCAAAGGGTAAAGTCCATCAAGTTCCAAGGAAGGCTGTTTTGTGTTCCAAAGAGGGACTCAGAAAAACTCAGAGTCATTCTGGACCTGTCACCACTCAACAAGTTCATAGTAAACTATAAATTCAAGATGCTGACACTTTAACACATAAGGACCCTACTGCCCAAACGGGCATACACCGTCTCTATAGACTTGTCATACGCTTATTGGCTCATTCCAATCAGTCGTCACCTCTCCTCCTACCTAGGGTTCAAGCTACAACGAAGACATTATGCCTTCAGACCCATGCCTTTTGGACTAAACATAGTCCCAAGGATTTTCACGAACCTTGCGAACGCAGCTGTCCAGCAATTACGCCTAAAGGGAATCCAAGTAGTGGTCTACTTGGATGACTGGCTGGTGTGGGCAGCATCCAGGACAGAATGCATGCAAGCCTCCCAAAAGGTGATCTAGTTCCTGGAACATCTAGGATTCAAGATCAACATGAAAAAGTCTCGACTTTCTCCATCTCAAAAGTTTCAGTGGTTGGGAATCCACTGGAACTTACTGTCACACCAACTTTCCATTCCTGTGAAGAAGAGTAAAGAAATAGCAGGTTCTGTCAAGAGACTACTTGAATCCAAAAGGATATCAAGACGCGAACAGGAGAGAGTGCTGGGCTGTCTTCAATTTGCCTCTGTAACAGACCCTGTGCTAAGAGCACAGCTGATGGATGTAACCGGAGTTTGGAGAAAATATGCATCAAACACGCAAAGAGATCTGATAAGACCAATACCGACTTGTCTGCGAACGCTTCTCAAGCAGTGGTCCAAAGCCAACCAAATGAAGAAATCGGTAATTCTTCAGCCACCTCCCCCCTTAATGACTATTCATACAGATGCTTCGATGAAGGATGGGGAGGTCATTCTCACCGGAAAAAAGTCCAAGGAACTTGGTCCAACCTATTCAAGAAGTTTCATATAAACTTTCTGAAAGCCATGGCAGTACTTCTTACATTGAAGAAAGTTTCTCCTCGCCTCTCTACCCACATAAGATTGGTACTAGACAGCGAGGTGATAGTGAGATGACTGAATCGACAAGGGTCGAGGTCACCTCAAATCAACCAAGTGATGTTGGCCATCTTCCGGCTAGCAGAAAAGAAGAGATGGCACTTGTCAGCAGTTCACCTTCAAGGGGTCCGCAATGTGATGGCGGAGGCTCTATCCAGGCTCACGCCGATAGAGTCAGAATGGTCCTTGGATGCAGGATCATTCTCTTTCATCTAGAGTCAAGTCCCGGAACTGCAGATAGACCTCTTTGCGACAAAGGAAAATAAGAAGTTACATCATTACTTGTCCCCTTACGAGGATCCTCTAGCTGAAGCAGTGGACGCTATGTCCCTCAACTGGAGCAGATGGTTCAGGATTTACCTGTTCCCTCCGCACAACCTTCTATTGAGGGTCCTCGACAGAATGAGATCTTTCAAGGGGAAAGTGGCAATAGTGGCTCACAAGTGGCCGAACAGCGTTTGGTTCCCACTGGCATTAGAACTACGGCTGAAGTTTCTGCCGCTACCGGATCCAGTTTTGACTCATCGAGTTCAGAAGTCGACTGTCTTTGCTTCATCACAGAAAACCCGGAACCTGCAGCTCATGATTTTCTCTCCCTAGCGGTGAGAAAAAGATTCGGGATATCAAGAGACAGTATAGACCAATGGTGCACAACCGGCGGCCCGTGGGCCGCATGCGGCCCCCAGTGAAGCACATGGCGGCCCTCGAAGTTATCATAGAAAACACAATATATCACTCTCTGTACAGTAAAAGAAAATAATAAATATAAACATATTACTCCGTCTTATGATATAATTACAAATAGTAAAGATGTACTATATAACACACACACACACACATACATATGTATGTATGTATGTATATGTGTCTGTGCATATATATATATATATATATATATATATATATATATATATATATATATATATATATATATATATATATATATATGTATTATTCTTTGTGTTTTCTTGTTATTGTTGAATTATCTCGTTATCTATAATCAGTTCATTCACTAAATTCATAATTTCATCACCATCCTCGAACACGAAAGCAGTCGAGACAAGAGGTGAACGCGTATGGCTGTCTACAACGTTGTCTAGACGGGAGTAACCTCGTTGTTGTGAAGGGAAGATAACCACCTGAAGTTATATCTAAATTAATATTTATCATAATTTTGAATACTATTCTCTTTTTAAACAGATGCGAAACCTGTTTTTGTTTTTCTTGTTTTTCTTTTTTATTGTATTTTACATTCATAATTATGGTTTCCTTATACATCTAAATTCCAGTTTAAAAAGTTTGTAAAATGATTATTTGGCAACTTCCAAGTTAGCCAATTTGTCTGAGCTCCGATAGTTTCTTTGCAGTCTAAAATAGGAGATATTGCTACAAGGCCAGGCATTTATCATTGTAGTGTTTTCAGATTAATTTTGCTTAGCTACTATGGCTTCTGGTACTTCTGTGGACAAAAACTCAAGTCTAAAAAGAAAGCTTGAAGATGAACATAGAAAATTTCAAGAAATATGGACAGATAAATATTTCTTTGTGGAAAACATTGAAAAAAAAAATCATTTGCTTGATATGCCAGAATAGTGTGGCCGTTTGTAAGGAATACAATTTGCAAAGGCATTATCTGACAAAGCACAAGCCTTATGAAAAATTTGTTGGTGAACCAAGAAAGCAGAAAATTAAATCACTAATGCAAGGTTTTCATGTGCAGAAAAATGTTTATTCAGAAAAATAAAGAGGCACAGGACGTAACAGAAGTGAGTTATGAAATTGCAAACCTGATTGCTAAAAATTCCAAGGCATTTTCAGAGGGGGATTTCATTAAAAAGTGTATTCTACTTGCTGCTCAAAAACTTTCTCCAGATATTTTGAAAAAGTTTGAGAATATCAGTTTGAATCGTATGACAGTGCAACGTCGTATTGTTGATTTGTCGGGTGATATAGTAGACCAGTTGAGGGAGAAAAGTAAACAATTTGTGTACTTCTCCCTAGCCACTGATGAATCTACTGATGTTACATCTACGGCTCAGGTACTTGTATTTGTACGTGGTGTGACAGAGGACTTTTCTATTCATGAGGAACTCGTAGGGCTCAGTT
>NC_090744.1:60574040-60576540 GCF_036898095.1 Palaemon carinicauda | reverse complement strand
TCATTGTAATTATTGTATATAATTTATTTTTTTATAATTCTTTTGTAAAATAAACTAGGTTAAGGTACTTGAGTATTTTCTGTTTTACCCACCCCTTTGGTTGTTGCAGTCCATCGGTTCATTCCAGTCCCAATTCTTTTATTTTTTTTTAAAGAACCTGTTGAACCATTAAGGCGGTTCATAACAATATATATATTTATTTATATACATACATATATATATATATATATATATATATATATATATATATATATATATATATATATATATATATATATATATATATATTGTCATGTCATGACATCTTTGTAATTGTCACCTTTATATTAAGTATCCACCTCCGCCATCTGTTGTTGGGTCTTGTCTCCAGACTTAAATTTTAGTCCTTGTTATCCTAGCACTGCTAGTGAATTATTGTAAAATTACTTGTTATTTCTATTTTTGATCCTTGCGAAAAGTGACTTAACAGCTTTCCATGCTTCGGTAAAGGGAGAGCTCCATAACCTTAGGTGGTGAATACTTGTTTCCTAATATAAAGTATTGAGATATTGTGCCACTCTTTATAGTAAGAAGTGAGTAATATTCTTTTGATTGTACTTAGGGCTGTATCTATCCTACGGTAACCATTGGAGGCATGTAATAAATTTTCGATCATGAATGAATGATTTAAAGTTTTCAGGCATCCTGACATCTAAGGTCATTGACGTTTTCGATCATGAGTGACAACTAAAAAAAGATAGAGGTTAACATCAGGCAAAAACGGAAATTCACTACAGTGTGGGCCTGTCTGGGATCAGAAGTGATATGAAGTGATATGAAGTGATTTAAGCTCGGTAGAGTAGTGATTGAATTTTGTGAATTCTCGTTAGTGTACAATCAATAGTAACACCTTCATCGTTGTTGAGCTCTCCCTTCTATGATCAAGGTGCCGTATTGTATACGTCATCGCAAGTATTACTGATAGTTTGGAGGAAGTGCAGCGCAAGGAATTGGTACTTAGCCGCCGTTCTGTTGCCTTGACGTTGCTGACTATCTTTTTTTTTTTTTTTGCGTTCTTTAGTCACCCCAGATTTAATAGAATGCTTTTGGATTAATTTCCTTCATAGGGTACTCATCCCCTCTTGCTGATTGTTTGGAGGAAGTGCAGTGCAAGGAATTGGTACTTAGTTACCGTTCTGTTGCCTTGACATTGCTGACTATTGCTATTGTGTTCTTTAGTCACCCAACATATATTGGACCACTTAGGGTAACCATCACCTCTCATCATTCAGGGATTAATTTCTCTCAGGGATTACTGTCCCTCTTTTACAGAATACGAGAACTCAGGAATGCGTTTTCCTAGTGCTTTGTTAAGTGAGTTTTGTGAAGGTGATTTTGTACAACCTCAGTGTACGTTCCTTAGTGTATTTTGCATGGTGAAGTGATAGTTTAGTGAAAGTGACGTTGTGCAACCTCCAGTGTATGTTAATTAGTGGTTCTTTTATACTTAAGGGAGTTTCTTGTGAAAGTGACATTCAGTGGCAGTTCTGTGAAATCTTTATTGATTATTAGTATATATTTCTTTAAAGTGGTAATATATTCATACCCGTGAGAGTAAGTGTTATTGATTTGGTAATTTAATGACCCAGTGTTTGTGATTCGGTGATCTATTGACCTAGTGTTAGTGATTCAGTGATTTATTGACCTAGTGCTTAGTGATTCGGTGAATCAACCATAAGGGGATAGAGATTTAATACTTCTGCGGTTTAGCCATTGGTGATTCAGTGGTCTAGCGATAGTGATACAGTGATTCGGTAACAGTGACTCGGAAAGTGCTCGTATTGGACCAAGAGTGCTTTTTGTGATCCACCATGTCTTTCAACATGGAAAAGTTTTTTGAGGACCCTCGAGGGCACCTCTTATTGAAAGATGCCAAGAAAAACGACCTGCAAAAGATTGCTGAGCAAGCGGAGATTCCTGTATTGCCCTCCATGGTGAAAGTGGAACTACTGGGTAGTGTTTCGGATTTCCTGGTAGACAAAGCTTCCGTTTCATCAGAAGAAACTGCTTCCCTTCGGCTCCTTACATTAGGGAAAGGCGTAGCTAAGGCTATAGAGGATCCAGAATTGGTGAAGCTCAAGTTGCAGCTTGAATTGGAGAGAGAGAAAAAGGGAGCTCGTTAAGCTGAATATGAGCTGAAAGAAAGATGATACCCTTGGAACGACAGGAAAGAGAAGAAAAGATAAAGATGGAGACACAGCTAGCCAATATCAGGTTGGACGAAAAAGGTGAGGAGAGAGAGCTTGGCGAATGTTTTCCCCTCACTAAGGTTCTTAAACTACTACCTCCGTTTGATGAAAAAGAACCTGATGTATTCCTTGGTATTTTTGAGGACACAGCCAAAACCTTGCATTGGCAGATGTTAGAGAAACGAGATTATGTCCAGAAGAAAGCTGTCCTTGATGCCTATACCATTACAGCTGAAGGGTATAGACAAATGTTCAAGAACTCCATAAAAGGA
>NC_090744.1:60554040-60559040 GCF_036898095.1 Palaemon carinicauda | reverse complement strand
AAAGATGGAAATGGAAGGTTGTTAAAAGGAGAGGAGGCAAGAAAAAGGTGGGCGGAATATTTTGAAAGTTTACTGAATGTAGAGGATAATAGGGAGGCAGATATAATTGCTGTTGCAGGTGTTGAGGTGCCGGTGATGGGAGATGAGAATGAGAGAGAGATTACAATAGAGGAAGTTAGGAGAGCACTAGATGAAACGAGAGTAGGAAAAGCACCTGGTATGGATGGAGTGAGAGCTAAGATGTTGAAGGAAGGGGGTGTGACTCTACTTGAATGGTTGGTGAGATTGTTTAATATGTGTTTTGTGTTGTCAATGGTACCAGTAGATTGGGTTTGTGCATGTATTGTACCACTATATAACGGTAAAGGAGATGTGCATGAGTGTTGTAATTCAAGAGGTATTAATTTGTTGAGTGTAGTTGGAAAAGTGTATGGTAGAGTAATGATTAATAGGATTAAGGATAAAATAGAGAATGCATCTTATAAGTACAGGGTGGTTTTAGAAGAGGTAGGGGTTGTATGAATCAGATTTTTACAGTTAGGCAGATATGCGAGAAATATTTAGCAAAAGGTAAGGAAGTGTATGTTGCGTTTATGGATCTGGAGAAAGCGTATGATAGAGTTGATAGGGAAGCAATGTGGAATGTGATGAGGTTATATGGAGTTGGTGGAAGGTTGTTGCAACCAGTGAAAAGTTTCTACAAAGGTAGTAGAGCATGTATTAGAATAGGAAATGAAGTGAGTGATTGGTTTCCGGTGAGAGTGGGGCTGAGACAGGGATGTGTGATGTCGCTTTGGTTTTTTAACTTGTATGTTAATGGAGTTGTGAGAGAGGTGAATGCTCGAGTGCTTGGACGAGGATTAAAACTGGTAGACGAAAATGACCATGAATGGGAGGTAAATCAGTTGTTGTTTGCGGATGATACTATACTGGTTACAGACACAGAAGAGAAGCTTGACCGACTAGAGACAGAATTTGGGAGGGTTTGTGAGAGAAGGAAGTTGATAGTTAATGTGGGTAAGAGTAAGGTTATGAGATGAACGAGAAGGGAAGGTGGTGCAAGTACTTGGGGTCTGTTGTTGCAGCAAATGGTGAAGTGGAAGCAGATGTACGTCAGAGAGTGTATGAAGGTTGCAAAGTGTTGGGGGCAGTTAAGGGAGTAGTAAAAAATAGAGGGTTGGGCATGAATGTAAAGAGAGTTCTATATGAGAAAGTGATTGTACCAACTGTGATGTATGGATCGGAGTTGCGGGGAATGAAAGTGATGGAGAGACAGAAATTGAATGTGTTTGAGATGAAGTGTCTAAGGAGTATGGCAGGTGTATCTCGAGTAGATAGGGTTAGGAACGAAGTGGTGAGGGTGAGAACGGTTGTAAGAAATTAGTTAGCAGGTACCGTGGATATGAATGTGTTGAGGTGGTTTGGCCATGTTGAGAGAATGGAAAATGGCTGTCTGCTAAAGAAGGTGATGAATGCAAGAGTTGATGGGAGAAGTAAAAGAGCAAGGCCAAGGTTTGGGTGGATGGATGGAGTGAAGAAAGCTTTGGTTGATAGGAGGATTTATGTGAGAGAGGCAAGAGAGCGTGCTAGAAATAGGAATGAATGGCGAGCAATTGTGACGCAGTTCCGTTAGGCCCTGCTGCTTCCTCCGGTGCCTTAGATGACCGTGGAGGTAGCAGCAGTAGGGGATTCAGCATTATGAAGCTTCATCTGTCGTGGATAACGGGGGAGGTTGGGCTGTAGCACCCTGGCAGTAACAGCTGAACTCGGTTGAGTCCCTTGTCAGGCTGGGAGGAACGTAGAGAGTAGAGGTCCCCTTTTGGTTTTGTTTCATTTGTTGATGTTGGCTACCCCCCAAAATTGGGGGAAGTGCCTTGGTACATGTATGTGTGTATATATATATATATATATATATATATATATATATATATATATATATATATATATATATATATATATATACATACAGCATATATATATATATATATATATATATATATATATATATATATATATATATATACATACAGCATATATATATATATATATATGTGTGTGTATATATATATATATATATATATATATATATATATATATGTGTGTGTGTGTATATATATATATATATATATATATATATATGTATATACATATATATATATATATATATATATATATATATATGTATATACATATATATATATATATATATGTATATATATATATATATATATATATATATATATATATATATATATATATATATATATATATATATATATGTATATATACATATACATACAGCATATATATAAATATATATATTTATATATATATATATATATATATATATATATATCTATCTATCTATCTATATATATATATATATATATATATATATATATATATGTGTGTATACAATTATGTATGTATATATATATATATATATATATATATATAAAATTATGTATATATATATATATATATATATATATATATATATATATATATATATATATAAGATTATATATATATATATATATATATATATATATATATATATATATATATATATATATATATATATATAAAATCATATACATAGATAGGTAGATATTTTAATGATTGATTAATTGATTTATTATCTTTTATAACACAATTTCTTTTACTCATGCTTCATTGTATCGCTGAATGCCCTTTAAAGTGGCTAACGCTTGGACTCTGCCGTAAATCCTACAATCTATCCTTTCATACCTTTAGCCGTTGAGGAATGAATTTTCAGCTCATAAGATTAGAACTCCAATCGTGTCATCAAAAGTCTTAAATATCTCTTCAAACAAAACTTGTTTATAATCGGTACTTAATCTCTTCGTGTATAAAGCAGTGTTACAGATAAGTAGTAAACCGTAAATCGACAGTACTTAAATGGTAAATTCTAAATAGCGCTTTCTCTCCTCCTTAGCCAAGGAAATCGTTGATAATGTTCACAGATATTTTCATAAAGAGAAGAAAAACAAGGCTCCTTTGATTGGCGCGGGGAAAGTTTTTTGATCTTACGAGTGAGGCAACAGCAGTTCCAAAAAGGACTAACCATTAAGGAAGGAAATGATTTCGAAAACGAATTTGGACAACGTGTGTTCAAAAATAAGAAAAGAATTCGTCCTCGACCAGTTATCGTTCTGGATGATTTGACAAGAATGCATTACGTCGAACAGTGTCAAGGTTCTATGTTAGAAAAGAGCTACCCACCATAACTACTGTTTTGGAAGAAGCCCGCAAAGACATTAAATTTAAGGGTTATCGTGAATCTCTTAGAAAAATCTTGCATGAAATCGGATTTCTTTATGGGAAACTGAATGGCAAATTTTATTTATTAGGACGAAGTGATGTGTCAGCTGCCAGGAATAAGTTTTTGCATGTTATGAGGAAGGTACACGAAAACGAGAATCACCCTATCGTGCAACTGGATAAGATGTGGTTAAATCACTGTCACGAAATGCTGGATAACAAAAGAAATGAAAAAAGCAATAAGGGTAAACCCCACTACCGGGAAAGGGGATAAACTGATAGTCGTGCCCGCCGGTACAAAGAAAGGGTTTGTGCATAATGCAGCATTAATTTTCAAGGCAATCAACGATGGTGATTACCATAATCAGATGAATAGCAAAGCATTTGAAAGGTGGTTTCAATCGCAGCTGCTACCTAACATCCCACCCTCATCTGTTATCGTAATGTATAATGCATCCTACCATTCGGTAATCATTAATAAAGCACCGACGATTTCGGATAGGAAAGACATAAGTAAGGAGTGGCTGATCAAAAAAGGAGAAATTCCGACAGATGACTTACGAGAAACTGAGCTTCTTGTAATGAAGTTAAGTTCTTCACGAATAGAAAAGGACTGTGATAGATAGAATGGCCCGTGAAAATGGTCATAGGATCGTCAAGTTGCCGCCTTATCACTGCCAGTACAACCCCATTGAATTGATCTGAGGGCAGGTTAAAAACTACGTTGCTAAAAAAAACGATTTTAAAATGTGCCACTTAAAACCCCGACTACAAAAGGGTAAGCAGCAAGTTAGTAAAGAAGATTGGAGTAATGTGAAGCAGGTGAGAAATTTACAAAGACAGGATTGTGAACTAGACGACGCAACGCCGCAGAACACTTACTCGATTCATTCATAATTAATATAGGTTCCTCAGGAGATGATGATGACAACGACTACGAAAATGAGAAGGGAAATGAGATTTCACCTTTTCACTGCGACTCCTTTCGGATCGTGTCCGTCCACCTAAACGGCAAGATTTAGGAAAAAATAAGTAAAGGTAAATGTTTTGATATTCGTTTTGAAAGAAAGTGCATTAAATACCGAATCCAGTGGTATATATTAAATCTCGTGAAATTAACTGTATGGACTTTAATTTGCGAATAAATGTCGTAAATTCTGGTGCCAGCCGTAGACCATATTATTCCGAGACCGGGGGGATATAGTACAGCAAGGTCTGGACCGTGAGTACAGGGAAGGACGGTGTGGAGTCTGATTTTGACGGTAAATTAAAGACACAGCAGACGGCCTCATTTGGAGGATAATCTGTCAGCTTATAGGTCTACCTCTGAATGACATCAGTGACAACACTTGGTGTTTGTTCTAAATTCTTCATTCCTTGTATAGGGCAATAAGTATTTAATTACTCTTTACACAGTCGTAAAAGATTTATAAGATTTGATTTCTTAAAGATATTAATTACTACCTTCAGCTCATTTTTTATAAGTATAAAAATTTTCCCCTTATTACGAAGTATATAATAATTATGTTGCAAACATTATATATGGTACCTTATAATCGACATTTTGATTAGGTTAAGTAGATATTTTGATTTGCCTACTTGCTTTTTTATTACACCACTAATTGTTGTAGCAGATGGTTATTATATATTCTTCCATAGTTACATAAAAAAAAGAAAAAAAAATCAGAGACGAATGCTCTCTTATATGCATACCA
>NC_090744.1:60536540-60544040 GCF_036898095.1 Palaemon carinicauda | reverse complement strand
GGATGCGAGTGCGTATTTAAGAGATGTTTCATTTCAAGAAGCAGTTACCTGGGATGATTTCAAAGTTAGGTTACGCGCGGTCTATGGGGGTGAAGAAGCCTTGGATGTAGTATTAACGTTTTAGAAATACACTTAATCAAGCCACTATGAATCGGCTTAATGTTATTGAGAGAGCAGCTCTCATAGCTGATAGGCTTAATGAATATCAGGACATTTTAGGTAATTCCACTTGGGTTACTAGAGATAACATCTCCGTGAAAGATTTTTTACGATTAATGTATTTAACTTGCATGACACTTATGTTGCCTGAAGGTTTAGTGCGGTGTTTTGATAAAAAGTTAACGCCTGCAAGTACGGAATTGGATGTATATAAACAGATAAAAAAACACATGTCTAAGTGTCCAGATCTCGATCCCGTGTTAACTCAAGTTTTTGCAAAGAATGAAACAAAGCCACAAACAGTCAACGTAGTTAATAATAGTCAAGTAGGGGGAATGACGTGTTATAATTGCAAACGTCAAGGTCACTTAAGCGCGGACTGCAGAACAAAATTCTGCTCAATTCATAATAGTTCGAAACATTCATACAATCAGTGTTACTAGCGTAAGACACAACAGAATCCCAGAAATACACAGTCAATTCCACAGTCAGTTCCATATGGAAATAAAAAGAAAAATCCTCATTTTAACAATAAGAAGAAACAACCAAATGTCAATGCAGTTCAGAGTCCAAAGCAAACAAACACTTCTTAGAATATCGCTGAGCCTGGGTCGACAAACGAGACCTCGCAAGGTCAGACTAATTTTCAGAATGTGCAGAGCAAAGCAAATACCACATAGTTAACTCCAGAGGGGAAGAGATTGATGTTGGGTCAAGGTCATTCATGTCAACATCAATAGTATTGAATAATCAATTTAATGTTTTATCAGATAATTGTGAGGCAATAGATTTTCCTATGAAACAAACGGCCGAATTAAGTAAAACAGTGCATGCTCCCGTAGATTTGCAACGAATTCATACGATAATAAGCCAAAATGAGTTATGACCAACCTTATATGCTGTAAATTTAGAACACAAATCCTTTACGTTATTTTTTGACTCTGGTAGTCCACGTAATATCATGGATTTGAAGACACATCATTTGTTTTTTTCAAACTTTCCGATTGAAAAATCCGGAGTTAGACTCTCGGGTATAGGAAATAATGAATTAAATGTCATAGGCATATCTCATGTTCAATTCAAAGTCGGTAAACGCACGTTTGCCGATACATTTGTTGTTGTACAAAACATTGATATGTATCCAGCTGTAATTATAAGATACCCATCTATGGGAAATCAAAACATTATCTTAGCCCCTGCCAAGCACGGCGTGTATATCAAAGGGAAATTCTATAAGTCTTCTAATACCTTAAAATCAGTTTTGGATAAAAAGGAGACGACAAATGTAACCGTAACGTACGTTGAAAAACCAATAACTTGTCTCACTAATAAAGAAATAATATACG
Organism: Palaemon carinicauda; assembly: GCF_036898095.1. Lineage (NCBI taxonomy): Eukaryota > Metazoa > Arthropoda > Malacostraca > Decapoda > Palaemonidae > Palaemon > Palaemon carinicauda. The sequence continues at coordinate 60,542,535 of NC_090744.1, read as the reverse complement.
CGACCCAGCAGAATTCTCGTTCACCCGTAATATCATCTTGCACGCAATCTATCGAGCCAAATGTACCTTCGAATTTAATAGTGCAAATAAAGACAACATTACCGGGATCTGAAATAATAATCCTTTCCGACACTTTGAAAACTAACGGATTGTCTGTCACACAAGCTATTTATACAGTAGGCTCACATCAACAATATAATATTGAAGTCTGTAATCATTTAGATAACACTTTAGTAATTCACAAAAAACAACATATCTTGGATGTAGAAGTTTATAAACATCGTATTCTTACCGTTGCTGAAATCAATCACTCTCAATCAGTTGCGGATGAATCCCTTCTGCGATCTATTAAAAATAAAATCAATAAAGACATTCAAGTCGAAGAATTTCAGCAGAAAATTTTTGGACTTTTAACTAAATATCATGATGTTTTTTCCACTACGGATGGATCCTTAGGAAAAACAGATGTGATCGAGCATCAAATAAGGTTAAAGGACAAGCAGAAAATTATCTATGTACCCTCGTACAGACTCCCTATGAAATTCCAGAATGAAATAAATGATGAAGTAGGTAAAATGCTAGAAAAAGGAGTCATTAGGAAATCAAACAGCCCTTATGATTTTCCTTTAATAGTTGTACGGAAAAAAGATCGAACATGGCGTATCTGCGTCGACTTCCGTCGTCTAAACGAGGAGACGATCCCTGATCGATTCCCAGTGCCATGTACTGACGATATTTTGTCTTTGTTAGGTCAGAATAAATATTTTACCAGTTTGGACTTACTTAAAGGCTTTCACCAGATATCATTAGAAGAAGATAGTATCCCATACACAGCCTTCAGCACAGCCAGAGGACATTATGAATTTTTACGGATGCCTTTTGGTTTACGTTGTGCTCCTATAACATTTACAAGAATGATTAACATAGTGTTTGGAGACTTGTTAGGGGATATATTGCATGCCTATATGGATGATCTTGTAATCTTTTCCAACACCTTAGAAGAACATCTACGTAAGTTAGAACTAGTACTACAGAGATTAAGACAACATAACTTAAGGGTAAAGATTAGTAAGTGTGAATTTTTTCAAAACAGAATTAATATATTTGGGTTTCATGGTGTCAAGCCAAGGTCTTAAAGTAGTCCATGATAAGGTGTCGGCTATACTAATTTTCCCATACCTACTAATGTCAAGGGAATACAGCAATTTCTGGGTTGTAGTGGATATTACAGGCGTTTTATGCGCAACTATTCAATAATAGCCGCTCTTTTAACTGATCTTACGAAGAAGGGCATAGATTTCATATGGTCTGAGCAACATCAACAGGCGTTTAATACCTTGAAAGATGAACTGTGTAGTTCTCCTATCTTAAAATTTCCTGACTTCGGTAAGAAATTCTTCATTGCAACAGACGCCTCAGACTTAGGAGTAGGAGGGGTATTGCTTCAGTAATATGATAAACAATTTTTCCCGATAGCTTTCTATTCTCGAAAATTGAGAACTTCCGAAAGTAAGTATGCAGTAATAGACAATAAAGGGCTAGCTATTGTTAATTCACTAGTGCATTTTAAGTTCATAATTTACGGTTATCCCGTTAAGGTTCTTACTGACCATAAACCACTAACCGAGTTCTTTAAAGGCTTCAACCACAGCCCTAAACGAACTCAGTGGCATTTGATCATTCAAGATTTTGGCGCAAGAATCGGGTATTTACCTGGGATAGCAAATATCATTGCGGATGCATTATCACGCAACCCCGTGTCATCTTGTACGGAGCCTTTAGCTGAATTAATAGATATATCAACATCCATGCCTATTGTTAAAACGATATCTGAACAAGAAGATTTAGGCTGGAGCGCTGAATTGTTACAGAGTGAGCAAAGAAAAGATCAGAAAATAGAAACAATTATAAATGCTTTGAAAGGCAATCATAAGGAAAAGGGATATATAAAGTATAAGCAGCAGAATTATATAATCAAAGATAATATTCTGTGTAGGACTGTGACAAGGAAAACCCGCAATACACCACATGTAACTAACGACCAGGTAGTAGTACCAATCTCACTTATTTCCACTGTCCTGAATTGGTTGCATTCAAATCCATTACATGGACACCCGGGGTTCTCATTAATGTCACAGAAAGCCAAATCATTGTTTTATTGGCATACGATGCTTACAGATATAAAAAGACACATAGCTAATTGTCGCACATGTCAGGAAAACAAAGGACATACGAAAACAACTGTCAGCCTAGGGGCTTATCCCGTGCCCAATCAACCCTTTGAAAGAATACATTTAGATTTGTTAACAGGATTTTACGAGTCAGACAGAGGAAATAAGCACCTCTTAGTAATTATAGATGCTTTAACTCGATATACAGAACTAATAGCGCTTAAAAGTAAAACTGCGATTGAATGCGCTAGGAAGTTTTACGAGTGTTACATTTGTAAACATGGAATTCCACACATGATAATCTCAGACTCGGGTGGTGAATTTAATAATCACTTTCTTACCTTATTGTGTGAATTCCTTAGCATAATGAAAATAAACCCCATGATATATCACCCAGAGTCGAATGGGCTAGTGGAAAGAGCAAATAGAAAATTTTTTAAATATATTAAGAGTAACACTAGGGGGATCAGACCCCAACTGGGATATTGCAATACCGGCGGCACTGAGTACTCTAAATAATTCATATCATATATCAATTAAAATGTCACCGCATGAAACATTGTATGGTACCCCAGTTAGAACGCCTTTCCATGTATTAACGCCTACAACTAATCTATCAAATCCTTTAAAAGAATGTATAAATGCAAGCATAAGTCGATATGATATCCTTCGAAAGAATTTAGAAGAATCACAAATCATAATGAAAAGGAATCATGATAAAATAGCGAAGCCAACTAAAACATATACCGTGGGTGATAACGTGTATATACAAATCAATGTGCGTAAAGGACTCAATTATAAACTAACACCTAAGGTTGAAGGCCCATTTAACATTTTGGAAACATTAACGGCCAATAGGTTTAGAGTTCAAAACGTAACCCAACCCATGGATGAGAGAATAGTACCATTGGCTCACATAAGAAATAAAAAAAAAAAAAAAAGAGAGGGAAAGAAGTGAGGAAAATTTTTTTATTTTATGTGATTAAATGTTTTCTTCTTAATACAGGAGTAATTACATATATTTTTCTCGTTACAGGTTTCCAAGATGAATTTTTTGTTGTTAGGAGTGATATTGTTCGCTCAGACATTTTTTTCGTGTGGGATGAGCTCTAAAACTAAAAGTATAGATTTTAAATATGACACTATAGTTGAAAGACAAGAAGACGTTTTTATTATATCGAGCAACGTAGTTGTGGAAGTGAATATGCAAGCAATTTTTTTTCCAGAGAATGATGTCACTAGCTTAAGAACTGCCATTTCAAGGTTTTCTGTCTCATTGGATGAGTTGCATAGAAGACATTTTCATTTGACTACAGAGAGTTTGCTTGGATCGACATTAAAAGTTGCAGAAATGCTCTCTGATGACTTGAAAAATAAGACTTACGAGACAGGATCTTTAGCTTATGACCTTTTCATGTGGACTGTAGGACCAGAACATAAAGAAAGACGAAATCCGTTTATTTATGCTGCATTAAACATCTTTGGGTCTATTGCAAGTTTAGGTTTAGGAATTTCCAATCGTCTTAAGATTAGTAATCAAAATAAGAAAATTGAGTTTCTTGACTCATGAAGATGAATTGATTATGTCAGAACTAAGGAATCAGTTAGCTTCGATCAATCAAATTATGGATTTAGGAAATGAACATTCAAATAACATCATTTAGATTATGGAAGTACAGGATTTGTTGGCAACGTTAACGTATTATGATTCAAAGATAGATCACATACATAACAGAATTGCACATTTCATTGAGAAATTCAAGGATTATGTAGAAGCTATCACGTTAGCAACTAAAGGTGTACTGTCGCCCCCATTTGTTGCCTATAAATTACTTACAGTTAATTCTGGAGAACGGAAGGGATAAACTAGGCTATGTTCCTTTGTTAGGCGAACGTAGGTTAGAATTTTATTACAGCCTAATTACAGTAAGCGTTGATAATAACAAGCTTAGGATTACAATTCCCTTTGATTCTTCTGATGCCTGGCAATCTTACAGGATATCACCATTTCCGACTTTCATGACGAATCACTCAAATCCAGTAATATCCAGTTTGACAGGACACATATTGATTTCCCCCAGACAAGGAAACATATACGGTCATTAAAGACTTGAATCAATTAACTCGCTGTTCAGACGCAATGGATAGAAAAATATGTACAGCTGACTCCATTTGAATTCCATAAAAACTTAATGGATTCATGCGAGTTAGGTATAGTGCTAGACGGTGCTCTCTCCCATTCAAGTGAAAATTGTCTGGATAAGCTTTATCCCTTTGACAATAATGAGTTCAATTGCAGACTGAACAATGGCTCGTGGATACGATACGACAAGGACGGCTTCAATGTATCATGCCCTGACGGATCCACGTCATTCACCCACATCTTTGTTGCAGCAGATGGTTGTATCGGGACTTCCCCTAATTCCATGGTGACCGGACTAAGGACACTCATCAGAGAACGAGCCTACTTCGCGAACTTCACGTGGACGTCTACAATGCCAGCACTACCTCTCCCGTACAATCAACAGGTTGCCAAGCGGTTGATGAAATTGACCGAGATGGACCACCTGTCACCGACTTATAAGGAAATTCTTCACCCCATACTACTAGCAGGATTAGGCATTACGGTGATGATATTTATCGCCGTGAACATCCTTGTTTGGCATAGGTTATGGTACAGTTGGAAGCTAAAACAGAACGTTTCGCCATGTCTAGACAAAACTCCTTATTTAATTCAGTTTAAAGCCGTTTGAAGTGGCCACCTCATTCGCTAAAGGAGTAAAATGTTTTGGAAAGTGTGTTTGTACGAAAAGCTGTTAGTACGCTAGTAATATGTAATTGAAGAAATTATCTACATTGCATTGTTAAAAATACATTTAAAAAAAAAGAACATTTAAAAAAATATAAATAATTTTTTCTCTCGGCATCTAATAAAATATATAAGCCGGAATGTTAAAAGAAAAGAGAAAAAAAAATAAAAATCTATGGGCATCTAATAAAATATATCAGCCCTATATATATATATATATATATATTTATATATATATATATATATATATATATGTGTGTGTGTGTACGAAACCGTGTTACGTTCACGTACCAGGAATTTCGTGTTTGTGCACTAAAATTGAATCTTTACCAAGGTAACAAATATTTTTATTAGTTACCGTATTGTTTTAATCTATGTTTCTGACAAAGGTAACAATTATTCTTTAACAAGTTACCGAATCATATGTATATCAGTATTTTTTTGGTACCATATAAGCATTTGCTTATGGCTAAAGTTAAACAAAGAATAATACATATGTCCAGTCACACTAAGTAAACATGTTTTGGCTTGTTGTTGAATTTTTTTTTTTTAAAATTGAGATAGCTGGCCGAGCTAATGTAATAAATGAAATAGTTTGTTATTACATGTTTAAAACACATGACGTAATATGTCATTGTGGTTGAAGATGCTAGCGTGAGATTTGCTGTAGTCATATAAAATCATAAACAGGATATACTTTGCAGCCTCGGCAATGTAACATTTTTCTGAAACGTCAACACCAATGCATGGTGTGTGAAAGATTGGGTCGTCACCGGATGCAGGTGTCTTCCGAGAGAGAATGTAAAAGTTTCCATATTGTGTTTAAATGCTATGACAACTAAGCATACGGTATCTGTGATATCGATAATTTAAGCAGTTCATATCTATACTTCACCTGAATTGGTCATCCGACCAAACCAGCTCCACTCCTATGATGGAGAGGTTTAACTCTGTTGTTTTTAGAGAATAAATACTTTTTAAAGTTACTAAGATGAACTTCATTATCAAGACTTAA
>NC_090744.1:60526540-60534040 GCF_036898095.1 Palaemon carinicauda | reverse complement strand
GATCCGATGCATTGAGAAGGGAGCTTCTCTCACCTGGTACTTTCATTTGGTTTGACTATAGTAAAGTAGCTGCTATTGTTGGAAGTTTGTTAAGTAACGTAATTTAAATATTAGCTGTGCATCATATATAATCAATGATGGATACAGTAGATACTGATGATTTCATGGCACCTTGAATACAATCATAATTTAGATATTTGTATCGAAAAAAAGTTATGTTGAGGTAAATAGGACGTTATTACATTCTAGTAATAGCTTCCAGAAACTTGTTTTATTGACAAATCATAAAAAAAAAAAAACAGCTATTTAGTCTCAGAACGACGCAATTCTCCGAAGTTTGGACATGAAACTATGATATGTTTATTTTCCTAAGATGTATTCTCTAATTTGCCAGAAAAAAAGGCCTGTGAAGATGGCGTAAGCACAAAATTAGTCCCCATTCTAATACCCTGATTGTAAGTTATCAATGATTTTATAATTGCTAGTAGCTTTATCTTGATAAATTACACAGCTTGGAGATCAAACTGACTTATTAATAATTTCATGCGTTCTTATAATCTTAATTCATGTAGGTTTAACTCTAAGATAAAGTCCCTATTTACAGTGCTCTTTCTTCTTAGAGATCAAGTGGCCGAGTTAGCTCAGCTTCTGAGCTGTGTGCGGCTGGGTGTGGGCCTTTGGACCGGGGAATTACTCAAGGTAGATGGACGCTTAACGAGTTAAAACTACATTACTATCCTTGAAGTTCTAGTTTGTAGTGTTCGAGCAATAGCCATCCATACCAGGTCCTCAGCCTATCAAGGTAATAGTTGAACCATAGTTTCTACAGTTGATTCAGTAAGCGTTGAAAGAAAAAAAAAAAACATTAAAATTTCTTCACGAATTCTGTTTGCTTGACTATGTTGACATATCAGTTCCAAGTCGTTTAGTGAGGAAACCGAGCTATTTTCTTTTTATAACCCCTGCCCCCTTCCTCAACATATCTAGCTGATTATTGCTTTCCCAGAATTTAAATAACCACCTAATTACTGTGCAAGAAGATGAGAACTGCAGGATTGCACTATTTTGGAGTAAATGGAGAGCGCGGTGTTGTAAATAATTACCATATATTGGTTGATTTTAAAGCAAACGGATAAATTTTCTTATAGAGCATTGTTTATGGAGGACAACAAAATATAATGTGATAACTATCTCCAATTTTGCCATACGGTCTCGTCAATTATCAAGCGAATAAAGCTATTTCGATAAAGATAGAATTAGCAACGTGGCAAAGATTTTATTGTATATCTCTGACATTTTATTTCGAATGTTAATACTATGCATTTTTGATAATGATCACAGACAGTGAGATGGCAAACCTCAATGAAAGAGAATGTAAAAAAAAAAAATCAATAAAGGGTGCATCCCATTGAATCTGAATAACTTATGGAATATTTCAGAGTGAAGTATTTTTGCGTATTACGAAATGTTGCATTCTATGAACATCCTAAATCTGAAAACCTTGTTAGCAGTCAGTCTAGCATTTGAAAAATAACGATGAGCTAAAGTAAGCGTTAAACCAAATTTGGATATGCATATATTTCTAAAAAGCAGTTTATGTGCTGGTAGATTACTTCGTTCATTACAGTAAGCTCGAACAATTTGATCTCTTTCTCTCTCTCTCTCTCTCTCTCTCTCTCTCTCTCTCTCTTTCTCTATCCTTTAAGCCGGTATAATTCATGTATGGTGCTTTTTTACTAATATATTACAACGGCGAACCATGATTGAAACTACTTTTTCTTTCATAGGTGACTTGACTCGAAGAAGACTAATGTCCAAATGATTAATATATCTGTTATAGGATAGGATTATTTACCTACAACACTCCAATAATTTCTACATGATTTAGCGGATTCAATATATATATATATATATATATATATATATATTATTATCATTACCTGATAAGGTACAACTATAGTAGGAAAAGCAGGAGGCTATATGCTCAGGAGCCCCAACAAGGAAAATAGCCCAGTGAGGAAAGGAGACAAGAAAAAATAAACTAGTTTAAGAAACGTAACCACATTATAATCAATATTTCCTATATTACTAAAAAAAAAATTAACAAAACAAGACGAAGAGAAATTAGATAGATTAGTGTGCCCAAGTACACTTTCAAGTAAGAGAACTCTAATCCAAGACAGTGGAAGACCAAGGTACAGAGGCTAAGGCACTACCTAAAACTAGGGGACAATGGATTGTTTTTGAAGTGTCCTTCTCCTACGGCTCACCATAGATAAAGGATCTCTTCTACCCTTACCAAGAGGAAAGTAGCCACTCAACAATTACAGTACGGTAGTTAACCCCTTCGGTGAAGAAGAATTTTTTTGTAATCCTAGTGTTATCAGATGTATGAAGAAAGATGGGAATCTGTAAAGAAGAGGCCAGAATATTCGGTGCATATGTTGATAAAGAAAAAGTGAACCGAAACCGAAGAGAAGCATCTAATGTAGTACTGTATGACCAGTCAAAGGACCCCATAACGGATGGCCTGTACCCTTGCCAACCTACTAGTTTTGGGTAGTGCCATAGCCTCTGTACCCTGGTCTACCACTGTCTTGGGTTGGAGTTCCCTCGCTTGAGTGTACAATCGTGCGCGCTGTTCTGTCTTATTTCTCTTTGTCATGTGGTTTTTTTGAAGTTTTTATAGTGTATATATAGAATATCTAATTCAATGTTGTTACTGTACATGAATTATCTTATTTATATTGTTTATTACTTCTCTTGTAGTTTATTTGTTTCCTTTCCTCACAGGGTTATTTCCCATGTTGGAGCCCTTTTGTTAATATCATTCTGCTTTTCCAGCTAAGGCTGTGGCCTAGCAAGTAATAATAATAATAATAATAATAATAATAATAATAATAATAATAATAATAATAATAATAATAATAATAATAATAATAATAAAAATAATAATAATAATATAATTAAAAGATATGTAAATACATGTAAATATACAGTAAAATAATTCTTTTGTTGCGTGTCGCAATGTAAAATCTCCCTTACCATTCTACTAGTTTTTCTTCTTCTCTACTTGAGGGTATGCTATTCTACCCTGTTTCTCTTCCTCTTGTTTTTTCTAATTTTTTTTATAGTTTATATATGTTTTTAAAATATTTACTTTTGGTTTTTCCTTACTTCTTTTGTTGTTTATTGGGCAGATATAGATATATATATATATATATATATGAATATATATATATATATATATATATGCATATATTTATATATAAATATATACATATATATTTATATATATAAATTACATATATAATGTATATATATATATAAATGTATACATATACATTATAAATATATATATATATATATATATATTTATATATATATATATATATATACTGTATATATGTATATAAATATACATACATATATATATATATATATATATATGTATATATATATATATATATATATTATATATATATGCTGTATAAATATATATATATATATATATACATATATATATAATTATAATATATATTACTAGCTAAGCTACAACTATAGTTGGAATAGCAGGATGCTGTAAGTCCTAGGTCTGCAAACGAAAAATAAAATCAGTGAGGAAAGGAAATAGGGAGATGAATAAACTATATGAAAATTTATGAATAAATAGAAAAAAAAAATGTTTTAAGATCAATATTATCATTAAAACAGATCTTTTATAACTCTGCTATAAAAAAAATATTTCAGCCTATTCAACATAAAAACATTTGCGACCAGCTTGAACTTCTGAAGTTCTTCCGATTCAACTACCCGATTTGATCATTCCTCAACCTGGTCACAGCTGAAATAAAACTTCTAGAACACCCTAAAGTATTGAGCCTCTTGATGGAGAAGGCCTTACTACGTGTGTGTGTCATAAGCACTTGACAGAAAAATATATTTCTCTATATGTTATTTTGACTTATGCAACGAGATCTACTGTCTTTTTAAGTGTACCATGGTTCTTATTAGATGATCATTGGACTCATAGTTGTTGCATCTTAAAGATTATGGGTGACAGTATTATTCCACCAGAGTGGAGAATTCCACAAATTTAGTAAATTAATGAATTTGATAGAGCAACAATGCCTTTTTCGAACATAGAGTTAGTACCACTCGAACTCTATTAAGATTGACTGGGTACCATCAACGCACACACTCACTATATATATATATATATATATATATATATATACATATATTACAAGTCAGGATATAACCCTAGTTGGACAAGCAGTATGGTATAAGCGCAAGGGCTCCAACAGGAAAAGTAGCCCAGCGAGGAAAGAAAATAAAGATATGAACTACCAAAGAAGAAAAGAAAATAAAAATAAAATATTTCAAGAATAGTAACAACGTTAGATTTAACCGTTCACACATAAACTGTAAAAACTTAAGAACAGGCAGTAGAGAAATAAGATAGAACAGCATGCCCGAGTGTAGCCGCAGCAAGAAAACTCTAATCCAAGACAATGGAAGGCTAAGGTACAGACGCTTTGGCACTACTCAAGACCAGAAAACAATGGTTTGATGAATAAATTTGGAGTGTCCTTCTCCTAGGAAAGCTGCTTACCAAAGCTAAGAGTCTTCTACCCTTGCTAAGAGGAAAGTTACCACTAAAGCTTATATTGCAGTAGTTAACCTCTTGTGCGAAGAAGAATTGTTTGGTAATCTCAGTGTTGTCAGGTGCATGACGACAGATTAGAATATGGTAAGAATGCGCCAGACTATTCGGTGTATTTACAGGCAGAGGAAAAGTTGAGCAGGAAACCAGGGAGAGGGATCCAATAGAATACTATCTGGCCAATCAAAGGAACCATTAACTTTTTAGCTCTAGTATCTTAACGACTGGCTGATACTCTGGCAAACCTACTCCCTACTATATATATATATATATATATATGTGTGTGTGTGTGTGTGTGTTTGTGTGTGTGCGTGTGTGTATATTATTTATGTATGAATGTATGTCTATATATGTACATATATATGAATATATTTATATACTGTATATTAAAGTATCAATTAAACTACTACTTTTTCGCAATCATACTTGTTACTCTCTCAGCTTTTCATCAATCTTTCTCTCTAGTCAATTTAAAAGTTTACAATATATTTTCATGACAACTGACGTAATTGTGATGCCTCTGTAATTATTGCAATCAGCCAGGTCTACCTTTTTAGCGGTTTTCACTAACACTCCTAACTCCCATTCATCAGGTTTTGCCTCCCCATGCCACATTCTACAAAATAATCTTGTAAATATTCTGGGGTCAATTCATTTTCGGCTAATATCATCTCAGCAGTTATTCCATCGTTTACAGGGACTTTCCTTCTGACTTGTTTTAATGATTGCTTCGACTTCAAACACAAATATTCATTAATGGGCACATCAAGGTATTCCATCCAACGTTGTCTTTCTTCGTCATCTGTTGTTATAACAGAGCCATCTTCTCTTTTTGTTGGGCATATGCTTCTTCTTTTTTGTCCCCGTAGAGATTTCATTCATAATTCTTTCGGCAATTTTTACACAATAGCCACTCCCTAAATTAATAGCTTTGTGAGCCTCGTCTGCTTTCCTGTCTAGATATTCTCTCAAGTCATTCTTGACTTTCCTTTTGACCGCACTGTCAATAGTGGAATACTTAGCATACTCTTCCTTTTAATTTACATTACCTACTCGAAAACTCTCAGCATTGAATCTCTGTCTTTGTCTCCTTTTTATAGTATCCTACATATCATTTGATATCCATGGCTTTCTCCTTGTAATTGTAGGTCCTAAAACTAAGCTACAAACTGACTGTTAAATGATCCTAACATAACACCATTCTTCATTGATTTATTGCTTAAAGTTTTTACGACTGCAAATCGATTCCTACATTCAACTGCTAACGTTTCTCTGTGCTCATCTTCTAGAAGCTTAGTTATATCAAACCTAGTTATTCTATTTACATTTTTGTTAGGTGCTTTCAATATAAATTTCAGCGTGGTAATTAGGAGCCGGTGATCACTACCATTATTCACACCTCTATAGCTTCTTACATTTCTCAGTCCCAATTCTTTCTTTATCAATGACTATGTGCTATTTGATTTTTTTAGAAGTTTTACGGGCCAAATTTAAATTTTGAGACATTTTATACCGCAACGTGTAGAGTATAAAACTCCAATTTTGATGGCATTTGTAGACTATGAAAAAGCCTTTGATAGTGTACACCGGCCAATTTCACGGAGAATCCTGAGTTATTATAGAGTTCCTCTTGAATAAGTAAATTTGATTAAGTTTCTTCATGAGCATAAAATGTGCAGAGTTAATGTTAGTGGAGTTCTGTGAAATAAATTTCCAGTAAACAGCGGCGTACTCCAAGGAAACGCATTGTCGCCTATGTTGATTATCCTCCTCATGGATTTTGTAATGCATAGAAAGGTGAGGATGGTGGAGAATATTCAGAAATTAGCTGACCAAGAGTAAACTAATGACGCTGTCATTATTAGTAGAACACCACGGGATTTGCAAATCTTGCTTACCCGAAAACATGAAATATCCCATGAGGTTAGGCTTAAGATAAATAGAACAAAGATAGAGACGATAAGAGCGGAATACGCAATGGAAGATGAAATATCATTGAAAGAAGAAAGGATTATTGATGTAGAATCTTTTAAATATTTAGGAAATATGATGACTAATAAAAGATCATTAGAATTGAAGTTTATATAAATTTTGAAACAAAAAAGAATAGAATATAGCTACGCTAAGTTAAATTTGCAAATCAAATAATTTGTAATTGCATATGAAAAGCAGGCAATACATTGGTTTAGTGAAATGGGTGTTACTATATGGACATAAGTCGTGGTATGACAATAAATCAATCTCCAACAGATTTAGTAGATTAATTATGTATGTATATATATATATATATATATATGTATATGTGTGTGTATTTGTGTGTATATATACATATATATACATATATATATATATATATATATATACATATATATGCGTGTGTGTGTGTGTATATATATATCATCATAATCATTATCTCCTCCTGCATCTGTTGACGCAAAGGGCCTTGTTTAGATTTCACCAGTCGTCTCTATCTTGAGCTTTTAATTGAATACTTCTCCATTTATCATCTCCTACTTCGTGCCTCATAGTCCCCAGCCATGTGGGCCTGGGTTTTCCAATTTTTTTAGTGCCTTTTGGAGATCAACTGAACGTTTGGTGAACTAATCTATCTTAGGGAGTGCAAAACGCATGCCCAAACCATCTCCATCTACCCCTCATCATGATCTCATCAACATATGGCACTCAAGTAATCTCTCTTATAGTTTCATTTATAATCCTGTCCTGCCATTTAACTCCCAATATCCTTCTGAAGGCATTGTTCTCAAATCTACTAAATCTATTGGAGGTTGTTTAATTGTCATACCGATCTCACTAAACTGATATATAGTCTGAAT
>NC_090744.1:60514040-60519040 GCF_036898095.1 Palaemon carinicauda | reverse complement strand
GCCATTTAATTCATTGTTGATAGTACTCGAGGTTCAGGCCGATAAATGTGAAAGGGCTACTACGAGAAAGAGACTTAGATTCAGAAAAAGCTATCGAGATATGTCTGGCTTATGAAGCAACAGTTGAATGTGCTAAAGAGATGTTCGAAGTTGGTTCTGAGAATGTTAGTAAGATGAACAATTGGAGAACCAAAACTACTGATGGTTCCTTTGCTAAAGATTTTACTGACTGAAAAAATATGGACATGTATGCCATGAAGTATCGATTTTGTGGGTATAAGTAGGAATTCAAAAAATCAAAATGACCAGCATGGGAAAAGTCGGTTAATCAGGTAAAGTAAGGAACCATTTCAAAGCTGTGTGTAGGAAAACAGTTAGAATTGTTAAAGAGAAGAACGAAGAGGCAGATGAGGGCTACGATCATTACACGTGGATGGCACAGGTTACAATGAAAAATTCAAATAGAGTAACTGCATTAATAACTGTAAACGATACCGAGATTAAGTTTCATTTAGACATGATTACTGACGTCAATGCAATATGTTAGAGGTATGTTAAAATATATCAAGTGCGACCAACGTCTGTGAAACTTGCCATGTGGAAGAAATCTAAGTTTTCGCTCAAGGGCAAGACGACATTGAACGTGAAGGTGTAACCTTCAATATGGTTTCAAATGACTTATGTGTTTACTTGGCTCAAAAACATGTCAAGAGATAGGATTTTTGTTTGTCAATGGTAGAGCTTTTTCATCAAAAATTGACGTAGACCACAAGATCAGCAATCTTGGTGACCTTGGAGAGGCTAAACTTGATGTTGATTATACATTACAATCAAGGATACTACCATGCCGACGTTTACCCATTGCACTGAAATCAAAGGTTCAAATAGTTACACTCTTGTGAAAAGAAGAGTTTTGATTCTGGAGACTGAACCAAGTGAATGGGTTAGTCAAATGGCAGTCGTTCAAAAAACAAATGGAAAGTTAAGAATATGTATCGATCCTCAGACACTCGACAAAGCTCATAGAAGGGAATATTACAAATTACCAATTTTGTAGGATATACTGCCAAGTCTAAAACATGCCCAGATATTTAGCAACTGGATGTTGAAGAGGCCTTTTGGCATATAAGACTGTATGAGAAATCTAGCAAGTTAAGAATAATGATTACCGCCTTTGGTAGATATTGATTGGCTCATCTACCTTTCGTAGTGAAGGTGAGCAGTGAAATATTTCAGCGATAAATTAAATGTGGTATTGGAGGGGCTTCGGGGTGTATACTGTGTAGCTGGCGACATTGTGGTTATTGGTTTTTTAAATGAGGAACATGACGCAGTGCGTGATCACAAACAAAATCTTTAGTCATTACAGAAGCGTTGTCAAGAAAAAACCATCAAACTAAATGAAGAGAAATCTGTTTATAGAAAATAGGAAATCGCGTTTATTGGGCATCATTTAACATCATCCGGTGTGATGGTTGATGAGAATAAGGTAAAGTCCATTAATGAAATGCCTCCCCATCTGGATATTTCAGGAATTCGGAGGGTTTTTGAAATGCAATATCTATCAAGGTTTTTACCCAATATGGCTGATGATTTAGAACCTATCCGTGAACTAGCATGAAAAAATAAAAAGTTTGAATGGAATAATGAGTGCCCTCACACTTCCTCAGTGAGCAAAGAAAAGGTCACCCGTACACCAGTTCCAGCTGATTTTGATAAAAGTAAGGAGCTTATATTACAGGCTGAACGCAGCAAAGGTGGTATTGTTGCCGTCATTATGCAGGAGGGACGTCCAATAGAATACTCATGAAGGACCATAGCTAGATACGAACGTAACTGGGTGCAAATTCAAAAGGAAGTTCTTGATGTGGTTTCTGGTTTAGAACGATTTGACCAGTATACTTTTGGGCGACGTATCATTGTACATATTGATCATAAGCCTCTTGCCTTATTTCTCGAAAAGCCATGAAGTAAAGTTCCAATGCGTTTACAAGTTTTAACGATGAGGTTGAACCGGTACTAGGTCGAATATCAGTACTAAAGCGGAGAAAGCTTATTGTTAGCCGATACCCTTAGCAGGGCCTGCCCCAAAGAGGAATATGCAGATACACTAGTAAGGATGATATATTTGCTGAATGATTACCACGATTCAAATTTAAAAAAGTAAGAGATGCCACCAGAGACGACGAAGAGCTGCAAGATTTATCTGTAATCAAGGATGAATGGCCTGATCGCAAAGACAAAATTCCGGAAGAAATAAAGCCTTACTTCAATTTTAGAGACTTCATGAGTTATCAAGACGGCATCATTCTAAAGGGAATTCTCAAACTGCGAAATTCATTCAAAACAAAACTTCATGCAGCTCATTTTGGTTGCAATATCATTATGTGGCGAGCAAGAGATGCAATATTTTGGCCTAGGGTATTGAAAAAAATAAAGAAAATGGTCAACGCATAAGACATTTCCAGCGGTAAATACCTTGGAACCAGAAGGAATCAATGATATTTGTTGACGGAGGCAAACCCTGGAATAAAATTGGAGTAGATATGTTTGAGATTACTGGAAGAAATTGTTTAGTCATTGTTGACTATTATTCCCCATTCAAGGAAGTAGAGTTTCTAATGTCAACAACTTCGAACCATGTGATAGCAATAATAAACAAGATGTGTGCTAGATATGGCCTCCCTACCAAATTAGTGTCTGATGGAGGACCACAATTAATCTCATTTCAGTTTTAAAGTTTTTGTTAAAGAGTGGGGTATAGAGCAAATGATGTCGTCTCCAGAACATCCTCAAGGAAATGGGAAGGCTGAAGCGGCAGTTAAAATAGTAAATAATATGATGAAAAAGACACATGCACATGGAAAAGATCAGCATTTGGCGTTACTAGATTTGAAAAATACACATGTTAACACTCTAACCTCAGTCCAGCTCAGATGATGTTCGGACGTAAATTATATTAGATAATTCGTGAAATTATGATCAGAGACAGTCCAGTTTCTAAAGAGGTAAACCCGGAAAGATTCTATAAATAAATACTAGGAAAAAACTACAAGAGACACGGCACCATTAAACGAGGGGCAACCTGTATATTTTCAAAATCCATACAAGGGTTGGGAAAAGGGGCTCATTAGCCAGGCACAAGGAAACTGATCCTATATAATTGAAGGAAAGGAGTGATGAATCTATAAAAGAAATATAATTTATATCCGTCCAACTAAAGAGGATTCATCGGCAATACCAGAAATCGAAGAAACTAGTAAATCAAGGAAAACGAAATTTATTGGTGAGCAAACAAGCGATCCTATTTGCGACATGCCTACATTACCAAGATGAGCAGCTAGTCTGGAAGAAAAGGTGAAGGGTGAATAATATATTGGTTTCACATTTTATTGTTGACAATAACAAATTTCTTCTTTACTTGTTTCCATTTCTTCATGTAGCTTGGAGTACCTATTTTGTATTGCTAATATAAACGCATCAGATTTTTTTCTCTTATTACACGAATGTTTATTATACTACTGCTAGAGTGTTTTGGGGTTCTTTGACTGGCCAGACAGTACTACATTGGATCATTTTCCTTGGCTACGGTTTTTTACTTTTGCCTACGCTTATTTTCCTCTGTCCTCATACACGTGACAACACTTAGATTACCAAACAATTCTTATTCACCCAAGGGGTTAACTACTACACTGTAATTGTTCAGTAACTACCTTCCTCTTGGCAAAGGTAGAAGAGACTCTTTAGCTATAGTAAGCAGCTCTTCTAGAAGAAGGACACTCCAAAATCGAACCATTGTTCTCTAGTCTTGGGTAGTGCCATAGCCTCTGCACCATGGTCTTCCACTGTCTTGGGTTAGAGTTGTCATACTTAAAGGTATAATCGAGCACACTATTCTATTTAATTTTTCTTCCCTTTGTTTTGTTAAAGTATTTATAGTTTATGTAAGAAATATTAATTTAAATGATGTTACTGTTCTTAAAATATTTTATTATTCCTCGTTTCCTTCCCTCACTGGGCTATTATCCCTGTTGGGTCCACTGGGCTTTTAGCATCATGCTTTCCCAACTAGGGTTGTAGCTTAGCAAGTAATAATAATAATAATAATAATAATAATAATAATAATAATAATAATAATAATAATAATAATAATAATAATAATAATGAATCTTAGTTGCTTCCTATTTTATGTTGTATCCTTTTGTTTACTTTTGTTATTTTGGTCAAAACCCAAATATCGGGGATGTTTATGGTAACTCCCAATTTAGTTGTTTTTGTACACACTGTTAACTATGAATAATCAATCTATTATAATATTACTCATATAATATTTATCTTTTGTTTACTATAGATATAAAGATATAAAAGGTTAGTCAGTGTATATAGAGATCATAAAGGAATAGGAATAAAGCACAACACACAGTTTCTGGTGTTTTACATTTTTACCAAAAGGAAATCAACAATTAAGGCATTTGAAATTAAATATTAAAAGAATCTTATTTTAGAATCCGAAAACTTCATAGGAGTAGTTAGAAAATTCCGATTGAGAAAGGAGTTACACTGGGAGATCTCATGTTTTCTAAATCAATCAAAACGTGCCTAGAAAAGTTTTCAAGGGTATGAATTTGAAAATATAGGAATTAGCATTAATGGGGAATACATAAACAACTTAGGATTTACATACGACATAGTTATATTTACTGAATGATAAGAAAAAATACAAATGATGATAGAAGATTTGAAGAGAGAAGGCAGATATGTAGGACTGAAAATGAATATGAATAAAACTAAGATAATGTTCAATGGAAATGCAGAGACAACTAATAGGAATTATGAACGAGCCTGTGAAGATTGTCAATGAATATACTTAATTAGGACAGACAATAAGTGTTTCCCCCAGGACATAAGACCGAAATTAAAAGAAGGAAAAGCAGGAGATAGAGAGCTCTTGGTAAACAGTATGAGGTTTTACAAAGTGAAATGCCACACTCTAAAAAAAA
>NC_090744.1:60494839-60502339 GCF_036898095.1 Palaemon carinicauda | reverse complement strand
ATATATATATATATATATATATATATATATATATATATATATATATATATATAACGGATTTTGAGCGAAGCGAAAAATCTATTTTTGGGTGAGATGGCCATGTCGTCCTGATGGAAGTTCCTATAGGGTAGCTTCCTAGGGTATATTACAACTACGGCGATATTCCCAGAGAATTTACCTTAAGGTACCAGAATTCTAACTCCTGGAGCGAGTATCCCTCGTGAAAGGGATATCGCGACATATCAGAGGACGTATTCTAGACACGTCACATGGCAATCTACAACCTGGACAGAGATTTCGTCTCGTAGGAGGTGATTGACGAGATACGAATTCGGGAAAGAAAAAGGGGAGCCGCTCCCAAGGCTTCCCTATCCCCCGATTCGTATGCGTGCCTGGCGCCAATCCTGGCGCCATCTGTATTCCTTGTAGCGTACACGAGGTGCTACAGATACTGTATGTAGGGAGGGGTCCTACAGCCCTTTCTTAGAAAGGCAAGGGCGGGGGTCCATCAGGACGGACATGGCCATCTCACCCAAAAATAGATTTTTCGCTTCGCTCAAAATCCGTTTTTTGGGCTCAAGCCATGTCGTCCTGATGGAAGTGTACCAGAGCATTACTGTATCTGTGGATTCTCAGAACGTGCCGTACTCCCCGGAGGTAATTTTTTTTTTCCCGGTCGACTAGACCTAGAGACCTAAGATGTTACCGTTATACATCTTTTCAACTAACTATAAACTATGTTAGAGCTTCCTGCCCCCTACAGGGAAGAGTCCTACTAGACTCTGGAAAAGTCTCGAAGAGTACATATATCTATGTATGAATACCAGGCAAGCTAATATAGTGGTCTCGCCCTATATTAAGTAAAGCATAATTTGTAAAGGACCACTGCGTCAATATGAAATATCGACCAGTTTTCCGCACAATACTTGTATTGGACAAAGGTTTTATATCCGCATAGAAGGAAAACCAATGCAACATAGCTTGCATAAAGGAATAATTCTATTAGAATTATCCCAGATAAGGTACATAGAATGAATGCTCAATTATATCAATAAATTGACACAGGTGAAGGAGAACGCAAGGTTCTCAAGAACCAGATTATTGACAGGCAATAAATAGACAGGTTAAACCACAATTATATATATATATATATATATATATATATATAAGAAGAGGATAACCCAAAACTTTAAGCATAAGTATGATAGTAAACAGAGCTTGTTTGTCTGAAAGAAAAACATTAGATGCCACTTTTAAAGATACCGAGGTATCAAAGTCATAAAAGCCTGTATTACAAATCAATGACATTAGCGTTAGAAACGCTCGGCACACATGTCTGCACTTATGCTAGGTTCACCTTCGGAAATGAACAGTCTGGATGGGCAACACAGTGCCCTCACTTAGTTTGTAGTACAGTATGTAACTACACACTCACCCTGGAATTAATCGTCCCAATTAAGACCACTGTTCCTCGCAGAGTTAAACAGTAGGGTTAACACCGCGACCCACTGCTACCACAGATCTCTTTTAGTTCCTCTACTTGCTTCGCATAGTGGTGAAAGAACACTCTGGAAGACTTCCAGCCAGTGTATGAACGGAGATGTTCAAAATCCATACAATAAAGAAATTTAAGAATGAGGCAACTTTCCTCGGATCGTGACCTGCGGGTGTATTGTCAGGATCCGCTCTGCGAATAAAATATGTGATTTTCGCTCTGAGTTGATTCAGAGATAAATTTGAGCCTGATGTATCTCCCCTGAATAGTTGACCACCCTTGAAGTCTGAAGTTCTATGAAGATAGACCTTTAGGCATTCTACTGGACATAGAGATGCATCTTCTTTCAGAGGGCAGATTCTCCAGGGACCCCACCTGTTGGTGGGTAACTCATTCTTGGCGAGAAATGTAGGATCCGGAAACAGGTTCAGTTCTTCCCCATCCAGGAACTGAACACGACCTGCCTCTCTCGAGAGGCTACAATCTCACTAACCCTGGCCCCGGACGCGAGTGCAAAATAGGAAAATAACTTTTTGTGTCAAATCCTTTAACGCATACTCTTCATTGCTCAACAGAGAAGCGAAATGAAGAACTTGTCTAAAGACCATGAAATGGGCTTTGGAGGTGCTGAAGGTCTGAGCCTAGCACAGGCTTTCGGGACTTTATTAAAGATCTCGTTACTTAGGTCGACCTGGAAGGCATATAGAATGGGTCTTGTCAAAGCAGACTTACACGCTGAAATCGTGTTCGCTGCCAACCCTTGACCATGGAGGTGGGGAAAAAAGATAAGCAGAAGTCTGTCAAGATCTCCTGCGGAATCTTCGCCTTGACAAAAGGCCACCCATTTTCTCTAAGATGACTCATATTGCCTTCTAGTAGATTTGCACTTATATTCCTCAAGGAAGTCTATACTGGCTTTCGAAATCCCGAAACGCTTTCTCACCGCTAGGGAGAGAAAATCATGAACTGCAGGGTCCGGGTTTTCTGTAATGAAGCGCAGACAGTTGACTTCTGGACTCGCTGGGTCAGAACTGGATCTGGTAGTGGTACAAACTTCAGCTACAGTTCCAATGCCAGGAGGAACCACACGCTGTTCGGCCACTTGTGGGCCACTATTACCGCTACCCTTTGAAGGATCTTAGTTTGTTGAGGACCCTCAACAGAAGGTTGTGAGGAGAGAACAGATAAATCTTGGACCATCTGTTCCAGTCGAGGGACATCGCGTCCACTGCTTCCGCTAAGGGGTCCTCGTACGGGGCACATACAGGGGCAACTTCTTGTTGTCTTTCGTCGCAAAGAGGTCTATCTGCAGTTCTGGGACTGATTCAGAATGAAGGAGAATGATCCTGCGTCTAAGGACCATTCCGACTATCGGTGTGAACCTGGATAGAGCGTCCGCTGTCACATTGCGGACTCCTTGAAGGTGAACTGCCGACAGGTACCACTTCTTCTTTTCCGCCAATCGGAAGACGGCCAACATCACCTGGTTGAGAGGTGGTGACCTCGATCCTTGTCGATTCAAGTATCTCACAACTACCTCGCTGTCTATCACCACTTTATGTGGAACGAATGACGCGGGGAGACTTTCTTTAAGGTAAGGAGCACTGCCCTAGCTTCTAGAAAGTTTTATGAGAAAGGTCTTGAATAGCCTGGACCAAGTCCCCTGGACTTTTTTCCGATGAGAGTGACCTCCCCATCCCTCCTTCGAGGCGTCTGAGTGAATCGTCACCGACGGGGGAGGTGGCTGAAGAAGAACCTGACTTCTTTAGATGTCTGGCTTGGGACCAAGGCCTGAGAAGAGTACTTAGCCGAAGCGGCTGGTCTTCTCAGATCTCTTCACGCGTTTGATGCATAACTTCTCCAAACTCCGATTGCATCCTTTAGCTGTGCTCTTAGCACTGGGTCTGTCACCGAAGCAAACTGGAGAGAGCGCAGTACTCTCTCCTGCTCGTGTCTTGATATCCTTTCGGAATCTTGAAGTCTCTTGACAGAACCCGCTATCTCCTTCCTTTTCTTCGCCGGGGTGGAGAAACGGTGTGACAAAAGGTCCCAGTGGATCTTAGCCACTGGAACTTTTGAGATGGAGAAAGTCGAGACTTTTTCTGTTGATTTTGAAGCCTAGGTACTTTAGGAACTGGATCACTTGACTGGAAGCTTACAAGCATTCTGTCTCGGATGCTGCCCACACCAACCAGTCGTCCAGGTAGGCTACTACCTGAATTCCCTTTAGGCGAAATTGTTTGAGAGCTACGCTCGCAAGCTTCGTAAAAATCCTTGGGGCTATGTTTAGCCCGAATGGCATGGCTCCGAAGGCGTATAGTCTTCGTTGTAGCCTGAACCCTAGGTAGGGGGAGAGTCGATGGCTAATTGGAATGTGCCAGTAGGCGTCTGACAAGTCTATAGAGACGGAATATGCCCTTTTGGGCAGTAAGGTCCTTATGTGTTGCAGTGCTAGCATTTTGAATTTGCAATTCACTATGAACTTGTTAAGTGGCGACAAGTCCAGAATGAGCTTTTCCGAGTCTTTCTTGGGAACACAAAACAGCCTCCCTTAGAAATTGATGGGCTTCACCCTTTTTCTCCAACAGTTCTTGAACGTACTCCTCCATAACGGGGGTGGAGTGTTGGAAAAACCGAAGGTACGGGGGTGGAGTGCTGTACCAGCTCCCGCCCAGTCCATTCTTGAGTAGGCTGTGGGCCCAGGGATCGAAGGTCCACCGATCCCGAAATTTCAGAAGTCTCCCTCCTACCGGTATCACCTCAATTGGACTGCCATCCTGAGGTCTTGCCTTCCTGACCACGACCACCCCTGAATCCCCTTCCCCTTGAGGGGCATCTAGACGAGCCTCTGGCTGCTCCTCTAGGCTTTGCTCGAAAGGAAGTAGACTGCCCTTCGAACTCTGGGGTGAATGCCGTGGACTGTGTCGACTCGGCCTGGGGTACCCACTGAAAGGTGGTCGGGGTTTGTGCCATGATCTGGGGCACTGGGGGCAATGGCAATTGCAGTTGCTGTTGCTGTCTAAGAGGCTTGGCTGGCCGAGACGGTAGCCTAGTCCTCATAGTCTTCCTCTTTGGTTGAGGACCCTCATCCGGGGAAGACTTTCTTTTGATAGCCAGGCCCCACTTCTGGAGAAGGTTTCTATTCTCCAAGGCGGCTTTATCAACAACTTCTCTGACCAAGTCGGTAGGGAAAAAGGTCTTTTCCCCAAATGTTGGAGGAGATTAGTTTCTTTAGCTCGTGCCTCACCGTAGCCGAGGTAAACACAAACTCCCTACAAGCTCTCCTTGCCTTGACGAAGCCATAAAGGTCCTTCGTCACTGTGGCCAGATGAGGCTTGGCCACTACCATGAACATTTCATGGACCTTGGGGTCACTTGCCATCGTCTCAAGAGTAGTCTGAAGAGACATTGAGACAGTCAGTCTTTCTTTTGTATCGAACTCACTTCGCAAAAGAAAGTCAGACAGCTTAGGGAGGTCCTTGCCGAACTGACGTCCTGCAATATCAGCCTCCAACTTTCCCACTGAGAACGTAGGATGGACGTCCTTCCAGTCTTTGTGGTCCATAGGCAGGGCCAGCGACAAGGGTTTACACTCCTCTAGGGAGGGGCAAGACTTGCCGGCCTCGATTGCTTTTAGTACAGCCAGAAACCCTTTCTGTAAAAGGAGGAAGGCTCTAGTAGGCGAGGACACAAAGGAAGGGAGCTTCCTATTCAATGCAGCTACCTTTGAGTTAGAGAAGCCCCTCTCTTTCATCGAGGATGAAAGTAGAGCTTGAGCCTTAGCATGGTCCATCACTATGACCTCCTTCGGCTCTGTCTCCTCCTTTGAAGCTGGTTCCTTCCTCAGCCGGACATAACAGTCCGGATATGATGCCTTGCTGGGCCAGAATTCCACCCTCCAGGGGAACTGAGCCCAGCTTATCCGAGATGACGATCTTTCCAGTCGTCATCGGCATGTGCTCAGCATACATCCATGGGTTAGCATCTGAGCACAAGGGAAGGTCTTTCACATTGAGCTTTTTCTGGGGCCCATGTGATTCTGCAAGGCACTGCATTCGCAGTTCCATTGCAGCCGCCTTCTCCTGATTCTCCTTCTGCATTTGTTGGATCATTCCAACAATAGAAGAGAGGGCCTGTCCCAGCTCTACTGGGAGACCGGCCGATGTAGAGGGGCTTGAACTTCATCCTGGGCTTCTGCCAGGAGGTCTTCCTCCTGACACCCGTCCACATCAGACATCCTGTCATTTAGCTGGATGTCTTGCATCGCGACCGCGACTTCAGCATCCACCTGGATCTGAACTTAGGGGATCTCCTCTTGAGGCTGGGGAATCACTGCATCAGCTGATGCCTTAGGGAAAGGATATGCCCTCATCTTCTTACTTGGAAGATAAGGGCCAGAAGTGTTCTTTTGGAAGCCCCTTACCCAGGTACGAAGCTTCTTCCTAGCTATTTAACTGTCTCATTAATCAGGTTAGTGCACACAGTACATACCTGAGGGTCCCAATACCGGAGATCATCCTTGGAGACAGCGTATGCTGCGTGTCTCCTACAAAACTCATGTCCGCAGAGGTTCTTGCTGCTAACATTGCAGAAAGCACTTCCCCACTTCGGAGTGTCCTTCTGTAAAGAGAAGAAATTTCCATGAGTATCAAGTGAACTATGTATCACTGGATATGCATAGTATAGCCTAACAATTCAGAAAGGAAAGACACACACTTGTGTTTCCCTCACAACCCATTGCTGCAGCCTTCCAGATAATAAAATCAAAAAGGTTTATCTCTTCTAGAGTAACCAATGCAAGGTTTCCATAGGAAACAGGTGGAGCTCACACCTAAGCAATGATTTTAAAATCCTGGATAATAGACAGGGAAGAACTCAGCTTCCTATCTGAGGGCAACAGTAAAGGGCTGTGCAAGAAAACACAATAGTGTTAGAAGATACAGTGCTGTACCAAAACCTTTACTATAGTTTTCTTCTTACTGTATATGCTATACAGAAGAATACTAGTACAGTATAAGGGGGATGTGTGCCGGCCTGCCTTTGCCGGCCGGCACACACCACAACTAGCTTTAAAGTATACTACTTAACAGCTATAGGGTCAGCACTCTGGTTCAAATGCCTGTGCCGGTCGGCAGCTACTGCCGGCCGGTAACAGCCAGTGTTGGCCGGCAATGGCTGCCGGCCAGCAACTACACAAGGTAGTACCCAGCTGCCGGCCACACTCTTGGTGACCGGCAGACAAGGGCTGACATAAGCCGGCCGGCAAAGGTACAAGACCGATGCCAGCCGGCAGCAAAAGAACCAGAGAACTACACCTGCCCGGCTGCCGGCCTCATAGGCCGGCAGCCGGGACAAGTACAGCACTAGAAGAAAATAGAATGGATGCCGGGATAAGAGTGTACACTACCTCCAAGCCCGGCAACCGAAAGAGTGCATATAAGGAAGGGGAGAAACTAATTCAGGCTTCCTTGACCAATGCCGTCCGGCTCTGCCGGCAGGCATGGATGAGGGACCAAGAGAGGTCCGGGCAGCACTCGAAAACATAAGACCCTTGCCGGCCAGCAGCTCTGCCGGCCGGCAATGGGCTGAGTCAATTCCACATCCCAACCTATACTAGGTCCAGAAGTAGAACGACGTATAGTACAGTAAGACCCCTGCCGGCCAGCTCTGCCGGCCGGCAAGGTACAGTACAGTAATGGCTAGGCCATTACGGAGATAGAGGGGGAAGGGACAAGAGGGTCCTGCCAACCTTGCTTTAGTGACAGATCACCCGCCGCCAAGAAACTTATCTTAGCCTAAGGGAGATCTAAGGGAAAAGGCCAGCAATACTTGCCAGCTTCCAGAGCACCAAAGCAAGGAAGGCGTTGCTACTCCCAAGGGAAGAACTTATCCTCCCCCGAGAACAGCAACAGGACTTAGTCTGGTCGATCACAAAAGAAGGAATCATAACTACAGAAACCTTCGGTAGTGACCTAAGGGAGCTAAGCTCCCTTTGTATGTGTTAG
>NC_090744.1:60479839-60489839 GCF_036898095.1 Palaemon carinicauda | reverse complement strand
CCGTCGCCATACCCCTACATCCCTCCTTCTGTCTCTTTCACTATCCTGGTGCCGGTCCCTTGCCGCCTCCCCTGTCGGTGATACCCACCTCCCACCTTGGTGACATATTCCTTGCCCTCTGGGCCGTCAGTCCTCCGTGTACCGGGGGACTGCCGCCTCCCATCGGCGTCCAGCCGATGGCCTTCCCTCTTACTTCATAGCTTCGGTCGTCCGTTCACCGGTCCGGCCCCCGGAGTGCCGGCATCCACTGCCGGCAGTCCGGTTCTGCTATAACCCATCCTTGTCCTTGTCACCAAGCCGGCAACCTTCGGCTGCCGGACCCGCCGCTCCCCGCCGGCGTGCCGCCGCTATGCCGGCGGCCGCCATCCTGGTATTACCCCTGACTTATATATTTGTCTTCCCTAATGCCAGAAACTCTGCTGGAGTGGCCTCCGGCGTGCCGCCGGTCTGCCGGAGCCTTCTGGAGGCGTCAAAGCGACTTGCACCCCTTCTACTAGCTATCATCTCATGCTGATAGCCCTACATCGCAACCAGATGGTTTGATTACATAAATAGATAGGTATTATCTTACCGTTCTATTAGTAACCATGCTGTCTTCTTGCATATCACAGATTTCCAGCATGCTGTGTGTATCTTAGCACGGCTGGTTGCCGGAAACCGTTACCCTATGGGATCTTCTACGTTCCCAATTCTAGGGTCTGAGTGGCCTCAGTCCCAGTTTTATATCCTTGGCAATTCCCACTAGAATTCCCACTGCCTCCCTGGCATTCTATGTTGAATTCTGTCCTGTGCCCTCGGTCACAACAAATTGCCTATGGATAAGGTTATGGTAACCAGCCGGGCGGGTTACGCGGAGTATGTGTCTATCTCCTTCTTTTCCGCCCATTCTCTGAACATCACTTTGTTTACACCACTTAATATTAAGTTAAAGATTAATCATTTAATATTTAACTTTAGAATAGAAGTCATTCTTATGACTCCCCCATACTCATGTTCTCTTTCTCTTACAGGAGGAGCACGTGAAGTGCGACCACGGCTTCTGTGGAGTGAAGCGCCCGCACTTTTATGGGCACACGGTGTGTAGGACTCACGCCCCTTGTGCCAACAAAGAAGGTGATTTGAAGTTCTGGGACCCGCAGAACTGTACAGTCTGCCAGGAACGCCTGGTCGAGGCGTTCAATAACCCTCCCTCAGCGGAGGTTAGGGACTCTTCTCGAGAGAAGCTACGCAAATAGGTGTGTGGCTTCCAGAAGAACGCCACTGGACCGTACCTTGCCACTGAAGACTTGAGGGCCTTACTGTTCCCAAAGGCATCCCCAGACTCTGTGGTCCCCAGGGATCAGATCCCCACCGTCCAGATCACGGTGGAACCCGATGTTGTCATGGCCCAGTCCATGCACGAGTGTCGCCTGGATACCGACAACGCGGAGCGTATGTCGGAGGTGTCGGAGACAACGGAGAGGAACCTCATGGCCGAAGAATTGGACTACACCGACGGAAGTATCTCTCCCGTCTACCTCCGCCACCCTGGACCCCATCCCAACCAGCGCCCAGGAGATGTTCTGTATGCTCGAAGCTCTTATGGACAAGAAACTCCCTGAGACACACGAATACATCAGGACCATGGGAAGTTCCAAGGAGCCGAAAAGGATTTCGGTTAAGGATCTCCCGGCAGGCTCGCACGCCAACCCCTGGAGGTATGCTGAGCATATGCCTATGGCAACGGGCAGGATCTTCGTCAGTGAGAAGGTCGGCTCGGTTGCCCTGGAAGAAGTGGAGCTCTTCCCGAGTTTTGCGGCTTATCCGGACTGTTACGTCCGGCTTCGATCCGAACCTGCCTCTAAAGAAGAGACCGAACCTAAGGAGGTGATAATGTTCGATCTCCCGAAGGCCCAGGCTATGCTGGCCAACGCTTTTAAAAGTAGGGGTTTTACCTGCTCAAAGCTTCCAGCGCTGAGCAAGAAGCACCCTACCTACGTCGCACCTGATGATGCGATCCTCCCCTTCATGGAAAAGGCCTTCGCTGCGGTACACAAGGCAGTGGAAGAAGGGAAACCTTGCCCTGCATTGGAGGAGTGCAGACCCTTCTCCCTGGTGACTCCGCCCGATGTTCGACACTTGAAGGATATCCAGCATACCTTCGTGTTGGGAAAACTAGATCCTGACGTCGCTGGACGTCAGTTTAACGAAGACCTCCCGAAAATTAATGACCATATCCTTCGTCGGGAACAAGACACGAAGGAAAGGCTCGCCGCATCCATGTCCCTCCAGGTACAGCTTGACGTCATGGCCGGTGACACTAGAGTCCCCGACCTATACATGGTGCTCGCCAAAATGCATCTGGCGACTGTAGTTAAGGACTTGTACAGCTTCATGAAGGCTCGGAGAGCCTGTCGTGAATTCGTGTTCTCAAGTGCCACAGTGAGACACGAACCCCGGAGGCTGATTTCCTCCAACATCTGGGGTAAGCACCTCTTTCCCTCTGATCTTGTGAAAGAGATCACCGACAAGGCCGCCACGGAGAACAGGAACCTTCTCCACAAGTGGGGCATGTCGAAGAAGAGGAAATCCTCTCAGGAAGACGGCCCTCAACCTAAGAGGAAATCCTCCAAGCCAAAACCCCAGCAACGTCAACAGAGACGGCAGTTTCCGGGACCCGCTACTCCCCAAGTGGCTGCTCAGCCACAGCAGACCTTTCAGCAGGTCACCCAAGCGGTCTTGTCCCATTCACCGGTTTTCACCCCTGCCTTCGAGCAACAGACGACTACCTTTCGTCCCAAAGGTAGAGGCTCAAGCAGAGGTGCAGGCAGAGACGCTTCTCACCGTCCCTCCAGAGGCAGAGGAGGAAGGGGAGCTAGCGGCCGAGGCAGTAAACCCTCGGGACACCAGAAGCAATGAAGTGCTTCCGGTGGGAGGAAGACTCCGCCAATTCCAGGATCATTGGACCTTCGATCCCTGGGCACACAGCATCGTCAAGAAGGGTCTAGGCTGGAGTTGGACTCAACCACCCCCAACCTTCCAGCAATTCTTCCAACAATCAACACCCCTTCTGGAAGAATATGTCCTAGATCTCTTGAACAAGAAGGTGATAAGGAGGGTAAAGTCAACCAGGTTCCAAGGGAGACTGTTTTGCGTCCCCAAGAAGGACTCCGACAAGCTCAGAGTCATTCTAGACTTAGCAAGGTTCATACACGGTCTCCATAGACCTGGCGGATGCCTACTGGCACGTTCCAATGAACCACCACGCTTCCTCCTACCTAGGATTTCGACTCCAAAGGAAAAGCTACGCCTTCAGGGCCATGCCCTTCGGCCTCAACGTGGCCCCTCGGATCTTCACAAAGCTGGCGGACGCCATAGTACAACAGCTCCGCCTCCGAGACGTCCAGGTGATGGCCTACCTCGACGACTGGCTAGTCTGGGCTCCATCGCCCGAGGATTGTTTAAGATCCTGCAGCAAAGTCACCCAGTTCCTAGAACACCTGGGATTCAAGAAAAACGTGAAGAAATCTCGCCTCTCTCCAGCTCAGAAGTTCCAATGGTTAGGAATCCAGTGGAACCTTCAGTCACACCGCCTTTCCATCCCCCAGAAGAAAAGGAAGGAAATAGCAGGGTCTGTCAAGCGACTGCTGAAATCCAAACGGATCTCAAGACGTCAGCAGGAACGAGTTCTAGGCTCTCTACAGTTCGCCTCAGTGAAAAACCCAGTGCTACGTGAACAGCTAAAGGATGCCGCGGGAGTCTGGAGACGTTCTGCATCCATCGCTCGAAGAGACCTCAAGAGACGGCTCCCAAACAGACTTCGGCTGCTCCTCAAGCCGTGGTCGGAAGCAAAGGCCCTGAAAAGGTCCATCCCTCTTCAACACCCAACTCCATCACTCAACATCCACACGGACGCTTCGCTGGAGGGTTGGGGAGGTCACTCCCACCAAAAACAGGCTCAAGGCATATGGTCTCCCCTATTCAAGACGTTTCACATCAACATCTTGGAGGCCATGGCGGTCCTTTTAACGCTGAAGAAACTCTCCCCGCCTCCCTCGATCCATATTCGTTTAACCCTAGACAACTCGGTGGTAGTTCGATGTCTCAATCGCCAAGGCTCAAGATCGCCCCAGATAAATCAGGTGCTTCTGACAATCTTCCGTCTGGCAGAGAAGAAGAAATGGCACCTGTCTGCAGTTCACCTACAAGGATTCCGCAACGTGACGGCGGACGCTCTATCCCGGACAAGCCCGATAGAGTCGGAATGGTCTCTAGACGCAAGATCATTCTCCTTCATCTCTCACCAAGTCCCAGAACTTCAGATCGATCTCTTCGCAACGAGCGACAACAATCAACTTCCTCGATATGTGGCCCCGTACGAGGACCCCAAGGCAGAAGCAGTGGACGCCATGTCACTGGACTGGAACAGATGGTCCAAGATCTACCTGTTCCCTCCCACCAACCTTCTGCTGAAAGTCCTCTCCAAGCTGAGAACCTTCAAAGGGACAGCGGCCCTAGTGGGTCCCAAGTGGCCCCGGAGCAATTGGTACCCCCTGGTCCTGGAGCTGCAGCCCACGCTGATCCCTCTCCCGGGCCCAGTTCTCTCCCAGCAAGTACAGAAGTCAACTGTCTTCGCTTCATCGTCGAAAATCAAGGACCTTCATCTCATGATTTTCTCTCCCTAACCGCGAAGAAAAGGTTTGGGATCTCAAAGAAAAGTCTAGACTTCCTCGAGGAATACAAGACCGAATCCACAAGACAGCAATACGAATCATCCTGGAGAAAATGGGTCTCATTCATCAAGGCAAAAAAAACCTACGGAAATCACCATTGATTTTTGGATGTCCTTCTTTATTCACCTTCATGGACAGGGCTTGGCAGTCAACACGATTTCTACTTGCAAATCGGCCTTGACTAGACCACTGATGTATGCCTTCCAGATTGATCTGTTCAACGACATCTTCAATAAACTGCCGCAAGTATGCGCTCGTCTACGCCCAGCACCCCCACCAAAACTGACCTCCTGGTCTCTGGACAAGGTGCTCCATTTTGCCTCCAACTTGGACAATGATTCGTGCCCTCTCAAGGATCTGACTCAAAAAGTTATATTTCTTTTTGCTCTTGCCTCAGGAGCCCGAGTCAGCGAAATAGTGGCATTATCAAGGGACGAGGGTCACATCCTGTTTACAGACTCAGGAGACCTTACCTTCTTCCCGGATCCGACGTTTCTCGCCAAAAACGAATTACCCACCAAAAGATGGGGCCCTTGGAGAATATGCCCCCTGAAAGAAGATGCCTCTCTATGTCCAGTAGAGAGCCTCAAGGTCTATTTTCGCAGAACTTCGGACTTTGGTGGAGGCCAACTCTTCAAAGGAGAAACATCGGGCAGCGACCTGTCACTGAAACAACTAAGAGCGAAAATCACCTACTTCATTCGCAGAGCGGATCCTGACAGTACACCCGCCGGTCACGATCCTAGAAAAGTTGCATCGTCTCTGAATTTCTTTCAGAGTATGGATTTCAAAAGCCTTAAGAGTTTCACAGGCTGGAAATCCTCGCGTGTTTTCTTCAAACATTATGCGAAACAAATGCTTGAAGTCAAACATTTTGTGGTAGCCGCAGGTAGTGTTATGAAACCTGCACCTAACTCTGCATAGAACAGTGAGTTACTTGGGACTCTAACTCCTCGGGTGCCTATGTTGACCCTCGAGTGATACGTAGTGATTTAAAAGACACTTACTGTTTTTTTCATATACGGTTCTTCTCCCAGGTGAAATGTCATAGTCGTCACACGAGTGCCGCATGCCTAGAGCATGATGTGTTTTAATTTAAAAGACTGACGTTCCTCTGGAACGAGTGCCTACTAATAATTTTGAAATTCTTTTTCAGATTCAAGAGGAAGTCTTTCATTACTATGTACATTATAATTTGTTGTAAATTACTTTTACATATTTATTGCATTTCATTAATATATTCTGCAATTGTGAAATAAAATTTCTATTTTATTACTTGTGCGTCTCAATCCGCTCCAACTTATACTATGAAATACACGTCTGTCATAGTTTTATTATCCCCTTCCTCTTATATTTGATGAAGATTACTAAGGTTTCAACCCTTATTATATACTCACCTGTGCAATGTAATATTCCTACACGAATACTTTCTTACTTCATATCTTAGAGACCAGACGATTCTCTATTAACATACAGTGCCTAACCACCACTTGTCTGCCCTTGAGAATGTTCTTATATGAATGCCAACCATTCAGTCTTGTCTCCAAGTTCTTCATGTTCTCCCAGCAAGGTGAGTATCCCTTTGATGACCACTTTGATCTTCGGCATGGCCCGTGGGGACTTCACTGCCAGGGGGGCAGGAAGTTCTCTTCCCTACAGTTCTTCTATTAAGATTACTATGCTAACGTGTTCAAAGCCCTCGGCACTTACACTAAAAGGGGAAAATCTACCACGATACATTGATTCTCTGGTATTCTTCCATCAGGACGCCATGGCTTGAGCCCAAAAAACGGATTTTGAGCGAAGCGAAAAATCTATTTTTGGGTGAGATAGCCATGGCGTACTTATGGACCCTCCCTGCTACTTCGTCCAGTTTTTCATGTCCCACCCTGCTCTGCTGTATCATGGTGATCGGCAAGCAACTGGCTTCAGGATGAGGACAGACGTGACGTCATTTAGCAATGGCGCCCGTTTGTTTACGTCTCGAGTACCAAAAGTACCCACGAACGAGATTAGCTGTGGAACGGCTCTCCAGCTATTCTCCGCCCCTACACATCGAAGTGTTAACTCTATGTGGGGTATAGATAGCTATGTAGCGCGTTAATACATGCGTCCCCTGTTGATATACGATGTCTTGAAGGGAAACCATTAGGATACTCGCTCCAGAAGTTAGAATTCTGTGATAACCTGTGGTTAAATTCTCTGGGAATATTTAGTAGTTATATACCCAAGGAAGCTACCAAAAAGGAACCTTCCATCAGGACGCCATGGCTATCTCACCCAAAAATAGATTTTTCGCTTCGCTCAAAATCCGTTATATATATATATATATATATATATATATATATATATATATATATATATATATATATATATATATATATATATATATATATATATATATATATATATATATATATATATATATATATATTCAAATAAGCCATATATATTTTTGATATATTAATGTCTGGATTCTCTTAACGACCTCGGGATCAAAGCCCCAGGCGAAATCACACAAAGACAAGAGCTTGGCTCCGGCCGGGAATCGAACCCTGGTCGGCAAGCTTATATAGACAGTGACTAACCCATTCGGCCACGAAGAAAGATAAAAGTCAATGACAATTCTACTGTACTTATACTGTCGAATTCAGGTATTTTGTACTTAGAATTGAAATCAACCCATCTTCACCATCGTAGCTAATTGGTAGTTTGTTACTTGGCATTCAATTAATGATAAATTTTGCACATTTTTACGTGTTTTTCATATTCAAATAAGCCATATATATTTTTGATATATTAATGTCTGGATTCTCTTAACGACCTCGGGATCAAAGCCCCAGGCGAAATCACACAAAGACAAGAGCTTGGCTTCGGCCGGGAATCGAACCCTGGTCGGCAAGCTTATATAGACAGTGACTAACCCATTCGGCCACGAAGAAAGATAAAAGTCAATGACAATTCTACTGTACTTATACCTGTCGAATTCACGTAAAAATGTGCAAAATTTATCATTAATTGAATGCCAAGTAACAAACCATGCCACGAGAGACCATAAAAGAAATCGGAACCTGACGCTACCTATATATATATCTTTTCTGTGTATGTGAAGGTAAAGGTGAAGAACAGTAACCAGAAAGAAAGATCCGATGTAATACTGTCTGGCTAGCCAAAGGACCCAACAACTATGTAGCGTTAGTATTGCAACGGGTAGTTGGTGCCAGGCCAACCTACTAACTATACTATATATATATATATATATATATATATATATATATATATATATATATACATATATATATATATATATATATATATACATACATATATATATATATATATATATATATATATATATATATATATATATATATATATATATATATATATATATATATATATATATTAGTTGTAGCAAAAGAATCGGGGAGTAGAGTAGGTGGGTGTAAAAGGAAGGTAATGAGGGTTGAAGAGCTAATAAAACCGGGGGTAAAAAGTAAATATCAGGAAAGGTTGAAAATGATATATGGCGAAGTGAAAGTAAGAGAAACTGGCAATTTAGAGGAGGAGTGGAAGTTAGTGAAAGAAAATTTTGTTGGAATTGCAAGTGATGTGTGTGGAAAGAAGGTTGTTGGAGGCAGCATTAGGAAGGGCAGTGAATGGTGGAATGAAGGAGTGAAGGTAAATCTGGAAGAGAAAAAGAGGGCTTTTGAAGAATGGCTGCAGAGTAATAGTATAGAGAAGTATGAAAAATATAAAGAGAAAAATGTGGAAGTAAAGCGCAAGGTACGTGAGGCAAAGAGGGCAGCTGACCTGAGGTGAGGTCAGGGATTAACTCATTCATAAGAAGAGAATAAGAAGAAGTTTTGGAAAGAAGTGAAGAGAGTAAGGAAGGCTGGCTAAAGAATGGAAGAGACAGTGAAAGATCGAAATGGAAGGTTGTTAAAAGGAGAGGAGGCGAGGAAAAGATGGGCGGAATATTTTGAAAGTTTACTGAATGTTGAGGATAATAGGGAGGCAGATATAATTGCTGTTGCAGGTGTTGAGGTGCCAGTGATGGGAGATGAGAATGAGAGAGAGATTACAATAGATGAAGTGAGGAGAGCACTAGATGAAACGAGAGTAGGAAAAGCATCTGGTATGGATGGTGTGAGAGCTGAGATGTTGAAGGAGGGGGGTGTGACTGTACTTGAATGGTTGGTGAGATTGTTTAATATGTGTTTTGTGTTGTCAATGGTACCAGTAGATTGGGTTTGTGCATGTATTGTACCACTATATAAGGGTAAGGGAGATGTGCATGAGTGTTGTAATTCAAGAGGTATTAGTTTGTTAAGCGTAGTTGGAAAAGTGTATGGTAGAGTATTGATTAATAGGATCAAGGATAAAACAGAGAATGCAATCTTGGAAATACAGGGTGGTTTTAGAAGAGGTAGGGGTTGTATGAATCAGATTTTTACAGTTAGGCAGATATGCGAGAAATATTTAGCAAAAGGTAAGGAGGTGTATGTTGCGTTTATGGATCTGGAGAAAGCGTATGATAGAGTTGATAGGGAAGCAATGTGGAATGTGATGAGGTTATATGGAGTTGGTGGAAGGTTGTTGCAAGCAGTGTAAAGTTTCTACAAAGGTAGTAAAGCATGTGTTAGGATAGGAAATGAAGTGAGTGATTGGTTTCCGGTGAGAGTGGAGCTGAGACAGGGATGTGTGATGTCGCCGTGGTTGTTTAACTTGCATGTTGATGGAGTGGTGAGAGAGGTGAATGCTCGAGTGCTTGGACGAGGATTAAAACTGGTAGACGAGGATGACCATGAATGGGAGGTAAATCAGTTGTTGTTTGTGGGTGATACTGTACTGGTTGCAGACACAGAAGAGAAGCTTGACGATTAGTGACAGAATTTGGAAGAGTGTGTGAGAGAAGGAAGTTGAGAGTTAATGTGGGTAAGAGTAAGGTTATGAGATGTACGAGAAGGGAAGGTGGTGCAAGGTTGAATGTCATGTTGAATGGAGAGTTACTTGAGGAGGTGGATCAGTTTAAGTACTTGGGGTCTGTTGTTGCAGCAAATGGTGGAGTGGAAGCAGATGTACCTCAGAGAGTGAATGAGGGTTGCAAAGTGTTGGGGGCAGTTAAGGGAGTAGTAAAAAATAGAGGGTTGGGCATGAATGTAAAGAGAGTTCTATATGAGAAAGTGATTGTACCAACTGTGATGTATGGATCGGAGTTGTGGGGAATGAAAGTGATGGAGAGACAGAAATTAAATGTGTTTGAGATGAAGTGTCTAAGGAGTATG
>NC_090744.1:60459839-60474839 GCF_036898095.1 Palaemon carinicauda | reverse complement strand
ATAGTCAGGCTTGTGAATACATTGGCAAATAGTGACATTTAATCTGTCCTCTATCAATCCCACCAGTATCCCTGCTTTTATCATTAGTCTTAAAATTATCTACAATTTCTAATTTTCTTAATAGCTCCAGAAGATTACATATAACAATATCCCGTTTATGTTTTTTCATCCACACTAGAAAATAACTTTTCACGGGTGACAATATATGCAGTCTTCCCTTCCAGTTCTTGATTGAAGGCGAATATAGTAGATAGCAGGCCAGCCACTTTGCATCAATTCTCCCCCTCCTGCCAATACCTGATAGGAATAGTATATATAGAACGTGATCTAATTTCCGTCCATTTAGCCTATCTTTCAAATTTGTTAATGTACTGTGGGAGGGATGTAATCTCCGTTCTTCTGTATCTTTGCGAAGTCTATTCACATGATGTAAATCTTGGGACTATTGAACACTATATGGATTATTTTGAACTGACTTTCCAATACCATACTGAGTTATTAAAGATGCTACGACTGGATTGTCGGCATACAAATCAAGCGTGGAGGTGTTCGAGATGGCCGTACCCGTCACACTTCTATCCCTCTGACATTTATGACTCATGCCAGGTTTTGTATAACTCATCCCTGCCACATCTGTGTAAGGGTATAAAACCACCAAATCCTTCAGAGCCTCAAAGTTCTTTCATGCCACCGCATTGCTGGCAGTGACTATGCATATATCTCACTGCTTGTAGACAGGGCTGGTCAAAGATCCGAATATTATCTTAAAGAAAGCTTCACGACTTCTGATTATTCATGCTCCTTCTGCCCGCATATATAATATTTGCTTATCAACCCCTATCAATGTGATAATTAACGTTCCACCTTATATGAAGCTGCACTTGTAAACAACTTCGTCTGGGTGTATAATCCTTTTGTTATCTTCAATTAACTTGTACTATCATGTTATAACTCCCTCCATTTGATTGCTCCTCTACTCTCAGCTAGTAACAGAACATGTTATATCACGATTCACTCTATTCGTAGATGGAATATATATTTATTTATCTACACTAATAGGGAATCCAGGAAAATTCCTGGTAAGAATTTTTATTCTTGCGATCTCTTTTTTAAATTCCATAGAAATTTTTCACCTCCTTCACCAGAGCCTTATTTTTAATCATCCAGTGAGGTATATTATCAGTTCCTATTATATATTCATATTCTTTCAGATATTCATCCTTAACCCTATTTTTAGTTGTAAATTTTTGTATTATATCGAAAATATTTTACCTGTTAATCAGTGAAAGGGGATCCCTATAATGAACACATCTTACGCTAACAGACCTTTCTAAGTGCTTTAATACACCATTACCGTAAAGGATTCTTTAGTGAATGAAATACATGAGGAGAGTTCCAGTTAATGAAGGCCTGATAATGGGGTTCTGGTTGTATATTTTGTACCTCCTTAGAGGAATGAAATTATTCTGCAAGATTATCCTCTCATCCCTAATCTTCGGTGCTATAGTAGTCTTAACCACATTCTTTAGACTATCCATATTTCTCTTCTGGCATTTAACAGTCTTCAAGGGGATATTGATGCTATGGCTGGCATTTGCCTCATATGATCCATTTGAAGTTTCTGGTTTTTCCCATACATTTGATATATCATTCGTTCCTCCTCATCCGTTGTCTTTTTACCCATTAACCATTCATAAGTAAGTCTTGGAATTCAATACAAATCCCTCATTACTTTTTTTATTACTAATTCAATTGGAAAATATTTTACATTAATCCTGCTGCTAGTGGTAATAATACAGAAAGAATAACTCCACCTCTCCAACTCTGAAGAATTTTCTTTTTCTAATATATTGGGGTTTTCCTCAGTGCAATTTACCTCACTCCCTCCTTATATCACTTTAAATTCCTTATAATATTCACGTCCTGCATCAGATTCTTCTTCAAGGAATTCTGAAATATTTCTGAAATTTAATTAAAATATATCCTCTCAGTACACCTATCATATTACACATTTATAAGGCGGGCAAATGGGATAGAAAAATAATGAATTCTTTATTCTTTTCTATCAAACCCATCCCTTTATAGCCGGTAATACTTGAATTGCATGGGTTTCATCAAGCCATGAATTAAAGTGGTCTGGGTATCCACTCCAACTAACTAGACACTTCTTTCTATCACCGACAGTCTTTCTCTTAAAGACTGTTACATCATATAGCTCAGCTAGACTTGTTGGGATTAAATTTTCTCTATAAACACACCCTGAATTACTTCTTATTGGTGGTCTCTGTTTTTTTTTTTTATAGCATAGATGTAGATGTTGATGTCATTATGTTTCTCAATAATCTTTATAGTCTCCCAGGATATTATATCGTCTCTCGAGTGAAGGTTGATATTAATATTACTCCCTATTTTACTCCTAATGACTCCAGGCAAATGCCCTGGCGTAATTTCCTGCTTGGCTATAATGATAAAAAAGGCAATTAGGGAAGTGTTCTGGCAATTATAATCGCTATTAATATTGATTTTATTCTTGGCTCTTCCAATACCAGTGGGATATGGGGTAGATTGACCAATATTACACAATTCTCTACAGCTGACAATTAACTCCAGATTTCCTATTTTCCGGATGTTCCATCCAGATCCTTCAACTACATTTATTATTTCCTCTAGGATGACAGGTAGGGTCTCCTAAGTGATTAATGAATTCAACATCCTCCCCTAGGGGGACTATGCAAGGTGTTCTTCTCAGGTGAAAGAAATTAGAAATATGAGTCGTATTGTCAGTCATTTTACTTATTTCAGTTTGAATGTGTGGGAAATATTTCCAGAAAATCTATTAAACTTATTCAAGGCCGCCCTGATCTTTTTCTACAATTAATTATCTATGACTCGAAACACAATTAACAATACATCTGTAACTCACCGAATTCAGAGGTTCGTCGAAGATTAAGAAAATTTCAAAAGGGCTTCAGTGCCAGAAATGACTTCTTCCCAGTCCTCTCTTGTTGGAATGATTCCATTATTGGGCCATCTATTATGCATTTTGTACAGTAATACTATCCATGCTACATGTATTAAGAGTAATGTTGCACAGTATTGCATTGATAGAACATGTTTAGACACAGAATAAGTGTAGTAGCATAT
Source organism: Palaemon carinicauda (assembly GCF_036898095.1). Lineage (NCBI taxonomy): Eukaryota > Metazoa > Arthropoda > Malacostraca > Decapoda > Palaemonidae > Palaemon > Palaemon carinicauda. The sequence continues at coordinate 60,471,695 of NC_090744.1, read as the reverse complement.
GTTATGAAGGATTTAGTCATTTATTATATGTCCTAAAGTTAGGAGGGGATTCTTACTTTTTTATTGGAGTAGGATTTGATCTTTCCGAGAGCGTTGCTCACTTTTGTTTTTTGTATGTATGCGTGCGAGTTTTGTTTACATATTCTCACTCGATAGTCACAAGTTGTTTAGAAAAGCCATGGAGAAATGAGGACCAATGTAAGCCTAAAGGATTAAATGTATTTTAAGAATACCAACATATAATAAAACCCATCAAGTAGAATCGGCGACATCGGATGAGATGTAGAACAACCCTAATGAATGGATATTATTCCAGGTATGTATGATAGGGCCATTCTATTTTGGATAACCAATACCATATACAATATTCTGGCAACGAGGATGGGATGTAGAACAACACTAATGAATAGATATTATTCCAGGTATGTATGAAGGATATATTCCATTTTGGATAACCAACACCTTATACAATATTTTGGCGAGAGGTGACCAGAAACCCATGCAGATTGCAGAGAAACACAACAGCAGAAGAGACAACTAGATGAATCCTCCTATGAAGCAGCAGCAAGTATGCAGTGAACAAGAGGAACGCCACAAAACATCCAAGCTCAATGTCAAGAAAGAAGCAAACATCCTAAACATATTTTATATAGGTTAAAACCAAGTATGGTAGGATTGACATTTGTTCCCAATAGGTATTAGGTGGTAAAATTTCACTATACGACAGTATTAGTTTACATAAAGCAAAAAGTTTAAACTACCTTTAGTTGGTCATAAACACACAAGAGCTGCAATTAACATAGAAATTGAGTTAAAATTCACTTTTATAGTGAGTAACTAGTTAATTTTCAAAATTTCCTTTTTCTAACCTAATTTAGGTAAGAAGTAAAAATGCCCCTGGAAATCGGGCTTCCAGATTAGTTTATCATTGTTGCTGAACCCAATTCTGTTGCACCACGATGGCAAGAGAGGTGTAAAGAATTATAGAATTACATTGAAGCGTTAGGTAGTATGAAAGATGCACAGAAGGCAATATTACTGCACATAACTGGTGGAGAGGTTCGGGAAGTGTTTAAGACACTATAACCTACCGATGACATTAGTGAAGCTGCGATTAAGGCTCTTACCAGATACTTTGCTCCTCCTGTCAATAGATACTTTGAAAGGTATCAATCTATAGCACAGACATATCTGAAAGACCATGAGAGTTTAGATGCGTTTGTGACTAGACTTAAGAATTTAACTTTTTTGAGTGAATTTCTAGAGTTAGGAAATGTTATCATAGATCAAGTTATTGCACATTTCACATCACAAGAGCTAAGCAAAAAATTATTGCAAGATAAAGATTTAACACTAGAGAAGGTATTGGTTATAGGCAGAGCTCTAGAAACATCAAATAGACAAAGTGATATAATAGCTAATTCTACAACCAATAGAATGGAAAATTCTAAAACTAGAAAGATAGGCTCAAAGTAGAAAGACTATGGGAATCAGAAAAAGAATACGTCAAAGCTTAGCCATAGGCAATTACCAAACTCTAGTGCTCACAAATATCAGAATCAGACCTATACGCAGAAGCAACAGGAAAAACCCAAAATGCTATAGGTGTGGTGAAACTGATCATCTTGCATATGAAGCAAGGAAATACCCTGCTACAGGACAAGCATGCCAGAATTGTAGAAAGACTGGACATTTTTCAAATGTTTGTAGATTCCCTGAACAGTACACAAAGAAAATAAATACAGTTTTTGATACTATATATTAAGAGAGTAATGTAGAAAATGTTCATGATAATCAGGTTAGGTCAAAAACTGATTTTGCGTTACGCTTAAATTCCCTCAACAAGTGTACAAAGAAACACTATTTGGTAGAAGTGATCATAAACGGTAAACCAATTATAATGCATGTTAACACAGCAGCTGATGTATCAATTATGTCTGAGAAAACAATTAAAACCATTCCAAATTTATTATTAGAAGGCAAAAAAAGATTTTCGAAAGATTATAATGGTTTTGATATTCAGATAATAGGTGCTTCGAACGTAGAAGTACGGTATAAAGATCAGAAGTTAGACAAAATGCCATCAACGGTAGTGAATGGTGAAGGTTAAACTTTACTAGGTCTGGACTGGTTGCATTATATGAAATCAGATTGACCTAGTATTTTGAAGGTACACAGGTACACAAGATGAACACAAGAATGAAGGGTCTGTGGATAATATTCTATCAGAGTTTCAAGACATATTTGAAGATAAAGTTAATATAGTAAAGAACGCAAATGCAATTTTAGTTTTGAAATCAGATAGTAATAGATTTTTTTTTCCAAAACCAGTACCATATGCATTGAAAAGTGCAGTTGAAACAGAGATAAAAAAATTGGAAAGTGAAGGTTTTTGGGAAATTACATACTCAGATTAGGCAACAGCAATAGTTCCTATTGTGAAAGAAAATGGTCAAATTAGTTAGCTGCAAATCCATTACCAAATCCAAAAGACATTTTTACAACTATGTCAGGATGTTATGTGTTTTATAAGTTAGATCATAGACAAGTATTTCAACAGCTTCCCATGGATGAAAATTCACAAGAATTATGTACTGTAAATACATCCTTACCTTTGTATAGGCCAAAGAGATTGCCCTATGGAATAGCAAGCAATCCAGCTATATGGCAACAAACTATGGATAAGATTTTTTCAGGAATTAAAGGAGTATTTATTTTCATAGATGATATTTTAGTCTCTGGTAAAAATAAATGAGAACATAGAGAAAAATTATGGGCAGTTCTGAAGAAGTTGAAGGAACGTAACATTAGAGTAAACAGGAGCAAATGTATTTCAGAAGTTGCTTCAGTAGAGTAAATAGGTTTTGTAATTAATGCAAAGGTATTCACAAGACTAAGGAGAAAATTAATGCTGTTATATCAACTAAGGTATCAGAAAATTTTAAGATATTACAATAATTTTTAGGTTTAGTAACATTTTATGGAAATTTCATTCAGAATTTATCCGCAATCGCACATCCATCGCATAACTTGCTGAATAAGGGTGTAGAATGGAATTGGACAAAAGATATTCCGGAATCTTTTGAAAAAAATAAGGCATGAAATAACATCACCTACTTTTCTAGTATAATATCAAATAGATTTACCAGTTAAATTAGTATGTGATGCATCGAACATAGGTTTAGGCGCAGCATTATTTCATGTAATGTCAGATAGAGGAGAAAAGCCAATTGCTCTCGCTTCTAGAGTAATGAGAAAGGCAGAAAGGAATTACTCTCAAATAGAAAAAAGGTTTACCATTAGTATATGGAGTTAAGAAATTTCATATATATCTTTATGGAAGGAGATGGTTCACAATTGTTACAGACAATAAACCTATATTAGCAATATTGGGTCCAAAAGCAACTATACCTACGTTGGTAGCAGAAAGAGTACAACATTGGGCAATTACATTAGCCGCTTATCATTATGATATAGAATATCCTCCTACTTCAAAGATAGGTTTTGCAGATGTTTTATCTAGATTTCCAGTAGACAAAGTACCAAAAGAATATGATGACAGTATATTACTAGTTTCAGTATATAGTGTACCCATTACATCCTAAGAAATTCCACATAATAACAAGGAAGACCCAATACATAGAAAGGTTTTAGAGAGCTCAATGACAGGTAGGAACTTATGTGGACATGAGGTAAATTGTAAAGTCAATAAAAATATATGGAATGAATTGAGCATAGCACAAGGTAGTATAATGATTGGGTTACGGGTAATTATTCCTAGTTCACTGAGGAATAAGGTTTTGTCTGAAATACATGCTGAGCACCAAGGTATTGTCAGATCAAAGCCTATTGCATGGACTTTTGTCTGATAGCCAGGTGTATATAGAGATATTGAATCATTTGTAGAAATTTTATGAATTTTTCTACTCAACAGAACAACCCTCAATTTGCAAGAATGCACCCGTGGAAATTACCAAGGTACCCACGGCCAAGAGGGCACGTGGATTTTGCAGGTCCTTTCTTAGGTTAATTTTTTTTTGATAGTCGTAGATGGTTACATTTAGTGGCAAGAAGTAATTCCAATGAAGACAACTACATCTTACGCAAAAATTCAAGAATCAATGAAAAATTTTTCAACACATGGAATTTCAGAAAGAATTGTAACAGATAATGGCCCCCAGTTTACCTCACCGGAATTCAAAGTTTTTAGTAAAGTAAATGTTATCAAACATTCATTTTCAGCAACCTGTCACCCTTCCGTGAATGGAGAGGCTGAAAGACGTGTCCAAACTTCCAAGCATAGCATGAAATCCAGAAAAGCAAATTCAAATTACATATTTTTCAATGTGCCAAAGTTTTTATTGTCGTATAGAAGAACACCACACAGCTCAAGTGGTGTGACACAATCAAATTTGTTGATTGGGAAGTTAGATTTGTTGTATCCAAGTTTGCAAAGTGATTTTGAAGAAAAGGAGAATAAGCAATTAGAAAGTCCCCCAAAAGTAAGACATTTTTCCACTTGTTCTAATGTCATGGTAAGATCATTCAATACTCCAGAAGAGTAGGTACCAGGAGAAAATGTAAGAGATTATGATGTTCAAGTTGGTAGAAATATTATAAAACGTCATGTTGATCAATTACTGCCGCTAAAAAAAAAAAAATGTTTGAGATGAGAAATTTTCAGAAGTAGTTAATTCAGATATTAAACAAGATGCTCAAACATAAGATGTAGATTCAGAATCTATTCATATAGGGTACAGGATGAGGTTAGAGTACTTCCCTATAGGATGAATAAAGGGAGGCCATCGAGAGAGTAGATTTGTAGTTTTATACAATGTCAAGTTAAGGGGGAGGAGACTGTTATGTATTTTGTACTGCAATACTATATGCACTACAGGTATTAAGAGTAATGTTGCACAGTATTGCAATGATAGAACATGTTTAGGCACAGAATAAGTGTAGTAGCGTATGCTATGAAGGATTAAGTCATTCATTAATTGTCCTAAAGCTAGGATGCGATTCTTCTTACTTTTGTATTGCAGTAGGATTCAATCTTCTTGAGAGTGATGCTCTCTTATGTTTTTTGTATGTATGTGTACGAGTTTTCTTTACATATTCTCACTCGAGAGTCACAAGTTTAGTTTACACAAGCCAGTGAGACCTGAGGAGCAATGTAAGCTGTTACGATCTTAAAATCGTTACAGGTTCTTTTAATAGGAAAAAAAAATATAAACAACACCGATTGATATATTGGAAATTAATTTAAAAAAAAAATACTGGCACGATGATCGGATTCGAAGACGTCACAAAACGGTGGCATCAATAAGGACATCAAAGATCTTCTTCCAAAGATTAGATGATACTGTTGAACGAAGGTAGGCTACAGGCAGTGTTGGCTAATTCTTGTCACCAGCAGGGAGGGCTGGCTGTTTCAATTTGTCTCTTCTTTTCGGCCATAGCAGGATCTTATGAAGATAGGCTTTTGTTGTCTGAAGGGAATGATAGAATGTGGCTCTATCAAACTTCTGGTCTCTGTTTCTCATCTTGTTAGGACATAGCTCCTCTCTTGTCGTATGTCATGTCCTATCTCTCTTCGAAAATCTCTTCTTGAAGTTTATATAACCATGTATCGGCGGAGCTATTTACAGTGGGCAGTGGTCATCTCAATAGAAGGTGTTCTTTTTAACAATTCTGCATCTCTATTGGCTTCCTCAAAAAATGCCCAATTCGAACACGCTGCCGAATCTTCTAGAAGAAATTTCTGATGCAATCTGGACCACGTGTTAAGTCGTAACAAAAAGGCAGTACGTGTTCTTCATTGATGACATATATCGTAACAGGGACTTCCCCCACGCTTGGTTTCTCAAAATATGCTGACTCCAATAATTAAGATGATGATATCTTGGTCAAAAAAAGGGGCAGTTCCCTTATCACTGCTCCGTAGTCAAATCTCGGCTAAGCTTGGTTTACTTCGAAAATGCTGATGAAAATTAAAAGAAGACAGGATTGCCCAAACAGGGACACAGTCGAATCTTGTCTTGCCTCGCTGCTCACACTGGGAATAGATACTTCTGTGCTTCATTATATGCTTTTAAAAGTATTTTATCTACCCCTGACCTAACACTAAAGGAATAAAGATGTTTTAAGAATACCAACGTATCATTAAACCCCATCAAGAAAAATCGGCAATATCGGATGAGATGTAGAACAACACTAATGAATGGATATTATTCCAGGTACGTATGATGGGGCCATTTCAGTTGGTATAACTAATATCATATATGATACCATCGTAGCAAATTATCACCGGCCTCATTTATTTCCCTTAATTCCTCTGATGAGGGATTAGGGAATGCTTTAACGAACTTCAGGAACTTCACAAACCTAACATTAGAAGTTTCGTACAAATCCGATTAAATATTAGACTTAATTCAATTATATATACATATATATATATATATATATATATATATATATATATATATATATATATATAGATATATATATATATATATTTTTATATATATATGCATATATATATATAAATGTATATATATATATATATATATATATATATATATATATATATATATATATATATATATATATATGTATATATATATATATATATATATATATATATATATATGTATATATATACATATATATATATATATATATATATGTGTGTGTATATATATTTATATATATATATATATATATATATATATATATATATATATATATATATATATATATATATATATATGTGTGTGTATATATATTTATATATATATATATATATATATATATATATATATATATATATGTGTGTGTGTGTGTGTGTGTGTGTATATATATGTATATGTATATGTATATATATATATATATATATATATATATATATATATATATACAGTATATATATATATATATATATATATATATATATATATATATATATATATATATATATATATATATATATATATATATATATATATATATGAAAACATGGTGTAGCAGCTGAATGAGAACAAGGAAAGTGTGCGGTACTACAACCGACTGATGGCTTGAAAGAAAGGAACATAACATATGAAAATTCTTTTTGTAGTGTGCCCTTAGCTAAATAGTTAAGTTTTTGAGGTCAGACTATAGTAGGAACTGTTCGTAAAAATAGGAAAGAACTTCTCGCTGAATTTGTAAATCCAAAAAATCCTATAGTATATTCCACCATCAAAGGATACTATGTGGGTTATGTCCTTATTTCATATTGCCGCAGGAAAGGTAAGACTGTTGTCCTTTTAAGTAATATGCATGATTCCATAACATTTAGCGAGAAAGACGATAAAAAAAAACATTATCGAGTTTTATAATGAGACAAAAGGGGTTGTGGACACTCTTGATAAGCTTGTGGCAACTAATCGATCAAAACGCCAAACTGTGATATTACCAATGGCCTTGTTTGATACCATAATTGACATTCCAGCTAACAATGCCTTTGAATTGTGGATGCAAGTTGATCCAGATTTGAATAAAGGTGTTAGCTTTGAACAAAGGTTATTTTTCCAAGAGCTGGAAACGAGCTTAGTTCAATCATATTTGTCAATGCGACATACATTACAGAGGACTCTCAATTCTAAACGTGTTTGTGAAGCAGCAAGAACTGATCTAAATAGGACTGCAGCTCCAGACCAGTCACAACCATCAAAGAGACGATGTTGCTACCTTTGTAGAGGGGACAATAAGGTCTCAACTGTATGTAGCCAATGCCGAAAACATGCATGCAAACAACATGGCACAGTAACATACAAATGCAATACATGTGCATAAAAAGCTTCAGATAGCGCATAACCTTTACAATGGAAGGGAGGATGGGTGGGTTAGGTGAGGAGTCTGAAGGACAGTCACTTCCACATACTAGGCCCTGGGCTTACAATAGCAATATCACCATGTATGGCGAAGAACTGTCCAAACGTAAACATGGGTCATATCTGACCCGAAGGAGAATAGATATGACTATTGAAATATAGAACCGGCTTTGCACAATAACATTGCACATGTGATTTCAAGTAGTAACATTATTGCAAATAGGGCAAGAACCTTTCAAGATTTTGTGAAAAGTATAGCACAGTAACATTCAATTTTAGAGATTTTGTTTATTTATGCCCTTGTCCTCAAAATGAATGGAATGTTGATTATTTGATAGGTTGGGGGGTTAGTTTAGGAGTGTCTTTTGAAGTAAAAGACACTATAAACAATATGCCTTGAGCTAACACATGAAGTACAGCTATATATGTCACAAAAATTTGTGGAAATTTAAATTCGAGAGACAAAAATGTAGGAAAATTTGAATACAGGTCAAACCTGACCCGAAGGGTACTAGTTGTGATTTTGTGATGAGGGTACAGCAAGGGTTAAGACTCGAAGTTAGGTATTATTTCACTCACTTGGTGAGTATAGGTTAGGCTTGGTTAGGTTGGGATAAGTTAAGTTAGGATGGGTTAGGATGGGATGGTTTGGTTTGGGTTAGGTTAGGTTAGGTTAGGCTAGGCTTGAGAGAAAGGGGGTAGAGTGAGGTTAGGGGTAGCCAATTCGGCTGGGAGAGGCGGTGGAGTTTGGTTAGTGGTAGATTATGAGATTAAGGAAATAGGTGGATTAAGGTTAGAGGTACCCAATGAGGTTAAGAGAGGGGTGGAGCTGAGATAGGAGTAGCCAATGGGGTTAAGGTAGGGATGGAGTTTGGTTACGGGTACCTAGTTAAGTTGAGGAAGGGGTGGAGTTAGGTTAGAAGTAGCTAATGAGGTTATGGGAGATGGGTGGAGTTGGGTTATTTATCTATCCTTTTTGACTGGTTAGGCTCTTATGGATCACAAACGTGGTCATTTACCCTACTGACACGTGCTGTATCGAACTGTGTTCGTAAGACACGGCACCACCACTGAGTCTTTACAGGATAATAAATATAATCATGCTTAATTATTATATTATCTATTCGAGTATGCCCTTCTCCAAGTCGATGTCTAGGCAAACGTTCCTCAAGGAGATTGCCGATAATTTGTGTGCCCTCTTAGTCCGTCTTCGGTTCTACACGTCAACTAAGTTGTCGAAGCAACTTCAAGTGCTGATATTAAAGATGCCCTTCCAAGGATGACCACGAGACAAACATTGCTTGTTCGCGATGTAAGCAGCATCTTTTCCCTAAGCAGCAAACTGTCTTGTGTCCCAGCTATACTTGATAAGTTACAAAAAGAAACTTTCTTTTTCCTACTACTTGTTTGCATAAATACTATAATATATGTTTATAAAAAGCATATCATCTATTTTTACGTAAAATATGGCATTTTAATATTCTTTTAATTTACTTAAATCTTGCTTTATTTCTTCTTAGTCATAATGTTAATTTTATAACATTGTAATGAAACTTACTTTTCATGCTACTTGTCTCCATAAATACAATCATTACAATATGCATAGTGACCATTTTGACATGATTTTTTTTTTTTTACTTTTCCGAATTTATCGATTTTTTTAGTCTTCCTTTTTTGTCAGAATGTTGATTCTCAAATATTTCTTAAACATCCAGCAACACACCATATAAGTTTTATACGAATCTACAAGTATATAGGTAAGTAAATAGCACACTGAAATTGACATAGCCTTAATCCAATTCAAATGGCAGATTTGGCTGTGTTTGTTGTTGTCGTCTGTAGCCATTTTGTTAACATACCCGATGGCTAAGGTAGCATATCTCTATGTATTCGTGTTCTCCACAGAACTTGTGATATTTTGCTATACTACCATACAGAAATGCCGTATTTTATAACAGATACAATGATTTTCATCAGATATTTTTAAGGTGAAATTTAAAAGACAAAAAGTCACCTTTAGATTTGACATCATAGAGAAAAGTAAATAACACCTTAGTTCATATTTTTTTACACATTTCCATTCTACGATAAGATGCATTTATTTAATTTTTTTTAAATATACCCAGTAAATATTTTGTCTAGGTAAACCCCCCCAAAGAAATCAAAAATAATTTTGGACAACTTTTTTTGGCCAAAAAAACTTACCCTTTCTTTCTCATATCAAGTTAGGACTTCTGTGGTTGCGACCCTTTTCGGGATGTCCCAAATTGTTTCCAAACTCTTCAGAAATGTCTAGATAAATTTGTTCTTATATATGTATACATTTTTTTTTAATATTTTTGTGAAGTCTATTTTTTTTTTTTTGTGTATACTAAAACTAGAATGGATATTATCAAAATTCTTAAGACGAAGTATGTCTCTAGTTGACTTCCCAAACTTCTATGCAGCGAGAGACAGACGATGTTAATTTCAGATATAAAAGGTTATGTAGGTACTTGGCTTCTAATTATGAATGTTGACAGTTCTAAACTTCTTTGTCTTCAAAATACTCTATCGTTGCTTGTAGTCACTATAGTTCAGAGTCACAGAGGTTGTAGTTGAAAAATGTATCTGAATATACGGGAACTAATACTCCCGAATGTTCCTGACAGACAAGAAGCCCCCAGGACTGTCAATGTGTACCATGACGCCACACGACAGACCCTTTCTCGAATCATGTACTGTATAGCTCTCGCCCGACAGACGGCTGGCGGAGTAGTAGATTCTAGAACTCTCATAGGAGAACACAGAGATATTTTCGCATTACAATTACTTTAACATACATGAAAAGTTTATTGTTTTAATTTAACGTCAACATACAAGAAAAAAAGCCCTTTTCATAAGTTTTGTAATATAATAAACATAAATTTAACGTACATATAACATATACATATGCATATACTTCGCCCTACAATTTAGAATTGATAAATGATTGCATGCTTTTCAACTCTTTTAATCTTACATCTCATTACAGAATATTTCAATAATCACTGTAAAGTTGCACTAATAATACGCATAGAGGCTGTAGTACAATAGTAATAATATTGATATTTAAGATCATAGAACTGAAATTTATCCATCTATATAGCTGTCTATCTATACATATGTAAAATATATGAAAGAGATTTCATAACAATAAACCTTGCTAAACTTTCCACAAAAAGTCTGCAAGAAGGCTTTTTATCTACAGCTTGGAAAGACTATATTTTTATAAACATTCTAAAAAATGAAGACACAAAACACTTGAAAATTTACCGGCCTTTAAGTTTATTCTCGATAAAATCAAATATTTAAGAAGATCATATTAAGATGAATGGAAAGAAAGCTACACTTTAATCAACTAGAGAACAGATAGACTATAGAAGCAGGTGTTCAACAACTGATCATATTCATGTAATTAAACAGCTAATGGAAAAATCAGCAAAGTATGACAAACCCCATGTGTGGCATTTGTAGACTATAAGAACGATTTAGACTTACTGAAAACTTCATCAGTAATGTAAGTACTAAAAAAACTAGGAATAATTGAATATTATGTTGGAACACTTGAAGATATCTATACAGGAAGTAGAACAATTCTAAAATCACTTAAACATGTGAGAAAATTCTGATTAATATAGGAGATAGATAGAGAGACCACACCTCATCGAATTTACTCACATTATGCCTAGAATGTTTTTGAAAATTTAGATTGCGAAAATTTTGGAATTTTCATTATTGGGGAATAACTTAGTAACTTAAGAATTGCAAAAGATGATAGAAAGCTTGAATAGAGAAAGCCGAATTGTAGGACTGAAAATTGATATGATTAAAACTAAGATAATGTTTAATGAAAATGCAGATAAATAATAGATTAGGCTTTTGAATAAATCTCTTGATATTGTTAATGAATATACGATCTTAGAACAGAAAGTAATTGTTTCTCCAAGGCATGAGACCAAAAAGG
>NC_090744.1:60452339-60454839 GCF_036898095.1 Palaemon carinicauda | reverse complement strand
TGGGTGAGGAGGTTGAAGAAATATTGATTTTATCAGTTGCTTGGCATTGGACCACGGCTTGAGAAGCGTTCGCAGTCGAGTCGGTAGAGGTCTTATTAGATATCTTCGCGCGTTTGATGCGTATTTCCTCCAGACTCCTGTTGCATCCTTTAGCTGTGCTCTTAGCACTAGATCTATTATTTAAGCAAACTGTAGAGAGCCCAGCACTCTCTCCTGTTTGCGTCTTGATATCCGTTTGGATTTCAACAGTCTCTTGACAGATCCTGCTATTTCCTTCCTCTTCTTCCCAAATTCCAATGGATTCCTAACCACTGAAATTTTTGAGCTGGAGAAAGTTGACACTTTTTTGTATTGATCTTGAATCCCAAATGTTCCTGGAACTGGATCACTATCTTAGAAGCTTGCATGTATTCTCTCCTGGATGCTGCCCACACCAGCCAGTTGTCCAAGTAGGCTACTACTTGGACCCCCTTTAGGCGTAATTGACAGACGGCTGCGTTCGCGAGCTTCGTGAAAATCCTTGGGGGTATGTTTAGCCCGAAAGGCATGGCTCTAAAGGCGTAAAGTTTTCTATGTAACTTGAAGCCTAGGTAGGAGGAGAGGTGGCGATTAACTGGAACATGCCAATAAGCGTCAGACAAGTCTATAGAGACAGTATATGCCCTTTTGGTCAGTAGGGTCCTTATGTGTTAAAGTGTGAGCATTCTGAACTTATAGTTCATTATGAACTTGTTGAGTGGCGACAAGTCTATAGAATGACTCTGAGTTTTTCTGAGTCCTTCTTTGGAACACAAAACAGCCTCCCTTGGAATTTTATGGACTTAACTTTCCGTATCGCTCTTTTGTCTAAGAGCTCTCGGACGTATTCTTCCAGAACGTGGGTTGAGTGTTGGGAGAATTGAGGAAATTGAGGTGAAGGGCTGCTCCAACTCCAACCTAGTCCATTCTTTATTAGGCTGTGGTCCCAGGGATTGAAGGTCCAGCGATCCCTAAATAGCTGTAGCCTCCTTCCTACTGGAAGCATCTCACTTCTGCTGTTGTGGACCTGAGACCTTGCCTCCTTGACTGTGTCCTCCCCTGGATCCCCATACAGATACTATAATTTTTGTTTGTTTCAATGGCTTGATTACAAAAATTATAATTTGCGGTAAAAAGAATTCTAAGCTTTTATCCTTTACCCCCTAATTATTATTATTTCAATCTTGTGGGGCGGATAGTCCAGGCTATTTTTGCCACCCCTAAAAATGTGTAGCCACAGGCCATCAGTCTCCGCCCCCCCCCTCCCCACCGCCTCCCATGTGAGGGCCCTGACTTCATGCTTTTCATTGTATATTTCAGCTTTGTGTTTTACATTGTATGTCTTAGGTTTTCGCTTTTCATTGTATATTTCAATTTACTACGTTTCATTGTGTTAACGAGATGACTTCTAATAACCTGCTTTTTTTCACATTCGTATGGGGTAACACGGTTCCCTTCTTTTGAAGGACTTTGCTTTGGCTTATGGGGTGGACCGTAGTCCTGACCGGCTGCCGTACCTGACGTCACTTAGACCCCTGTAGCGTAGGTTTGTGTTGTACCAGCTATATGTGTTGTTAATATTGTCCGTGTGTTTTCAAGTCTCTCTCTCTCTCTCTCTCTCTCTTGTATATTATATATATATATATATATATATATATATATATATATATATATATATATATATATATATATATATATATATATGTAGAATGGCAGCTAGACGTAAAGAAGAGAATGGAGAGAAGATGGATTTAGGAAGGGACGCTAATGCAAACAGAGTGACAGCTATTGGTATGGATCACTAATATAAGCAAAATGGCAGCTAGATGTGAAGTCGAAGATGAAAAGTAAAGTAGTTTACGAAGGAACACCAATGCAAGCAGAATATCAGGAAGAAGTGAAGCGGACACAAGAGGAAAAGGAGAGCGATTTAAGAAGGAACACTAATGCAAACAGAATGGCAGCAGGACGTGAAGGAGAAGACAAAGAGCTGATGAATTTGAGAAGGAACACTAATGCAAAGGAATGGCAGCTAGATGTGAAGTATGGGATGAAAGACCAAAGGAATTCTGGCGTTGAAAATAACCAACAGAGATTAGCAGCTATACATCAAAAATAAAGAAATCAAAGAATGACCTGGTTTCAGGATAACCATGCACGCAGAAGCAAGAGCATGTTCTTCAATGCTCTACATTGGCATCTTGGTGCCTTCACTTATAATCCAAGATACCCTTATGAAACAGAAGATATAGTACAAATTGGCTTAATGTCACAAAATAGTAATCACTGTAATGCTCAGAAATGGAAGAATGAAACTCCTGGGTTTAGTAGCCATAGAGGATAAAATAGACGTCCTGTGCTAGTTAAACTTCCTGAATATCTGAAAAAAATTCTCAATAGAACATCCCACCATTCAAAATATTTTCTTGAAATTATACTACTATACAATAATGTTTTCCAGATGATTTTATCTGTAGCAAAA
>NC_090744.1:60444839-60447339 GCF_036898095.1 Palaemon carinicauda | reverse complement strand
TGGGCAGCCTCGCAAAACCAATAAGGTTAGGTGAAGGAATGGGATGGAGAACAAGTACATATTCCCCAGTCATGGCCGACGGCCAGGGCAGAGTCAGCCTAAGTCAAGATTGATAAAATATGCTCAGGGGAGGATAGCCGTCAGTTGTTTTAAACATATCCCTGGTGTATACACGATATCTCTCGGGATATTTGCTCTTGGGGTAGTAGCCCCATTATACCTTTACAGGTAAAATTCTCTTGTGCATCACTTGCAAAAATATCCCAAGTGAAAAGCTTCCTTTGAGGAACTTCCATCAGGATGACATGGCTCGGGCCCCAAAAGATAGAGAACTATCACATTCTACATCCACTGGACTACACTGCTTCCTTCTCAAAGATATTTGTGCATTATCCAACTATTGCTAATCTTCAACCTATACAATGTACTACCTTCAAGAGCTTCACTCTCTGACATCTTTATTTTAGTCAAATATTCCCCCAAAATCCTCCATTTGACCATGACTGCAAAGTCCTACTTTGCTGTTAGTATCAATATTACTAACAATGTGATTTGATTTATGCTCTGTTTGGCACAACCTGGTTCAAATCCCAATAATGGCCATTATGTGGTAAAATACTTGAATTTCAGGAGATGAAGATCAATTTCCTGAGTAGGTGTAAGTAGTACGGAATGACCCTCAAGGATCACAGCATTAACGGTCTAAATCTAATACAGGCTACTTTACTACCACTATTACTAACAATGTGAGCCTGTGGAAATCTAATTAGGCTTCCTAGGGAAAGTTTAATGAGCAAACCATTTTCTGAGAGTCAAACTTTGCGGCATAAAATTGTCAGTGCAAATCTACTCCCATTTTGAAAATGGAAAATTCAAACGATTCATATTTTTCATGTTTTTTTCTTTTTGGAGAAAACAAAATTCCAAAGGAAGGCTTTTAATATGGTGTGCTACACATTTTTTCATTCACTGGCATTAGATACATCTTGCTAATTATTTCCAGTTTGATCCCCTATTTTGTATAATTCGACACGACTTCATGCAGAAAGACAAGAAAAAGAAAGGGTAGAGGAGAAGGAAAAGAGTAAGAAAGAGCTGATCCCGTTTAATATCTATATAAATGATTAATGAAAAATAACACATTCGTAGAAGTTGACAATTTCTACAACAGTTAGGGAATTGAACATTTGACCGGTTTCGCTCTCCTGGACAGACACCTGTCGTCCAGAATGGGGTTAAATGGTAATATCTCTAAAACACCCTGTCATCCATGAACTTATATCAGTAACTAACTGTACGTACATTCAGAAAGCACATTCTTCCAAAAATTGCCGGAGCAGCTGGTTGGATTTAGAAAAGATAGAGTGGGTGGACAGGGTTGAATCTTTTTGTATGAGTGTGTGCATGTCTAACTAAATAATATTTAGACAGCATTTTAGACGGGTTGGGTTCACTAGTATATATATATATATATATATATATATATATATATATATATATATATATATATATATATATATATATATATATATATATATATATATATATATATATATATATATATATATATATATATATATATATATATATATACATATATACATATATATATATATATATATATATATATATATATATATATATATATATATATATATATATATATATATATATGTATATATATATATATATATATATATATATATATATATATATATATATATATATATATATATATATATATATATATATATATATCACAAGCAAACGTGATTTTAATCAATGTAAATATCACCCATGAAAGGCTTTTAATACCGAATTCTATCTTGGGAATATGTATCCACTTGGAATTCATTTTATGGTAACAGCTTCTGGCCGGGTAGAGATTCGAACCACCACCTGTGGGCCGGAAACCATGCCAGCACGACTCTACCGACTTAGCTATCAAGCGATATAAAAGTTTATGACAAGTTCCCGTACATATTACTGTCGAATTCAGTAATCTGTTCATAGACTTTGAAATAAACCCATCTCCATCATGATAGCTGAATCATGAGTTTGGTACACATGGTATTTTAAATAAACATATATCACAAGCACACGTGATTTTAATCAACGTAAATATCACCCACGAAAGGCATTTGATACCGAATTCTATCTTGGGAATATTTATCCACTTGGAATTCATTTTATGGTAACAGGGTTTTGGCCGGGTAGAGATTAGAACCACCACCCTTGGGCCAGAAACCATGCCAGCACGATTCTACCGACTGAGCTATCAAGAGAGATAAAAGTTTATGACAAGTCCCTGTATATATTCCTGTCGAGTTTAGTAATCTGTTCATAGACTTTGAAATAAACCCATCTCCACCATGATAGCTGAATCGTGAGTTTGCTACACGTGGTATTTAAAATGAACATATATCACAAGCACACAAGATTTTAATCAATGTAAATATCACCCACGAATGGCATTTAAAACCGAATTCTATCTTACGAA
>NC_090744.1:60372339-60439839 GCF_036898095.1 Palaemon carinicauda | reverse complement strand
TTCTGTAATGGAGCGAAGACAGTCGACTTCTGTACTCGCTGAGACAGGGATGGATCCGGTACCGGTACAAATTTAAGTCGTAGTTCCAATGCCAGAAGGAACCACATGCTATTTGGCCACTTGTGGGCCACTAGTGCTGCTTTCCCTTTGAAGGATCTCATTTTATCGAGGACCTTCAAAAGGAGGTTGTGCGGAGTGAACAGATAGATACTGGACCATCTGTTCCAGTCCAGGGACATAGCGTCCAATGCCTCCACTAACGGATCCTCGTAAGGGGACACGTAACGATCTATTTTCTTGTTGTCTGTCGTCGCAAAGAGGTCTATCTGCAGCTCTGGGACTTGACTCGAGATGAAGGAGAACGATCCTGCGTCAAGGGACCATTCTGACTCTATAGGTGTAAACCTAGATAGAGCGTCCGCTGTCACATTGCGGAACCCTTGAATGTGAACTGCTGACAGGTGCCATTTCTTCCTTTCCGCCAAACGGAATATGGCCAACATCATTTGGATCTCTTCGCACGTTTGATGCATATTTTCTCCAGACTACTGTTGCATCCTTAAGCTGTACTCTTAGCACTGGATCTGTTATCGAAGCAAACTGTAGAGAGCCCAGCACTCTCCTTTTCGCGTCTTGATATCTGTTTGGATTTCAATAGTGTCTTGACAGATCCTGCTATTTCTTTCCTCTTCTTACTAGGAATGGAAAGCCGCTGTGACTCCAAATTCCAGTGGATTCCCAACCACTGAAATTTTTGAGTTGGAGAAAGACGAGACTTTCTGAGGTTGATCTTGAATCCCAGATGTTCCTGGAACTGGATCACTATCTTAGAAGCTTGCATGAATTTTGTCCTGGATGCTGCCCACACCAGCCAGTTGTCCAAGTAGGCTAATACTTGGACCCCCTTTAGGCGTAATTGATGGATGGCTGTGTTACCGAGCTTCGTGAAAATCCTTGAGGCTATGTTTAGCCCGAAAGGCATGGCTCTGAAGGCGTAAAGTTTTCTATATAACTTAAAGCCTAGGTAGGAGGAGAGCATTCTGAACTTGTAGTTCACTATGAACGTGTTGAGTGGCGACAAGTTTAGAATAACTCTGAGTTTTTCAGAGTCCTTCTTTGGAACACAAAACAGCCTTCCTTGGAATTTTATGAACCTCACTTTCCGGATTACTCTTTTGTCTAAGAGTTCTCGGACATATTCTTCCAGAACGGTGATGAGTGTTGGAAGAATTGAGGAAATTGAGGTGGAGGACTGCTCCAGCTCCAACCTAGTCCTTTTTCAATTAGGCTGTGGGCCCAGGGATTGAAGGTCCAGCGATCCCTAAATAGCTGTAGTCTCCCTCCTACTGGAAGTATCTTACTTCTGCTGTTGTGGATCTGAGGCCTTGCCTCCTTGACCGCGTCCTAACTGGTATCCCCTTCCTCTTGAAGGGCGTCTAGAAGAACCTCTGGCTGTTCCTCTAGCTCTCGAACGAAAGGAAGAATTCTGCCTTTCGAAGGCTGGGTTAAAAACTGGCGACTGTGTCGCCAATTGTTGAGGTACCAGCTGGTACGTGGTTGGAGGTTGTGCCACTATCTGAGGCACCGCGGTCACAGGAAGTTTTTGTTGTTGCTGCTGGTAGGGTTTAGCCGGCCGAGAGGATGGCCTAGGCCTTTTTGTCTTCCTCTTGGGTTGGGAACCCTCATCTGGAGAAGACTTTCTCTTGAGATCTAGGCCCCACTTTTTGAGAAGGTTCCTATTCTCTTTGGCGGCCTTGTCTCCTACCTCTTTAACCACTTCATTGGGAAAGAGGTCTTTACCCCAAATACGAGAGGAGATCAGTTTCCTCTGGTCGTGCCTCACCGCAGCCGAGGCAAACACGAACGCACTACAGGCTCTCCTAGCTTTAATAAAGCTATAGAAATCCTTTGTAACTGTGGCCAGATGGGTTTTGGCCACAACCATGAACATGTCCTGGATCTTGGGGTCACTTGCCATCGTTTCTAGTGTCATTTGCAACGACATCGATGCCGCAAGTCTTTCCTTTGTTTTTTGCTCTCTACACAAGAGAACCTCTGACAGTTTTGGAAGTACCTTACCAAACTGGCGTTCAGCAATATCAGCTTCCAGTTTCCCGACTGAAAAGGTAAGGTGTACGTCCTTCCAGTCTTCTTGGTCCAAGGGCAAGGTCAGATATAACGGCTTGCACTCCTACAAGGAGGGGCATGGTTTCCCTGCCTCCACCGCTTTAAGGTAGCCTTATATCCCTTTTCCAAGAAGGGAAAGGCTCTGGTAGGAGAGGCCACAAAGGAGGGAAGCTTCTTACTCAAGGAGGGCACCTTTGAGTTAGTGAAGCCCCTCTCTTTTATTGAGCTCGCTAGTAACGTCTGAGCTTTACTATGGTAAAAAACTATGACCTCCCTCGGCTCCGTCTCCTCCTTTGAGGCTAGCTCCTTCCTAAGACGGACATAGCAGTCTGGATAAGAATCTTTGTTGATCCAAAATTCCACTTCAACCAGGGGATCCAACTTTTCTGAGATCACGATCTTCCCGGTTGTAATTGGCATGTGTTCGGCATACCTCCAAGGATTGGTATCCGAGCACAAAGGAAGATCCTTCACGCTGAGCCGCTTCTGAGGACCACGTGATGCTGCAAGTCTACGTATCTCCAGTTTCATTGCAGCTTCCTTCTCATCATTCTTCCTTTGAATTTGTTGAATCATCAAAACAATGGAGAAAGAGTCCTTCCCAGTTCATCTGGGATAGCAGACGATGTAGACGGAATACGTTCTGGGTCCGGAACCGATGTAGCCGACACTTCTTTGATTTCTTCCTCCTCTACTTGAGGAGCCTGGAACAGCTCCTCCTCCTGACCTTCTCCTAGAAGGTCCTTCTCAGTAGAATCCAACACCTTCGACATCCTATCATCCAATTGGATGTCTTGAAGGGCGGCTGAGACTTCAGAAACTACCGGATTCTGGGCAATTGCTATCTCAACCTGAGGCTGGGGGATGATTGCATTAGCCGATGCTTTCGGGAAAAGGTAGGCCCTCATCTTCTTATTTGGAAGGTAGGGACCTGAGGTGTTTTTCTGAAAACCCCTCACCCAGGATCGTAACAATTCCCTGGCAGCATCCCTTGACTCCGTTGACTTAGGGTCGTCAAAAGCTTTGGTAATCAGGTTACTGCGGACATTACAAAATGCACTCCCACACTTCAGATGGTCATCCTGTAAAGAGAAGAAAAATCCATGAGTATCAAGTGAAGGCTTTCACTTATATTGAGACATTTAGCTTGTATAGAAAAGCTATAAATGAAAGAAGGAAAGACACATACTTGTATTTCCTGTCCAGTCAATTGCTGAAACCTCTCGAGATATTAAAACTAAGGTTAATTCTATTCTAGAATACCCTAGGTAATTTCCTAAACGAAAATTTAAGGTGTAGGTCACACCTTGAGATAAAGTTTTAATACACGTGATCAAAAAAATACAGAAAGAACTTACTTTCTATATATTGTACGGTCTCGACCAAAGGCTGTACAAGATAACATTAAGTATGATGAAGAACTTTTAGTGTTATCACAAGCTCTGTACAGCAGTTTCTGCTAATGCAGTGTGTACTACACTATGAATACAGCAACTACTGTACATCGCATGCTGTTGTGCCGGCTAGCACGTGCCGGTACGTACCGGCGTGCGCCTGCATATGCCGGCCGGCAACAACCCTGTATAATTCAAAGATATACTATCTTTAACTAATAGGCGGCAGCCCACTTATTCGTGACTGTGTGCCGGCCGGCAATCATTGCCAGCCGACGACTGAAAACACTAATACCCAGCTTCCGGCTACTAATTGTAGTGGCCAGCAGATTCGGGCTGTGTTTCCACTGCCGGCAAGCAAAGGTAATAAAACCCATGCCCGCCGACAGTATCTAAGAACCAGAGAACCTCCACCTGCCCAGTTGTCGGCTGTTAAGCCGGCAGCCGGCTTCGGGGTGCAACACAATAGTCAGAGAAACAGTATGGATGTAAGGTTATAAGGCGGTATTGCCATACGACCTTCCATCCAGAAAGAGTGAACTTATGGAAGGGGAGAATGTAGCATTCAGGCTTGCAAAGAATCCATAGCCTGCCAGGCTCTACTGGCATACATGGAAGGGAGACCAAGGGAGGTCTGGTGTTCACTCTGCAAAGAATAAAGGGTCTCTGGCGGCCGACACGTAGTGCCAGCCGGCAGAGAGCTGAGCCTGTCCTCCATCCTAACCTATACTAGGTACGGAAGTAGGACTGCGGCCAAAAGAATATAAAAGAAAGAGAGGTGGGGAAGGGATAAGGGTCCTATTGACTTCAATCTAGCAGGAGGCACACTCAGCCATTAGGGAAGCTCATCCTAACCAAGAGTTGTCTATTAGGGAGGAAGACTGGCAATACTTGCTAACCTCCTCCCAACCAGAACAAAGTTAGGCGAAGTTATTTCACCGGGCAAAAGAGAAAACTCATTCTCCAGCCCGAGAAAAACAACACAGGACAGTCTGCTAGGCCACTAGAGGAAGGAATCATCTCTTACAGAATCCTTCCAACATAGACTAGGGAAGCAAAGCTTCCTGTGTCCGCCCCTAACCTAGCAAAGGAGACTCATTCTCCATGCTAGTAAGAAGCAGACCACAGACTAGAAATTCTGATGTTCTGCCCTATCCCAAAAAAACAGTCACTCTGGTTATCAGGTCAGGACAGACATATCCTAGAATAGTTATACCTGAATTATTATATAGATAGAACCACTAGGATTAAGCCGAAGGCTTACAGAGGGAGAGAGGGATTGATCTTAGCCTCCGTAGGAAAAAAGAATCATCGGGATGTGCGAAAGTATACTAATGTACCTAGAATACTAGACTAGGTAAGATGAGAATCGATTACCTAAATCACCGAAACTCTCTCGTATACAAACTTGGAAAAAATATTCAACAATATCTTACATGTATAAAATATTTCCCTATAGCTTCAATAATATAACATTCGGAAAAACTTATATCACGCATGAAAGTACTATTGCCAGACGTCTAGGCTACGAAGCCTCACGAAGGGTAAGATTGGTACCTCGATCTGTGTCAAAATCACCGAGCTAAAAACTGATGGTATAATATAAGCATTCCTAACGGAGCTAAATAGCTAAATTATTAAAGCAAAACAAACCGGGACCGTCGCTCTGGCAAACTAAATGACCCATAAGAGTGAGCCATAGCATCCAGGATGCCTCCGGTAGGCAACAGCTCTTGTTTACGTTAATATCACTTTTGATTTAATTCAAAACGACAAGAGCTTACATTTATACATAGTAAAGATAATACTCAACTTTCCAGAGGCAGAAGAGGCCGGAGAAGTCATCAAAATGTTGAATTAAATCCAAAATAACGAGAGAACACAAGGGAAAACACTGAGTAGTAGAGCTACATGAAAAGGAATAAAGAGGGTCCTACCTCCTTCATCAGATACACACTGGAAACGGAATAGGAGAGATGCCCTATGAGCGGCTCTCTTTTCATTCTCGTTTCAGATTCTTATCACTATACCCACTCGAAGCGTTAATACTGTTCGGGGTGAAGATAGGTATGTGACGTGCAAAGAATACGTCCTCTGATATTATGTGATATCCCTGTGAGATTATTTAGGGATATTCGCTCCAGGAGTTAGAATTCTGGATACCTTAAGGTAAAATTCTCTGAGAATATCACTGTAGTCAAATATACCCTAGAAAGGTACCTAATAGGAACTTCCATCAGAACGACATGGCCTGAGCTCCCCCCCCCCCCAAAAAAAAAATATATATATATAACGGATTTTGAGCGAAGCGAAAAATCTATTTTTGGGTGAGATGGCCATGTCGTCCTGATGGAAGTTCCTATAGGGTAGCTTCCTAGGGTATATTACAACTACGGCGATATTCCCAGAGAATTTACCTTAAGGTACCAGAATTATAACTCCTGGAGCGAGTATCCCTCGTGAAAGGGATATCGCGACATATCAGAGGACGTATTCTAGACACGCCACATGGCAATCTACATCCTGGACAGAGATTTCGTCTCGTAGGAGGTGATTGGCGAGATACGAATTCGGGAAAGAAAAAGGGGAGCCGCTCCCAAGGCTTCCCTATCCTCCGATTCGTATGCGTGCCTGGCGCCAATCCTGGCGCCATCTGTATTCCTTGTAGCGTACACGAGGTGCTACAGATACTGTATGTAGGGAGGGGTCCTACAGCCCTTTCTTAGAAAGGCAAGGGCGGGTCCATCAGGACGACAGGGCCATCTCACCCAAAAATAGTTTTTTCGCTTCGCTCAAAATCCGTTTTTTGGGCTCAAGCCATGTCGTCCTGATGGAAGTGTACCAGAGCATTACTGTATCTGTGGATTCTCAGAACGTGCCGTACTCCCCGGAGGTAATTTTTTCCCGGTCAACTAGACCTAGAGACCTAAGATGTTACCGTTATACATCTTTTCAACTAACTATAAACTATGTTAGAGCTTCCTGCCCCCTACAGGGAAGAGTCCTACTAGACTCTGGAAAAGTCTCGAAGAGTACATATATCTATGTATGAATACCAGGCAAGCTAATATAGTGGTCTCGCCCTATATTAAGTAAAGCATAGTTTGTAAAGAACCACTGCGTCAATATGAAATATCGACCAGTTCTCCGCACAATACTTGTATTGGACAAAGGTTTTATATCCGCATAGGAGGAAAACCAATGCAACATAGCTTGCATAAAGGAACAATTCTATTAGAATTATCCCAGATAAGGTACATAGAATGAATGCTCAATTATATCAATAAATTGACACAGGTGAAGGAGACGCAAGGTTCTCAAGAACCAGATTATTGACAGGCAATAAATAGACAGGTTAACCACAATTATATATATATATATATATATATATATATATATATATATATATATATATATATATATATATATATATATATATATATATATATATATATATATATATATATATATATATATATATATATATATACATAAGAAGAGGATAACCCAAAACTTTAAGCATAAGTATGATAGTAAACAGAGCTTGTTTGTCTGAAAGAAAAAACATTAGATGCCACTTTTAAGATACCGAGGTATCAAAGTCATAAAAGCCTGTATTACAAATCAATGACATTAGCGTTAGAAACGCTCGGCACACATGTCTGCACTTATGCTAGGTTCACCTTCGGAAATGGAACAGTCTGGATGGGCAACACAGTGCCCTCACTTACTTTGTAGCACAGTATGTAACTACACACTCACCCTGGAATTAATTGTCCCAATTAAGACCACTGTTCCTCGCAGAGTTAAACAGTAGGGTTAACACCGCGACCCACTGCTACCACAGATCTCTTTTAGTTCCTCTACTTGCTTCGCATAGTGGCGAAAGAACACTCTGGAAGACTTCCAGCCAGTGTATGAACGGAGATGTTCAAAATCCATACAATTAAAGAAATTTAAGAATGAGGCAACTTTCCTCAGATCGTGACCTGCGGGTGTATTGTCAGGATCCGCTCTGCGATTAAAATATGTGATTTTCGCTCTGAGTTGATTCAGAGATAAATTTGAGCCTGATGTTTCTCCCCTGAATAGTTGACCACCCTTGAAGTCTGAAGTTCTATGAAGATAGACCTTTAGGCATTCTACTGGACATAGAGATGCATCTTCTTTCAGAGGGCAGATTCTCCAGGGACCCCACCTGTTGGTGGGTAACTCATTCTTGGCGAGAAACGTAGGATCCGGAAACAGGTTCAGTTCTTCCCCATCCAGGAACTGAACACGACCTGCCTCTCTCGAGAGGCTACAATCTCACTAACCCTGGCCCCGGACGCGAGTGCAAAATAGGAAAATAACTTTTTGTGTCAAATCCTTTAACGCACACTCTTCATTGCTCAACAGAGAAGCGAAATGAAGAACTTGTCTAAAGACCAAGAAATGGGCTTTGGAGGTGCTGAAGGTCTGAGCCTAGCACAGGCTTTCGGGACTTTATTAAAGATCTCGTTACCTAGGTCGACCTGGAAGGCATATAGAATGGGTCTTGTCAAAGCAGACTTACACGCTGAAATCGTGTTCGCGGCCAACCCTTGACCATAGAGGTGGAGAAGAAAGATAAGCAGAAGTCTGTCAAGATCTCCTGCGGATTCTTCGCCTTGACAAAAGGCCACCCATTTTCTCCAAGATGACTCATATTGCCTTCTAGTGGATTTGCACTTATATTCCTCAAGGAAGTCTATACTGGCTTTCGAAATCCCGAAACGCTTTCTCACCGCTAGGGAGAGAAAATCATGAGCTGCAGGGTCCGGGTTTTCTGTAATGAAGCGCAGACAGTTGACTTCTGGACTCGCTGGGTCAGAACTGGATCTGGTAGTGGTACAAACTTCAGCTACAGTTCCAATGCCAGGAGGAACCACACGCTGTTCGGCCACTTGTGGGCCACTATTTCCGCTACCCTTTGAAGGATCTCAGTTTGTTGAGGACCCTCAACAGAAGGTTGTGAGGAGGGAACAGATAAATCTTGGACCATCTGTTCCAGTCGAGGGACATCGCGTCCACTGCTTCCGCTAAGGGGTCCTCGTACGGGGCACGTACAGGGGCAACTTCTTGTTGTCTTTTGTCGCAAAGAGGTCTATCTGCAGTTCTGGGACTGATTCAGAATGAAGGAGAATGATCCTGCGTCTAAGGACCATTCCGACTCTATCGGTGTGAACCTGGATAGAGCGTCCGCTGTCACATTGCGGACTCCTTGAAGGTGAACTGCCGACAGGTACCACTTCTTCTTTTCCGCCAATCGGAAGACGGCCAACATCACCTGGTTGAGAGGTGGTGACCTCAATCCTTGTCGATTCAAGTATCTCACAACTACCTCGCTGTCTATCACCACCTTATGTGGATCGAGTGACGCGGGGAGACTTTCTTTAAGGTAAGGAGCACTGCCCTAGCTTCTAGAAAGTTTTATGTGAAAGGTCTTGAATAGCTTGGACCAAGTCCCCTGGACTTTTTTCCGATGAGAGTGACCTCCCCATCCCTCCTTCGAGGCGTCTGAGTGAATCGTCACCGACGGGGGAGGTGGCTGAAGAAGAACCGACTTCTTTAGATGTCTGGCTTGGGACCAAGGCCTGAGAAGAGTACTTAGCCGAAGCGGCTGGTCTTCTCAGATCTCTTCACGCGTTTGATGCATAACTTCTCCAAACTCCGATTGCATCCTTTAGCTGTGCTCTTAGCACTGGGTCTGTCACCGAAGCAAACTGGAGAGAGCGCAGTACTCTCTCCTGCACGTGTCTTGATATCCTTTCGGAATCTTGAAGTCTCTTGACAGAACCCGCTATCTCCTTCCTTTTCTTCGCTGGGGTGGAGAAACGGTGTGACAAAAGGTCCCAGTGGATTCCCAGCCACTGGAACTTTTGAGATGGAGAAAGTCGAGACTTTTTCTGTTGATCTTGAAGCCTAGGTACTCTAGGAACTGGATCACTTGACTGGAAGCTTGCAAGCATTCTGTCTCGGATGCTGCCCACACCAACCAGTCGTCTAGGTAGGCTACTACCTGAATTCCCTTTAGGCGTAAAAATCCTTGGGGCTATGTTTAGCCCAAATGGCATGGCTCCGAAGGCGTATAGTCTTCGTTGTAGCCTGAACCCTAGGTAGGGGGAGAGTCGATAGCTAATTGGAATGTGCCAATAGGCGTCTGACAAGTCTATAGAGACGGAATATGCCCTCTTGGGCAGTCAGGTCCTTATGTGTTGCAGTGTTAGCATTTTGAATTTGCAATTCACTATGAACTTATTGAGTGGCGACAAGTCCAGAATGACTCTGAGCTTTTCCGAGTCTTTCTTGGGAACACAAAACAGCCTCCCTTAGAAATTGATGGGCTTCACCCTTCGGATCACCTTTTTTTCTCCAACAGTTCTTAAACGTACTCCTCCATAACGGGGGTGGAGTGTTGGAAAAACCGAAGGCACGGGGGTGGAGTGCTGTACCAGCTCCCGCGTAGTCCATTCTTGAGTAGGCTGTGGGCCCAGGGATCGAAGGTCCACCGATCCCGAAATTTCAGAAGTCTCCCTCCTACCGGTATCACCTCACTTGGACTGCCGTCCTGAGGTCTTGCCTTCCTGACCACGACCACCCCTGAATCCCCTTCCCCTTGAGGGGCGTCTAGACGAGCCTCTGGCTGCTCCTCTAGGCTTTGCTCGAAAGGAAGTAGACTGCCCTTCGAACGCTGGGGTGAATGCCGTGGACTGTGTTGACACGGCCTGTGGTACCCACTGAAAGGTGGTCGGGGTTTGTGCCACGATCTGGGGCACTGGGGGCAATGGCAATTGCAGTTGCTGTTGCTGTCTAAGAGGCTTGGCTGGCCGAGACGGTAGCCTAGTCCTCATAGTCTTCCTCTTTGGTTGAGGACCCTCATCCAGGGAAGACTTTCTTTTGATAGCCAGGCCCCATTTCTGGAGAAGGTTTCTATTCTCCAAGGCGGCCTTATCAACAACTTCTTTGACCAAGTCGGTAGGGAAAAGGTCGTTTCCCCAAATGTTGGAGGAGATTAGTTTCTTTGGCTCGTGCCTCATCGTAGCCGAGGTAAACACGAACTCCCTACAAGCTCTCCTTGCCTTGACGAAGCCATAAAGGTCCTTCGTCACTGTGGCCAGATGAGGCTTGGCCACTACCATGAACATTTCATGGACCTTGGGGTCACTTGCCATCGTCTCGAGAGTAGTCTGAAGAGACATTGAGGCAGTCAGTCTTTCTTTTGTATCGAACTCACTTCGCAAAAGAAAGTCAGACAGCTTAGGGAGGTCCTTGCCGAACTAACGTCCGGCATTATCAGCCTCCAACTTTCCCACTGAGAACGTAAGATGGACGTCCTTCCAGTCTTTGTGGTCCATAGGCAGGGCCAGCGACAAGGGTTTACACTCCTCTAGGGAGGGACAAGACTTGCCGGCCTCGACTGCTTTTAGTACAGCCAGAAACCCTTTCTGTAAAAAGGGGAAGGCTCTAGTAGGTGAGGACACAAAGGAAGGGAGCTTCCTATTCAATGCGGCTACCTTTGAGTTAGAGAAGCCCCTCTCTTTCATCGAGGATGAAAGTAGAGCTTGAGCCTTAGCATGGTCCATCACTATGACCTCCTTCGGCTCTGTCTCCTCCTTTGAAGCTGTTTCCTTCCTCAGCCGGACATAACAGTCCGGATATGATGCCTTGCTGGGCCAGAATTCCACCTCCTCCAGGGGAACTGAGCCCAGCTTATCCGAGATGACGATCTTTCCAGTCGTCATCGGCATGTGCTCAGCATACCTCCATGGGTTAGCATCTGAGCACAAGGGAAGGTCTTTCACATTGAGCTTTTTCTGGGGCCCATGTGATTCTGCAAGGCACTGCATTCGCAGTTCCATTGCAGCCGCCTTCTCCTGATTCTCCTTCTGCATTTGTTGGATCATTCCAACAATAGAAGAAAGGGCCTGTCCCAGCTCTACTGGGAGACCGGCCGATGTAGAGGGAATAGGCTCCGGAATCTGAACCGGAGTAGCCGACACCTCGTCGACGTCTACCTCTACAACGTCTGGGGCTTGAACTTCATCCTGGGCTTCTGCCAGGAGGTCTTCCTCCTGACACCCGTCCACATCAGACATCCTGTCATCTAACTGGATGTCTTGCATCGCGACCGCGGCTTCAGCATCCACCTGGATCTGAACTTAGGGGATCTCCTCTTGAGGCTGGGGAATCACTGCATCAGCTGATGCCTTAGGGAAAAGATACGCCCTCATCTCCTCACTTGGAAGATAAGGGCCAGAAGTGTTCTTTTGGAAGCCCCTTACCCAGGTACGAAGCTTCTTCCTAGCTATTTAAAGGTCTCAGTAATCAGGTTAGTGCACACAGTACCTACCTGAGGGTCCCAATACCGGAGATCATCCTTGGAGACAGCGTATGCTGCGTGTCTCCTACAAAACTCATGTCCGCAGAGGTTCTTGCTGCTGACATTGCAGAAAGCACTTCCCCACTTCGGAGTGTCCTTCTGTAAAGAGAAGAAATTTCCATGAGTATCAAGTGAACTATGTATCACTGGATATGCATAGTATAGCATAACAATTCAGAAAGGAAAGACACACACTTGTGTTTCCCTCACAACCCATTGTTGCAGCCTTCCAGATAATAAAATCAAAATGGTTTATCTCTTCTAGAGTAACCAATGCAAGGTTTCCAGAGGAAACAGGTGGAGCTCACACCTAAGCAATGATTTTATAATCCTGGATAATAGACAGGAAAGAACTGAGCTTCCTATCTGTAGGGCAACAGCAAAGGGATGTGCAAGAAAAAAACAATAGTGTTAGAAGACACAGTGCTGTACCATAACCCTTACCATAGTTTTCTTCTTACTGTATATGTTATACTGAAGAATACTAGTACAGTATAGGGGGATGTGTGCCGGCCTGCCTTTGCCGGCCGGCACACACCACAACTAGCTTTAAAGTATACTACTTAACAGCTATAAGGCGGCAGCACTCTGGTTCAAATGCATGTGCCGGTCGGCAGCAACTGCCGGCCGGTAACAGCCAATGTTGGCCGGCAATGGCTGCCGGCCAACAACTACACAAGGCAGTACCCAGCTGCCGGCCACACTCTTGGTGACCGGCAGACAAGGGCTGACATAAGCCGGCCGGCAAAGGTACAAGACCGATGCCAGCCGGCAGCAAAAGAACCAGAGGAGTACACCTGCCCGGCTGCCGGCCTCATAGGCCGGCAGCCGGGTCATGTACAGCACTAGAAGAAAAATAGAATGGATGCCGGGATAAGAGTGTACACAACCTCCAAGCCCGGCAACCGAAAGAGTGCATTAAGGAAGGGGAGAAACTAATTCAGGCTTCCTGACCAATGCCGTCTGGCTCCGCCGGCAGGCATGGATGAGGGACCAAGAGAGGTCCGGGCAGCACTCGAAAACATGAGACCCTTGCCGGCCAGCAGCTCTGCCGGCCGGCAAGGGGCTGAGTCAATTCCACATCCTAACCTATACTAGGTCCAGATGTAGAACGACGTACAGTACAGTAAGACCCCTGCCGGCCAGCAGCTCTGCCGGCCAGCAGCTCTGCCGGCCAGCAGCTCTGCCGGCCGGCAAGGGGCTGAGTCAATTCCACATCCTAACCTATACTAGGTCCAGATGTAGAACGACATACAGTACAGTAATGGCTCGGCCATTACGAAGAAAGAGGGGGAAGGGACAAGAGGGTCCTGCCAACCTTGCTTTAGTGACAGATCACCCGCAGCCAAGAAACTTATCTTAGCCTAAGGGAGATCTAAGGGGAAAGGCCAGCAATACTTGCCAGCTCCCAGAGCACCAAAGCAAGGAAGGCATTGCTACTCCCAGGGAAAGAACTTATCCTCCCCCGAGAACAGCAACAAGGACTAGTCTGGTAGATCACAAAAGAAGGAATCATATCCACAGAAACCTTCAGTAGTGACCTAAGGGAGCTAAGCTCCCTTTGTCTGTGTTAGGTCAGCGAGGGGGACTCAGCCCCAAGCCAGACAACACAGACTCAGACTAAAAAACTCTGTTGTTCTGTCCCTCTTGAACCATAACTACAGGAACAGGAAGGTACAGTAACACCCTAGTATAGTTTTATCGAAAATAAATTCGGAAAAAACCACTTAGGGATAAGCCCAAGGCTTAAACAGAGGGAAAGGGATTGCATACCTTCTCCGAAGAAAAGAAAGCAACCGGGGAGTATGATAAAGTATACTGAGGCTCCATAAGCAACTAGCCTAGGCACCAAGAGAATCGATTACCTAAATCACCGAAACTCACTCGTACTCTATCTTGAAAATATTCCACACAGTCTAAAATGTATAAAATATAGCCTAAAGCTTCAATAAAATTTTAATTACACTCGGAAAAACCATAATCATGCATGAAGTACTTGGACCAAACGACTAGGCTATATGGCCTAGCGTAGGCCAGAATGGCGAATACTTCGCCAAATAATACTAAGCACGAAAGGAAATCCTATGTAATGCTAAATAGCTAAAATTTATTAAAGCAAAACAACCAGGAATGTCGCTCTGACTAACTAATTTATACCTAGCGAGCGACAGCGTCCAAGACGCCTCTGGTAGGCTACGGCTCTTGTATCAAAGATTAATCCTATTAATCACTCAAAATTTTACCAAGAGCCTACATTTATACATAAAAGACACTATACTCAACTTATCAGAGGCCGACGAAGACGGAGAAGCCATGAAAAGTAGAATAAATCCAAGATTTGCGAGAAAAACAGGAAAAAACACCGAGTTGTTAAGCTACGCAAAAAGGAATACAGATGGCGCCAGGATTGGCGCCAGGCACGCATACGAATCGGAGGATAGGGAAGCCTTGGGAGCGGCTCCCCTTTTTCTTTCCCGAATTTGTATCTCGCCAATCACCTCCTACGAGACGAAATCTCTGTCCAGGATGTAGATTGCCATGTGGCGTGTCTAGAATACGTCCTCTGATATGTCGCGATATCCCTTTCACGAGGGATACTCGCTCCAGGAGTTAGAATTCTGGTACCTTAAGGTAAATTCTCT
Organism: Palaemon carinicauda; assembly: GCF_036898095.1. Taxonomy (NCBI): domain Eukaryota; kingdom Metazoa; phylum Arthropoda; class Malacostraca; order Decapoda; family Palaemonidae; genus Palaemon; species Palaemon carinicauda. Next base: position 60,425,275 of record NC_090744.1, on the reverse strand, counting down.
GGGAATATCGCCGTAGTTGTAATATACCCTAGGAAGCTACCCTATAGGAACTTCCATCAGGACGACATGGCTTGAGCCCAAAAATATATATATATATATATATATATATATATATATATATATATATATATATATATACATTGGAAAGGTTCCACAATGATGTAAGACATGTTTGAAAACTTGGTGTATATTTGTAAATATTACAAAACACGTTTAGAGCTTTCGTCCATCATATGTGGACTTGGTCACTAAAATGTTTATAAATTTACAAGTCAGGTACTGATATAAGGAAAAACAGAAATATGTAAACAGTTCAAATACATAGGCATATAGTTAAAACAGATTAAAATCAATTACAAAATGATTTCAGGTTGTTGGGCCCTTGTCCTTTCCAAAATTCTTTGAGATCTGGGTGGTATGTTACGATGGTCACTAGCCAATTCGATGTTTTGGTAGTTCTGGTCGTTTGTCACTTGCACTATCTGTGGAGGATGCATCTGTGAAGGAGGGACAGAGGAGGAAGCATCTCTTATCTTCGCCCACATATTTCTACAGTCACGAATTTTGCTTCTCCTACATAATTCTTCACTGATGTTTTCATCTTCTACTATTCCCCTGTTACCCTCAAAAGTCTTGTTCAAAGAGATCACAGCACCTTCTATCGTTCTTCTGATTGCCCTGTCACGACACCTGTAAACAATTTCTACCTTGTTAAAGGCTATTGCATGACTTTTCTCCCAAGTATGTCGGGCTATGGCACTATAGTATTTCCCCGATCTGCAAGCTGCTATATGTTCCCTTTTCCTCTCTTCCAACGAACGGCCGCTCTCCTCGATGTAGCATTCCTCACAATCCTTACATGGAATCACATATACTCCTATTTCACTATCATCTTTACCTGGGTTGTTATTAATCAGTTTCTTCCTGAGGGTATTCTCATACTGAAAAACGATATTATATCCCGGTGTCTCTCTACACAAACCAAGAGAGGAACTGGCGAGTTCTTTGTTGTAGGGAAGCAGCAGAGATGTTTTAAAATCAGGCTTATCATTTTTGTCAAGGGGATTAAAATATATTTTTCTAGCTTTTTTGTGACAATGTTCGATAGAATATTTAGGGTAACATAAGTTCCCAAAACTGTGTATTAAAAAGTCAATTTCTTTATCAATATAAATAGGGTCACATAGACGATATGCTCGGATAAACAGATTTGTTAAAACATATGATTTAACTTTAGCATCATGATATGAAAAGAAATGAATGTATGAATTGGTGTGTGTGCTCTTTCTAAAAAAAGGAAATTTAAAAGACCTATTCACATTATTACGGTGAACTATCAAATCGAGAAAGGGTAATTGATTATCAGTTTCTCTTTCCACAGTAAATTTTATGGTGGGTACATAGCCATCTAATATATTTAAAAACCTTCTAAAAGCCTCCTCATTATGTTTGTATACAATAAAAATATCATCCACATACCATACCCAAATTTCAGGTTTTATTTCTCTTGGTAATTTGTTAACATACAACTTCTCAAAAAACTCCATGGTAGGACAGGATTGGATATGAAGCCATAAGAGAGATTACCCGAGTACCATATTTGGATGCGATCAGGATGAGGGGTAAATGGAGATGGTTTGGGCATGCTCTTCGCAATTCTCAAGAGAGATTAGTTCGCTAAACATCCAACTAGGCTCCGCAAGGCACTAGAACAGTTAGAAGACCCAAGCCTAAATGGCATAGGCCTATATAGCGTGAAGTAGGAGATGATGAATGTAGAGGTATATATTTGAAAGCTCAAGATAGAGTCGACAGGCGAAATCTAACCGAGCCCTTTGCGTCAATAGGCGTAGGAAGGGTGATGATGATGAGGATGATGATGAGGATGATGATATCTAAATACCTTACTATATAGTGGAAAATCTCTCTCTCTCTCTCTCTCTCTCTCTCTCTCTCTCTCTCTCTCTCTCTCTCTCTCTCTCTCTCTCTCTCTCTCTCTCTCTCTCTCTCTCTCTCTCTCTCTCTCTCTCTCTCTCTCTTTTCGTGAATAGTCAGTGATTAATTTGAGGTCGGAAGAGTGGGATAAAACGTTGGAATAGGATAGTTATCTTATGAAGAACTAAAAATCTGAGCAAGATGGCAACCTCCAACATAAACAAGGTTTGGAGGGATGTTACTGCAATCAGCTTAAGCTGGCACAACAAGAACTAGATCTACTGGTAACAGAGGTCACAAATAGCTCCAACCAGTGTGACAGAGAAATATTCTCAAACTTATTAAAACAATATGATCCAACAAACTAGAGCAAGTCTGCGGAAAACATCATCAAAATAATAGAAGAAATTTCAAAGAAGATCCAGGTGATAAAGAGACTTATAAAGAAAGTTTACCTCATTCAGCAGATTTCATTTAAGAACAATAAAAACTCTAATATGGTGAATATGCTGAATGATGTATTGGGAAAAAGAATGCCAAAATGGTGCAATGCATGTAAGATGTGGTACAGTCTTCTTAATCCGCAACAATTATTAAGGATGTGCGATGCATGTCATATACCAACACACCCTACTTGCGCTGAAGAGCAACAAAAAATAAATACTAAAGACATAAAGGTACTCTACTCAACATGCTTAGTCTGGATAGAAAATATAATTGAGTCGAGACTGAATTTGCAAATAGTTGAAGAAGAAGAAGAAGAAGAAGAAGAAGAAGAAGAAGAAGAAGAAGAAGAGAAAAATGAACAGGATATGTGTAAAGATGCAGAGGAAATCATTGATATAACATATGATGCCATTCAGTGACATACTTATGAAGAAATAAAAAAGCAGATGGAAACAAATAATAGACCTGAGAGACTCTACCCAGACCTAAATAATTTTAGGGAAGAGCAAGAAAAAGAAAAAAAGAAAAGAAAGATATATTCTGCTATTTATTGGAAAGAGGGAATTACAGATTTGGCGAAAGATGCTACCACAAATATCCAAAGATATGCCATAATTATGAAATATATGGTAGATATGCATATTTAGACGGATATGGAGACAAATACAGAGATCTCCATAAAAAAATATGCAAAAAACGTGAAAGAAGGAAAAGGATGCAAATTCCCCAAAAATTGTCGAAATATGCATCCTGCAACCATGATTGAAAGTCAGAAAATTCATAAGCAAACACAAGAAAAATTTAAGCAAAAATGAAACAAAAAAGAAACAAAAAAACAAGCCGAGTATAAACCGCGTTATGAACAAAAGGCCGCAAGATATGATCTCCTTCAACCCAAATATGCACAATTAGAGACAAACGACAAAGAATGCATCTATAATGCCATGGGTTGGTGCAGATATGGGGATAATTGCAGGTATGCACACAAAAATGATTATGAAGGCAAAAGAGCAAATACAATAGAAAAGTTGGATTTGTTAATGGTGGAATTCTTGTAAATGAAAAAAAGAACATCATATCAGGACAGGAAAGAAACATGAGAATATCCATATTTTCACCAATATTAGATAATGGGGATGAAATACAAACAATCATAGTGAATGCACAAGGTTTAGTCACGAGTAACTTTGAAAGGAAAATAGAGTACTTTGAAGAACTAACCCAAATTGAACAAATAGATATACAGAATATAAGTGAAAAATGGTATTCTCAAGAGACTGGCAGTGATGACCAGATAAAAGGTCTCCAAACATATAGATTAGACAGAACCAATAGGAATCAAGGGGGAACCGTAATATATGGAAGAGACATAAATTAAGGAAAAGTCTGTAAAAATACAGCAACACAGACTGTGAATTGATTGCGTTAAAATTTGAATATTAGAAATTGGTGAATATTGTAGTTTATAGACCCCAAATACCAAGGAGTTTGACATAATAATAGAAAAAATAGAGATGATATATGTAGAAACCATAAAGACTGGAATATACTCCTATCCGGAGATTTTAACTTTCCCTTCGTGGATTGGAAAGAACGGATAGAAGAAAGTGGTTGTATATATACGTATAAAAAAGAGAGTAATAGTAGGGCAGAAGATAAGAGACATTTTAAAAACCTTCAAGATATGCTATTAGAACATGATATACAACAAATAAACCACATTCCAACAAGAAAGGACAATGTCCTAAATCTAGTATTTGTGAATGAGGTGAATTATGGCAAAGAAATAATAGTGTATAACATGGGAATTTCACACCACAGTGTCATAGAATTAATAATCCATTCCAAAGCAATTGAACCCGCAGATAAACAAAGCACAAAAAGATGGGAAGGATATGGAAAACATAGTTTCTATGGTAAGAATATAAAATGATCAGAAATAAATAAGGAACTGAACAAAGATTGGAAAAATGTATTAGTAAGTGATAATATACAAGTAAATTTGTGAAAAATAAGTACCACAAAAAAAAATGAAATAAAACAAACATCAGACATGCATACCAAGAGCAGGAAGGATCTTATTTTAGAAAATTAGGAAGTGGAAAAAAAATCTTGCAAAAGAAATAAATTTATGGAAAATGGTAGAAATAAAAAGTATGATAGAAAATACAGAAAATAGAGATTATACAACTGAAAAAAATAGGAAAAAAGGGACTCAAAGGAAAGGACACTTCAAAATATCAAGAAAAACCCCAAGGTACTTTACCCTATGCCAAAAAGAAATAAATAAATAAAGGGAGATTAGAAATAGGCCCTGTAAGAATTGGAGGGCAGTTTATGAATGAAAAAAAAAAGAAATAAGCAACAGATTATCAGAAAAATATAAGAGTGAATTCAGGCCAAGAATTGTGAATACGAATAATGAAACAGAAATGAGAGAAAAAAATATTGAATATCTAACGGATATAGATATTAGTGAAGCCGATATTGTGCAGGCTATAAGCAAAATTAAAAATGGATCAGCGGCTGGGCCAGATGGAGTTCCAGCAATTAAAAAAAAAGAAAAAAATCACACACTATCACGAAGCCGCTTGCAATACTGCTAAGACAAAGTGTAGATATCAGTGAGATATATGTTAAATATAAATTAGCATATATAACCCCTATTTTCTCAAGTGAATGAAGACTAGAGGCGAGCAATTACAGACCTGTTAGTCTAACATCACATATTATGAAAGTGTATGGAAGGGTAATAAAAAAGAAAATAATGAATCATTTGGCTAAAAATAATTTGTTTAATATAGGTCAACACAGATTTGTGCCCGGAAAAAGTACAAAAACCCAACTGACAGCACACTATGAAAACATATATAAAAAATATGATACATGAAAAAGACACAGATGTGGTATATCTAGATTTTACAAAAGCCTTTGTCAAGGTAGACCATAATATATTAGAGAAAAAAATGAGAGAGCATAATATTATGGGAAAGATAGAAAAATGGATAAATGAATTTTTACAAAACAGAAAACAGATAGTGGTTGCAAATGAAGAGAAATCAAATGAAGCTCAGTTAATATCTGGCGTGACACAGGGTACGGTATTAGCTGCACTACTGTTTGTTATTATGAACTGTAATGTTAAAGACTATAAATAGGCGGAGATAAAGAAAATGGTATTTAACTCCGATAAATTCGAATCAATAAATTATGGAGACAGAGAAAGAATGGTATATGCATACAGGGTACCTAAATACGAGACAATCACAAACAAGGAAGCTATTAAAGACCTTGGTGTAATGTTAAACAGGAATATGTTATGCAACAGCCAAATAGCAACACTGTTGGCTAAATGTAAAGCTAAAATGAGAATGCTATTCAGACACCTTAAAACAAGAAAAGCTGAACACATGATTATGCTGTACAAAACTTATGTACGTAGTACACACGAGTACTGCAATGTGATATGGTACCCACACTACCAAAAGGATAGTGCACAAATAGAGAGTGTACAAAGGTCCTTTAATGGTAGAATAGAAGAAGTTAAGGACCTTGATTACTGGGAAAGACTGTAACTTCTAGAATTATACAGTCTAGAAAGGAGAAGAGAACACTACAAGAAAATACAAGCATGAGAATAAATCGAAGGAATTACTGAAAACATCATGGAGCTAAAAATATCAGAAAGAGCAAGCCTAGGTAGATTAATAGTGCCCAAAACTATACCAGGAAAACTAAGGAAGGCACACGGGACATTAATCCAATACGCACCAGCATCGATAATGCAGCGACTATTTAAAGCGATGCCAGCTCATCTAAGAAACATATCAGGAGTGAGGGTAGATGTCTTTAAGAATAAGCTCGATAAACACCTAATATGCATCCTAGATCATCCAAAATACACCGGAAGATGCATAAGCAACTCTTTGGTGGATATACGAGGTGCCTCACACTGAGGGACCCGGGGGAACCCAAACACAGAAAAAGGCAATAAGGTGAGGTAAGTCTCTCTCTCTCTCTCTCTCTCTCTCTCTCTCTCTCTCTCTCTCTCTTAGTAGTAAAAGTATTTTGCTTCACAAATATCCATAGTGATATTTCAGCAATAAAATCTTTATTACAAAAAGAATTTAAGTCAGTGGAGAAAATCTCTGCATGTGGTTATGAAATGATTTTTTTTTTTGTACCCTTTCTCTTCCGACTTCAAGAAAAGAAAATTGAAAAAGAGCATTGATTACTTGATATATTTATGATGAAACTCTTTCTACACAAAGTCCTTTCTGATGACACTTAAATTAAGGTCCTTGCTCTATCATTTTTTTTCTCAATTCATCCCTGTTTTGGTAGGCATCTTATTTGAATAACAGTAGCCTTTTCTCCTGTCTTCTTTAATTTGGCCAAAAGAAAAGTTTTGGTTTGCTCTCCGTCCCTTTTTTAAAGTTCTTTCGCTGCATAAGAAAGGTTTGTGTACAATAAATCAAAAACTTCGATCAAGTCCTAAAATAGCAGATCAGTAGATAAAGCTTCTTGAAAAGAGGCTGTTATCACCTTCATTCTGATCTTCCTCATCACTTTTTCAATAAAAGGAGAGAAAAAAAAATTGAGAGAGATTATCCAAGTTAGTCGATCAAAAAAATATTAGCGTATAAGTTTTATTCTTTTTTCACACTTGAGCAACCAGTTATATGTTACATTACCTTAGAGAATTCCATCACTTTTAAAATAGTAGCCTATATTTGTCTTACATTTTTAAAACTAACAGAAACTATTTTTTGGGAGACTGGTTCCCTTTATGAAATAGGAATGAGATGGATAAGAAGATTTTTTCCGGCAACTCTTTTTTCATGTGATGAGACGCATTTTGGTAAGAAGCATAACATGGCCGTGAGTTTTGCCATGACATGGAATAGGAAAAATAAATATATCCGAAAAAAAACTAGGAGGAAAGATATTTTATTTTACCTTCATTCATTCGTTTCTCATATGTACAGATCACCCAAGGATAAAGCGGGAGGGAGTCTAGATATAACTAAAATATATCTATAAGAAATTAAGACACGATGAATAAAACACATATAGCAGGGTTTTAATCTCAATTGTGTTAGCCTGTAATTTCTGATCAAATCTTTATGTGTGAAGTAGCTAACACATACCTTATTCCCCTTGCTGGCACTCACTGCAGTTGACAGTGTATATTTTTGGGGAGGTATAATAAAATTTATTGATTGCCAAGACGTCTAGGAGCTTCTGACATGGCTCAAAATCCATAGGCCTACCCTTCCTGATAAGGTGAGCTTCCCATGACCATAAATTCTTAGTTGGAATATAACTGAAAACATAAAAAACTTATTTTTTCGGTATTGTTGTATTTTATTATGTGTCCGGCTATGCCTTTAACCTGAATGGTTACAGGTTAAGTAATAATAGAGCATCATAACATTTTGTACATTTCTTACTCCTCTTCATCTATTTTTCATTTTTTACCTTCAGAATCGACGAAAAAATTAAAAAAAAGTTCTCTGATTGGTTGGCTTCAATATGTGACAACAAAAGAAGAGGCTGGTAACTCTTAAGGTTTTATTGATTGGAAGAAACCATTTAAAAAGATGGCTCTCTCCCTCTCTGTCCAAAGGATGAGGCAGTCCTTCCAGCTAATGCCTTTGACAGTAAACAGAGTAATGAAAAACTCGATCTTCCTCATTTTTGTTATCCTTAAGATGAAGTAAGGGAACTTTGGATGGAACACTTCAGTGAGGTCATGAATAGGAGATATGTAGGGAATAATTTTATTGGTATATCTGAAGCTGAGGAGGACCTTTATGTGCCCATGAATGAATTCAGTGTGTTTTGAGTCGAAGTCACCATTAAATAACCAAAGAGATGGAAAGCCCCTGGATACGATGGAATAACTGCTGGGATGATATCGGCCGAAAATGAAGTGACTCCCAGAATACTTTTAAGATTATTTTGTAGAATGTGGTGCGAAGAGGCAACATCTGATGAATGGGAGCCAGGAGTGTTGGTGAAAATGGCAAAAAAGGAGATCTGACTGATTGCTCTAATTACAAAGACATCACACTTACGTCAGTTGTATGTATAGCATACTCATTCTAAATAGACTGGAGAGAAATATTGATGAATGCTGAGAGATGAACAAGCAGGATTTAGAAAAGGTAGAAGTTGTACTGACCAAATTTTCAGTTGAGGACACTTGGTAAAGCAGTGTGTAGAGAAATCCAATTTTGATGGCATTTGTGGACTATGAAAAAATCATTTGATAGTGATCAACGGCCAATTTTTTGGAGAGTCCTGCATTATTATGAAGTTTCTCATAAGTATGTAAATTTTAAGTTAGTGGAATCCTATCAAACGAATTTCCAGTGATCAGCGGAGTTTTCCAAGGGAATGTGTTGTCACCTATGTTGTTTATCGTTTTTATGGATTTTGTAATTTATAGAACAGTTGAAGATGGTGGAGAAGGATTGGACTGGATTGATAACTGGAAATTGACTGACCTAGAGTATTCTGATAATACTATCCGTATTAGGAGAACACCTCAGGAATTGCAATGCTTGCTTATCAGAATACATAAAATATTATATGAAGCTAGGCTCAAGATAATACAGAGATGATGAGATTGGAATATACAGTACAATGGAAGATGAAATATCATTGGAATGAGAAAGCATTAAATAGGTGGAATCCTGTAAATATTTAGGAACTCTGATCTCTAATAGTCTTTAGAATTGGAGTTTAATGAAAGACTGAATAAAGCAAATCAGACAATGGATAGGTTAATTAAAACTTGGAAATCAAATTGCCTGAAATTACAAATAAAAATCAGGCTATATATAAGTTCAGTAAGATCTGTGTTACTGTATGGACATGAGTCGTGGTATGACAATGGAACAATATCCAACAGATTTTGTAGATGTGAGAACAAAGCCCTCAGAAGAACATTGTGAGTTAAATGGCAGGACAGGATTAGATATGAAACTATAAGAGACATTACTCAAGTGTCATATGTGGATGAGATCTGGGTAGGGGGGGGGGGGGCGCAGATGGAGATAGTTTAGGCATGCTATTCGCTCTCCCCAAGAGAGATTAGTTCAACAAATTTTCAACTGTGTTCCATAAAACACTAGAAGTGTTGGAAGACCCAGGCCTACATGGTTGAGTACTAAAAGCATGAAGTAGGTGGTGGATGGTTAAGTATTGATTTAAAAGCTGAAGATAGAGACGACTGCCGAAATCTAACCGAGTCCCTTTGCCTCAATAGGCGTAAGAGGAGAGGATGATGATGAAGAAACTAACTAGTTTAGCTTTTCTGACCCGTTAAATGGAAACACTCTATATGGACCTTGATGCTGATGGAGGTGTAGACTCAAATGTTATTTTTTTTTTTTAACTCTCCTGATTTCTTATGTTATAGTTTGTCTTTTTTTGCAAGATAGTAAGAAGAAAATCCTTTTAGGCTTTTGGAAAAATAGCAACATTACTCCATTAGGTTAATATGTTTGTGGTAGCTCTAGTCTTTTAATTATCGCCTACTTTCCTTAACTCCCTTATTATCTAAAGTTTTTGATAGTCTTTTGGCAGAGTGTCTAAAGAGGTATGCTGAAGGTAATGATCTCTTCCATAATTTGCCGTTGGCTTTCTTAAGGGCTTTTCAACATGTTACGCCCTTCTTACAATTTCCATTGCTGTACTCCCTTGATTGAGGTCAGGAAGACCGTGTGATGGGCTTTGATTCTCATTTTTCATTCCACCCTGTTTATCATGAGACCCTTGTGTTCAAGCACATACACACAAAAAAAAGTGAGTCATTGTTTACCATCATTATTTAGTTATTAAGCAATGGATTACAAATAATAATTGTTAATAAGCACCGAAGTGACTGTAGGAAGGTAATATGGTATAGTTTAACAAACTAGTTGCCCATGCAGGTGGTGGTACTCTCTTTGTATCAAATCCATCAACTGAATGTAGATCTGGGTTTACTGAAATCCTTCATTGAGATCTAGCCTAAATCAGTGCATGGTGCAAATTATGAGACATGACGCTGAACCCTAAAAGAACCCAGGTATGATTATAAGTAGGTTGATAACAGTGGGTCGTAAACTTCAAGATTTTTGCATTGATAAAGTTTTTTTTTAATTAACTATATACAACTAATTTGAAATTGTAGTTGTGAATCTTTATACAAATTTACCATTGAGAAACTAATTGATCTCTTTTTTCCTTAATTGCCAAAAATCTGACTCATCAGCAAAAAAATTTCAAGATTTTGGGGGATCGATATTTCATGAAGGTATGTTTTAGTTATTTCAGTTTACTGGTTTTAAGTTACCAAGTATTGTTTGCCTGTGAGGTTTCAGTTGTCAACTCTCTTAGTAACTGGTTGAACAAAATTTTCTGATAAACATATCTTTTAGATTAATATGTTGATCTGTATGTATGTTGCATATACTGTAGTCAAGTGCCTGAAGGGGTTTCTATGTGCGCTTGTAGGTCCCCTAAGCTCTTTAAAAGTTTGGTGTAATAGACCACTCCTGGGATAAGAAAATAAACTTGGATAGACATACTGCCCCATCGTCGAAACTTGGTACGCCATTATATTATATATACCGATAACAAGGCTGCTAAGGACAAAATAATAAGCAATTATATGACATCTATCATATGTGTATAGATAATCTAGGTTCCTATACATAGGATACTTGGATGTGTGGAATAGGAAATTTCGTTTTTAAATAGTCTAGGTGAGACCTTTTCAAAATATACATCTGTACTCTTAATATATCTTCTAATATACCCTGATTAATATACCTTTTTCCTAAGATTTTACACATTATGTGTATGATACTTACCAATAAAGATCTTTCTGTTTAAGATGAATAGTTGGAAACATAGAAAGTATTCCATTTAAAAGGAGCAGATAGTGTGATACAGACATTGAGAAATTTGTAATAAGCTGCCAGAATATGCACTGTGAGGTAACCAGTATTAAAAATGGATAACAATGTATCCTAAAAAAAGAAAAAGATTAGAGACGATGATATGCATGAAAGTCTTCTGCTGAAACGACTCACAGTTTATTCACCAGGTTGGCAATGACTGTTAGAAAATGTATACGCCAAAGAAAATGCTAGACAGTATTATATCAGCATCTACTAAAGCTGACAATACCAACACATTAACTGATGGTGACTATAGAAAGAGTTATATCAGATCAATTATAAACCAACGGGTCCCTAAACACCAGTGGCATTTATTTAGCTGTATGTGTCATGTGGATAAATCAAATGCAAGGGTATCTGTGAAAAGTTTCACATCTCAAAAAGTTATAAAAAAAAAAATCTCTCTGAAAACTATTGTCAGTTATCAAAATTATTTGTACACATGGACATACGATCTACAAGACATCCAACCTCATGACCCAGATAACAAACCTTGGCCTGACCAAATTTGCACTTAGCCAAATTAACCTAAGGGCTTCAGAACCCTTATGTAACCTTAGCATGCGGGTAACCCAATCATTACTTATATAGTAGCAAGTCATCAATGTAAATTTCCACTCCTTTCAAACCAAATATTACCCAATTCATAAGCCTTTGAAAAGTACATGCGTCATTTTTCATTCCAAAAGGCCTAACGTTACACTCGTATTAGCCAAATGGAGTGACAAAGGCGGATATTTCACGAGCTTGGTTGGACAGATGAACATGCCAATACCCCTTTAAAAGATCCAACTTAGAAATTAAGTTAGCAGAACCAATCCGATCCAGACAATCATCAATACGAGGGAGAGGAAAAGAATCCTTTTTCGTATGGGAGTTCACTTTACGGTGGTCCACACACACCATGCGAAACGTACCGTCTGCTTTCTTTACTAGTATAGTAGGAGAACTCCAGGGACTTACTGATGGCTGAATAAGGTTATGTTTCAACATATACGCTATCTCTTATGTGACCAAATCTCAATTTACGGGGTTTAACCGGTAAGGACTCTGCTTCACAGGGGAAGCATCACCTACATCAACGTCATGACTCAAGGTATTTGTCCTATCTGGAGCACCCTGAAAAAGATATGAAAAGGAATAAATTAAATTAAGTACTTCTTCCCGTTCGTTAACCTCTAAATGTTCTAACCTACTTTTTAACATCTCCAAATTTTGCATATATTCACGTAATGCATCCAAAGGAAACTGACACCCTATCTCGTCAGAGACCTCGAGAGACATGTCCAATAGCACAGACACAGGCTCGGGTACTATTGCTAATGGATCACCTTGCTTACCAATATAAGGTTTCAAACGATTAACAAGAAATATCCTACATATACGGCTTGAACCGGGAGCTTCAAGATCTTAGTTAACCTCTGACAGTTTCATTAAAACTTTAGAAGGGCCCTTATATCTTGATTCGAGAAAACTATCTGGGTCCATACTCAGAACAAAAACCAACTACCAAGGATCAGATGACCGTACTTTTACCTTTTAACGTTCCAAATTTTCCCTGGCAAACTTTCTAGCACTAACCGTTCTTCCCTTCGAGTCTTCCACAAACCCTTTAACATTTATTTCCTCCTTCCGGTTGGATTTGAGCATTCAAAAACAATTTCTAATGGTCCACGGACCCTGTGCCCAAATACCAACTTCAAAGGAGCTACACCAGTGGAAGAGTTAGGGTGATTCCTGATAGCAAAGAGGGCAAAAGGGAGGGCTTTGTCCCAGTCACTATCATGATCATAACGTTTTTTATTTCAGGACAGACTTGAGGGTCTGGTGGGACCTTTCCACCACTCCTTGACTCTCCCGGTGATAAGGTACGTTGGTAACGTGCTGAATGGACAGTTCAGCTCACTTACCCCTAAATACCTTACTCGTGAAATTCGTCCCACAGTCGGTCTGAAGTACACGAGGGAGGCCATACCTGGAAAAGAAATCCATTAATTTTTCAGAGACAACTTTGAAAGTAATACACCTCATAGGTATAGCTTCAGGAAAGCGAGAGGCTCTATCCATGATAGTTAGTAAATATACATAACCTGTTTTAGTTTTGGGTAAGTGACCTACCACATCAATTACTTATTAAAAAAAGGATTACCTATACTGGGTATGGGATGCAACAGGGCTTTAGGGATCCCCTGATTTGGTTTACCCATAACTTAACAAGTCTCACGTGCTCTGATAAACTGCTTCAATTTAATTCCAGGCCACCAAAAATACCTAGCCAGACTATGAAAAGTTTTTAACACACCCAAATGACCTGGAAAAAATAGTATGAGGTAATTCCAAAACAGAATTTCTAAATTGAGAAGGTACCACAATCTGTTCCAAACGACCAGTTTTATCCAAATTATCAGATGCAGGACGACTAAAACTATATAGTAAGCCCTTTACAACTCCAAACCTAGGTTTAGTCCGATCCTCAATATCGCTCAAATCAAAATTATCTTCATCCTTTTGAGCTTTAATAAAAGCAGCTCTATCCCAATCCAGTTTCATAGTAACTACTTCATTACAACTACTCTTTACTGGCCCGGGCCTTAAAACATCCAACTTTACACTACTTAACATTGAGTCATCATCACTATCTATATCAAGTAAATTAGCTGCCTACCGAGTCATAACAACTATGGGACTAGCATTTACTGATAATATAGGGAACAGCTCCCGTCCCTCACTATCCAGCATATCATTTCCCAGGATACAATCTATACCCGGAATAGGTAGACTATCCACCACAGCCAACTCAGTGACACGATCATATCCTGGAAAAAACATGCGGACAGTAACCAAAGGAGCGGGCACAACTGAATCTGGGACACCTCCTAACAATAAGAAATTTCTTATATATTTCTCAAAACCATTTAGAGCCCTCTTCAGGACTAATGACCTGGCAGAACCAGTGTCCCTATAAAACTTCACCTGAACAACACGGGAGTCAAAAATCAACTTTCCAGGCCACACATATTTGTCATACCTAAGTCATGATTGGGGATTAGAAACATTAGGCTTACTACTATTTACTGAACTACTATCTACTACAGGTCTGTCTACAGGACTACGGCTACTAACCTCTGACTTATCACTAACCAAGGGTACAGGACTTTGATTATTTCGCTCTAGGTACATCCTACGAGCATTACACTGGTTTTGGAAATGCCCGGGCTTGTTGCACTAAAAAAAGCTTCCTTTACGGCCTGACCTTCTATTCCCTTTGTATCTGTTATTTCCCCCACCTGGGAAGTCTTTTTTAGCGGAAAATTTTAGGGGTAGGATGACTCCCTTAGACTATACCCCCATCCTTATCACCTGGGAAAGATTTAAAATTAATACTCTCACTCCTGGGGATATAGGGAGTCCATGAGGAGGTTTCCCCTCTCCTGCCACTATAAGGAGAGCAAGATGTTTGATCATTTAAAGTTTTATAACTAAAACTACTGCTACCTGATCGATGAGTCAATACAAACTCACCTGCTAACTGAGCAGCACTACTCAATTACACACTTTTTACCTAGTGGAGGATCAATTTTTATTTAAATTTTATTTTTTGTTTTTTGCCTAATCCTGAGAGAGAGATAATGTATCGATTGTTTGTTGTGAGAAAGACTGTTAGAATAATTGACTGTTTGTTTACTTTTTAGTTAGGTTAGGAGAGAGGTGAATGTTTTGGAGTTAATGATTTTTTTGATTGACTGCGACTTGAGGAAGTTTTGTGTGTGTGGATGCTGGATTTAAATATTTAATTGATTTCGACCAGCGTGGAGCTGTTGATTTATTTTTTGAGACGTAATTTCTCCTTGGATAGACTTACTCCTTTGGAGAACCTATTTTTGAACACTGATATGTAGCTACTGACCTAACCTAGAATTGATTGTATTTTGACTGCTCTTTTGGACTGCTAAAGTTTTGATGACCCGGCCTGTGAATTAAGATTACGTATAATGATGATGATGACGATGATGATGATGATGAGGATAAGGATACTAACCACGACCCCAATCAGGGAAGTAGTTGGGCAAATTCCCACCTAGTGGAATGTTGACCAAAAAGCTGTGATAGTGGTAGTTTGCCGTAAAAGACAGTTCGGCTGTGGGTGGACAATAGTGTTGGTGTCCCATAATACATATGAACACAATTTTTTTTGGTGTCGGCGTGCTGTATCATTTTGAGTTTTTTAGTTTTTTGGGAGGTTTATATGCATGGTGTTTTGGTTATTATATATTTAGTGTTAAGTTTTGATTAGTTTTAAGTGTTTATTTTGAATATGGATGGTTTAAGGTTTATTTTTAGTTTTAAGAAATAAAGTTTTAAGGTTATGTTTGGCTTTTGTTTCCCTTCAGTCTAAGAGTCCAGTTTATGATAACATAAGTGGAAAGTTTGTGCAGAGGACATATTTGTCAGTTAGTGTGATCAAAGGTGTGGTGGTTGTTATTGCAACATCCTGCCACATTATTTTGGCGCCCGAACAGGGACTGCCGAGGTGGGACTGATAGCTGAACTCTTGGAAGAAGGACTGGTAAGTAATTATGTTTAAGGTTGAAGAAAAATGGAAGAACAACTAAAGGTATCAAGGGAAGAATTGCGGCTGAGTAAGGAGCGCGAGGAGAAATTCTTTAACGACAATCTGAGGCTGAGTGGTGAGAATAAGGAGATGCGAATGGAACTGAAAGCACAAAAGGGAACTGTAGAGAGAGTGGAAGAGGGTGTTGAGATAAGGATGCGCAAGAATGAGGAATAAATGGAAGCTCTGATATGGCAAGTAATGGGAATGATGAAAACTTTCATGAGTGAAGGTGCAGTCGGAGGAGTGGTTTCTGCTTCAGGTAATGGGGTGATATTGGAAGATAAGGTTAAGGAGAGGGATGATGGGAAAGGAAGTGATAGTGATAATAATAGTGATAGTGATAGTGAGATTGTAGATAAGGGAATTAGGCATAGTATGGATGAACAAAAATGTGATAGGAAGAATGAGAAGAAAGGTAAAGGTAATGTGAAGAAAGAGAACAAAAAGTGTCAGAATGAGAGCAAGGATGATCGTGAATGGGTGAAAGTGTTAAGTAAGAAAAAGCGTAAGAAGGGAATGGTTAACGATACAAATTTGAGTGTAGAATTAGATTCATTGTATTCAAATGAGGAAGAAATAAACGAGAAGGGATTAGGCAGTGAAGATAATAGTAAAAATTATGTTGAAGTTTGTCAGGCAGTTGTAATGAAAGAGGTATCGAGGTCTGGAAGGTTTAATGAACATAGTAGTAGGGATGTGTATGACTTTTTTAGGAAATATGAAAAGTTTTGTCAGGCTAAGTATGGTGATAGTAAGACAGTTTGGGCTAGGGAGATGGGAGAATATTTGTCAGGATATTTGTTAAAGATGTATGATGTGATAATGAGTGTAGATGTAGAGTATCAAAGTATAAAGACGAGAATAATTGAGCAGGGAAAACGAATGAAAGGTAGTGTTAGGTATAAGGGTAAGAAGGATTTTGATGAAGCACGGATGAATGTAGGAAAAGCAATATAGATGTATGTATGTAGGTTGGAAACACTAGCTAGGAAGAAGTATGGGGATGAAGGCATAAATGAGAATAAGGTATTAATGAAGAAGTTTTTGGCTACTGTACCTGAGAATGTTGCTGAGTTTATCAATTAGAAAAGGAAGAAGAAAATGAGGTGGACGAAAGAAAGTCTGACATGGGATGATATTTTAGAGATAGTTGAGGATTACGAGTTGGATAGATGTATGAAAGAAAGTAAAAATGTGAGTGTAAGAACTAGAAGGGAAGGAGGTGTGCCAGAATTTGTTAATTTAGAGATGCTGTTATGAAGGGAGCGATGAGGGTAGCTGATAGTGTAGTAGATAGAAGTGTTAGGGCGAGTAATGTGCGAATACCTGTAAGAACAAATGAAGGGTTTAGGCAAGGGAATCAGGTTTGGAGAGATAGGAGTTCTATTGCGCAGCGGGGTATGTCAGGTAGTTATGTCCGTGAAGAGAACTGTTATAG
This sequence comes from Palaemon carinicauda, assembly GCF_036898095.1. Lineage (NCBI taxonomy): Eukaryota > Metazoa > Arthropoda > Malacostraca > Decapoda > Palaemonidae > Palaemon > Palaemon carinicauda. Next base: position 60,407,883 of record NC_090744.1, on the reverse strand, counting down.
GTGTGGGAAAGTGGGGCATAAAAAGTATGAGTGTAGATGGGCTTTAGGAGCATGTTTCGGGTGTGGAGAGACAGGGCATCGTATAAGTGAGTGTAAGAAAGAGAAAGTGTTTAAGTGTTATCGGTGTGGTATGACCGGGCATATAGCAAGTGGATGTAGGAGTAATCGCACGAATGTGATTTTTCGGCAATTGTTGTCAGAATGGGCATTATGCGAGGATGTGTAGGGAACAGCGTGCTAGGTGTACTAAATGTGGTGTAGATGGGCATATAGCTAGGGTTTGTAGGAAAAAAGGATAAAGCCAGCCAGGAAGTTCAGGAAACTAGGTAGTCCGAGGGTTCAACTGGGTGAGTCCTCCTGTGTGTGTAGAAGGAATAGGATCAATGTTCGTGAGAATGGGATGAATAATTGGCTGGAAATGAGTATGAACCTAATACGCATTAGAAGTTAGGGCAAGGAAGTAAACAATTAGTGTTAGTTGAATATAGGAAAAAGAGGCGCTTTAAAGTTTTAAGTAAGGAGAAAGTGCAAAGGAAATTTATAAGTATAGTTAGGTAAAAGAATATGCATGACAAGGGTGTAAATGTACAGGTGAGTATGGAAGATAAATGTATTAACACAGATGAATCATGGCTGAGCATGAATGATACCTATAGTGTGTGTGGCTTTTTCTTAGATGATGTAAAAGAAAGTATGACGAATGTGAGAATGAGAGATAGGAGAATGATCAGTAGTATGGATAAATCTGTTATTAAAATAGAAAATGGTTTGGATGAAATGGAAGAATTGTTGACTGAAATAAATGAGATTTTAGGGTCAGATGAGAACGGGGTAGATGGTATAGTACGTGATATATTAGATTATAGGGATTTAGATAGGAATAGTGTTAATGTGGCGAATGATTGTGATAAAGAAGAAGTGAATGAGAGTGTATGATGGCCCAGCTACTCGAACCAGAGGTCCTGTTCCCGACTGCGACTGGGTTATGAAAAAAAAATGGTAAGTATTGTGTAATACAGATTTGACAAAGGAAGGGGGGAGGAATGTGGAGGATCATTTTTTATTTGTTTTATTTTTTTTTTGTTTTATTGCCAAATCCAGAGAGAGAGAGAGAGAGAGAGAGAGAGAGAGAGAGAGAGAGAGAGGGAGAGAGAGAAAGGTAGTTAGTGTATCTATTGTTTGTTGTGAGAAAGACTGTTGGAGTAATTGACTGTTAGTTTACTTTTTAGCTAGGTTAGGATAGTGGTAAATAAATGTATTGGAGCGAATGCTTTTTGATTGACTGCGACTTGAGTCAGTTTTGTGTGTATGGACGCTGAATTTAGATATTTAATTGATTTCGACCAGCGTGGAGGTGTTAAATTATTTTTTGAGCCGTAATTTTACCTTGGATAGACTTACTCCTTTGGAGAACCTATTTTTGAGTGCTGATATTTAGTTGCTGACCTGGCCTGGAATTGATTGTATTTTGACTGCTCTTTTGGACTGCTAAACTGTTGATGACCTAGCCTGTAAATTAATATTACGTATGATGATGATGATGATGATGATGATGATGATAATAACCACGACCCCAATCAGGGAAGTAGTTGTGGCAAATTGCCACCCAGTGGAGTGTTGACCAAAAAGCTGTGATAGTGGTAGTTTGCTGTAAAAGACAGTTCAGCTGTGGGTGGACTACAGTGTTGGTGTCCCATAATACATATGAACACATGATTTATTTTGGTGTTTATGTGCAGTGCCATTTTGAGTTTTAGGGGTTTTTAGGGTTTATATGCATGGTGTTTTGGTTATTATATATTTAGTGTTAAGTTTTGATTAGTTTTAAGTGTTTATTTTGATTGTGGATGGTTTAAGGTTTATTTTTAGTTTTAAGAAATAAAGTTTTAAGGTTATGTTTTGTTTTTGTTTCCCTTCAGTCTAAGAGTCCAGTTAATGATAACGTGAGGTGAAAGTTTGTGCAGAGAGACATTTGTCAGTTAGTGTGATCAAGGTTGTGGGGGTGGTTATTGCGACATCCCACCACAACCTCCTCCAGGTGAACTCTAAACCCCCTGCTACAGGCCTTCTTAAACTCCTCAAGGAGTAACAGTTCACGTAACACAGGGAAAGTGCCAGTCTGATGACTTTTCAGCTAGTCGTCGAAGTGTTCCTCGTTGACGAGGGCAAACTCCACGGAAGATTGTGCAGGGTGTTTTGTATAGTTACGAAACTGGAGGTGGCAGGCCTCAGGGACCAAGTCATAAGATTTTAAAATTAAGGCTTTTACATTCTGATAATCCCGAGCTACTCCCTCGTCCAAGGTATTATACACCCGCATTGCCTTGCCCACTAACCTACACTGTATCAAAACAGTCCACATTTCTCTGGGCCAAGACAATCGGGAGGCCGCACGCTCAAAAGCCTTGAAGAACTCAGGGACATCCTTTTTGTCAAACATCGGCGCCAACTTTAGTGCGGCACCTATATTAAATCTATCTTAAGAGTCATTTTTAGGAGAACTTATCAAGTTGGCCCCCTGCAACCTAGCCATTTCTATATTTTATCTCACCATCTTCAACTCATGATGCCTTACCCGCTCGTTCTCCTCGAACTCCATTTGTTTCAATTCTATCCTTTTACAAATAAGATTTTATTCTTCCTCCTCCTTGGAACTACCCAACGCATAAACAGGGGCCTGAGATTTTACAGGTACAGAATCAGGGAGGGGGGGGGGGGAATGGATTAAAGGACATTTTACCCGTAAACTGGGGAAAATTTGCTGGACCCTCGTAAATTGTACCTACTATAGGAGGGTACTCAAACAGAGTTAGACCAGCCCTCATACTTACTTTGTCTTCTTCAAAACCCACACTCGAGCTATCCTCACTATCACCTATTAATTCACTCTCACTCCCTGAATGTTCAGCTTTAGCTAACTCCTGTTTTAATTTATCCCTAACTAAAACCAACATCTCTGCTCTGATGTCCGCCATCTTCCACAGAACACCCAACCACTTAGCACATTAAACTAACTGTTTCTTACTTGACAGGGGCAAATACTTCAGCCAATCAGCTGACCCAAATACTCAGCTGGGTCAGATATAAAGCTCTCCATTTTGTAAAATAAAAAAAAATATTCAGGGGAAAAAGGCGATGCTAAATCAAAAAATAAATAAATATTGAAGACTCCACCCAATCGTTGCTCTACCGACCAAAATACCGGATACACTGAGCTCCCTATCCTGTCACGGTCGCCAAATATGTCACGACCCTTGTCAGAGCGTGGTTCAAATTCTTATTGCACGAATAGGGAGGACAATGATGGTATTAATATCCTTCATGAAATTGGTCAGTGGTAACGAAAACCTTTTGGAGAACTTAACTATATTTCTTAGCAACAATTTTTAGAAAAGCCAAATTTGTGACTACCTAACAATTTAACAACTTAACACTAAACAAATAATAATTAATAGCTAACACTTAACAACTAATAATTACCAATAAACCCTTAGATAATTAATGACAATGAATACTTATCTAATTGATGATTAACAACACACTCTCAACAAGAGAGTCAAATACTTAAACACCCAATTGATAATGAAGATAATCCCAGGACGGAAAACACCACACTCTCAACTAGAGACAGTCAAAATAAAAGAAAAACCTAAAAATTAAACAAAACACTAAATGCATGAATTTTCTCACTATTTGGGGCTGCAGAAAGACCACTCCCACAGTTCCAAGATATGGTAGCGGCTCCAACGGCACTCTGCTACTGTAGAGAGTACAGCACCGTAGGATCCCTTATAAAAGGGAGGAAATGGAGTCCCTATCTAACAAAAAAGATTGAAGATGACTCCTACTTGGCAGCTGACTCCCTACATGACTCCAACGAGCTCCAAGGCTCCTGCAGCTGACCATGGCGAGGATGCGTCTCTCGTGAGTTCACCACAAGGCCGGGATCTCTGCGTCGGCCCTTTCGACGCAGAGGAGAAAACACAGGAACGGGAAAACCCCACAGGTGGCAGAAATGCACTCGCTAAACAACGTTGAATGTTGGTGTTGTAATCCTCGTAAAAGCCCCAGAAGCCAGCTGTTGAAGTGTGTCTTGAAAACCTGGAGCTACGACTGTCCACTTTAGCGAACGAGTTCCTCACTGGTGAACACCGGTGTCTCTTTCCATCCAAGGACTCAGTAAACGTAGAAAAGAAAACAAAGAGTTAAACTAGACACTTATAAATTATAAAATGAGCGGGGAGGAGGTTAAAGAAGAAAAACTTTAAATTTACAAATACAGCCTTATGAACTAGAATTTTTACACTAATTTTACATAAAACAAATAATTGTAGAAACAAGGCTGAAAAAAATCAAATGGAAAATTGGAATAGGAAGGGAGGTGCCTGGGGGAGGGTGGGTTTTTGGGCGAGGAATAAAGGGTAGCATACTGTGGGAGGGTGGGTTTTTAAGTAGGAATAGGGACAGGTTGGGTCTAGGAAGATGGTGGGTTACTGGGCAGGTTACGAAGGATTGCATATATTGAGAGTATGGGTTATTAGGTAGGAGTAGTAAGGGTGTGGTCTGGGGAAAGGGTAGGCTACAAGAAGGGTATGAAAATTTGCATAGAGTGAGAGGATGGGTTATTCGGTAGGAATAGGAAGGTTGGGGCGTGGGAAGAGGGAGGGTTACTGGTCAGGGTATGGAAGGTAGCATACAGTGTGAGGGTGGGTTATTATGTAGGAATAGGAAGGGGTGGATCAGAGGTAGAGAGTGGGTTATTGGGCACGGTATGAAGGGACAGTGAGATGCTGGGCTATTAGGTAGTGATGCAAAGGGTAGGGACTGGGGATAGGGTCGGCTAATGGACAGTGTATGAAGACTGGTATAATGTGAGAGTTTGGGTTATTAGGTAGGAATAGGGAGGGTGTAGCCTAAGGAGAGGGTAAGTTATTGGGCAAGGTATGAAGGGTAGCGTGCAGTGAGAGGGTGGGTTACTAGGTAGGAAGAAGAATGGTTGGGGCTGGGGAGAGGGTGGGTTATTGGGAAGGGTATGAAGGGTGGCATGCCGTGATAGGGTGGGGTATTAGGTCGGAATACGAAGGGTTAGGTCTGGGGAGAGTGTGGGTTATTTGGCAGGGTATGAAGGGTGGCAAACAGTGAGAGGGTGAGTTATTTGTTAGGAATATGAATGGTTAGGTGTGGGTAGAGGGTGGGTTATTGGGCAGGGTATGAAGGGTAGCATAAAGTGAGAGGGTGAGTTATTTGGTGAGAATATGAAAGGTTAGGTCTAGGTAGAGGGTTGGTTATTAAGCAGGGTATGAAGGGTGGCAGAGACTAAGAGGGTGTGTTATTATGATGCAATAGGAATGGTTGGGTCTGGGTAGAGGGTGGCTTATTGGGCAGGGTATGAAGGGTGGCATAAAGTGAGAAGGTGGGTTATTAGGTAGGAAAAATAATGGTTGAGTCTAGGGATAGCATGGGTCATGAAGGGTGGCATAAAGTGAGAGGGTTGGTTATTAGGTAGGAATAGGGAGAGTTGGGACCTGGGAGTGGGTGAGTTATTGAGGAAGGTATGAAGGGTAGTCTGCAGTAAGAAGATAGGTTATTAGGTAGGGAGAAGGGTTTGGGGATGGGAATTTGGTGGGTTATTAGGAAGAGTATGTAGGGGGGCATGTCGTGATAGAGTGGGTTATTAGGTCGGAATTGGAAGGGTTAGGTCTGGAGAGAAGGTGGGCTGTTGGTCAGGTTACGAATAGTGGCACAGAGTGAAAAGGTGGGTTATTAGGACAGAATAAGAATGGAAGAATTGTTACGTCTGGGGAGTGGTGAGTAATTGAGCAGGCTATGAAGGGTGGGATACAGTGAGAAGATGGGTTATCAAGTAGGAAAAGGAAGGATGTGGTCTGGGGAGAAGGAGGATTGCTGGATTATATATAAAGGGAGGAATACAGTAAGAGGGATGGTTATTACGTAGGAATAGGAAGGGTTGGGTCCTGGGAGATGGCTGGTTTTTAGGAAGGATTCGAGGAGTAGCACACAGTGAGAGCATTGGTTATCACATAGGAATAGGAAGGGATGGTTCTGGGGAGAGGAAGGGGTATTGGGGAAGGTATGAAGAATGGTAAGCAGTTAGTGGATCTGTTATTAGGTAGGAATAGGAAGGCTGGGATTCTGGGAGAGGGTTAGTTATTGGGAAGATTATGAAGGATGGATTCAAGTAGGAGGGTGTGTTAGTAAAGACGAATAGGAATGGTTGGGTCAAGGCCCTATTTAGAGGGTGGGATATTGGGCAGTATGTATATTCAATGTAGATAAGAGAGAACAGGTGTGTTATTATGTAGGAATAGGAAGGGTGCAGTCGGGAGAGAAGGTGTGTTTTTGGGCAAGGTATGAAGGGTGGGCATCTATTGAGAAGGTTGGCTATTAGGTATGGATAAGAAAGTTAGGGTCTGGCGAGATGGTGGGTCATTGGGCAGGGAATGAAGGGTGGCATACAGTGAGAGGTTTTTTGCTATGTAGATATAGGAAGTATGAGGTCTGGGGAGAGGATGGGTATAAGGGCACAATCCAGTGATACAGTGGGTTTTTAGGTACGAATAGGAATGGTCTGGTATTGGGAGAGGGTGGGTTATTGGTCAGAGTATGAAGAGTGGCATAGAGTGAGAGGGTGAGTTATTAGGTAGGATTAGGATGTGTGGGGTCTGAGGATAGGGTGGATTTTTAAGTATGAATAGGAAGGATTTGGTCTGGGGAGAGGGGGGGGGGGCGTGGTTATTGAGCAGGGCATGAAGGGAGGCATAAAGTGAGAGGATGGGTTATTAAGTAGGATTCAGAAGGGTAGGGTTGGGCAAGAGGGTGGGTTATTGGGCATGGTAGGAATGGTGGCATACAGTGAGAGAGTGGGTTATTGGGTACAAAAGGTTGCATGAAGTGAGTGGGTGATCTTTTTAGGTAGGTATTGGGAGGGTGGGGTTTTGGGAGGGGGTGGGTTTATAGGCCAGTTTTGAAAGTTGGCAAACCGACCAGTTGGGATTTTAGCTAGGAATTGGAAGGGTGGTGTCTGGGAGGGTGAAATGGGGGGGGGGGGTATTGAGCAAGGTATGAAGAGTAACCTATACCGAGAGTGTCGGTACTAGGTAGGAATAGGAAGGTGGGATTTGGAGAGAGGGTGGGTTAATGGTCAGGGTATAAAGGGTGGCATACAATGAGGGTGGGTTATTAGGTAGGAATAGAAAAGGTGTGGTCTGCAGAGAGGATATAACTAAGCCGAGTATGAAGGGTAGCATAAAAGGAGATGGTATTTTATTAGGTAGGAATAGGAAAGATTGGGTTTGTGGAGATGGCAGGTTATTGTGCAGGGTATGAAGGTTGGCACAGAGTGAGAGGGGGGGGGTTATTGTGTATAAATAGAAAGCACTGGGTCTGGGGAGAGACTGGGGTGTTGGACAGAGTATGAAGAGTAAAATGCAGTTACAGGGTGGGTTATTAGGCAGGAATATGAAGGAAAGGGTCTGGGGAGAGGGTGGGTTGACTGGCAGGGTATGAATGGTGGTATTCAGTGAGAGGGTGGGCTATTTGGTAGGAATATGTATATTGGGTTCTGGGGAGAATATGGTGTTATTGGGCAAAGTATCTGAGTGGCATATATTGAGAGGTTTGGTTATTAAGTAAGGATAGGGAAAGTGTGGTCTAGGGGAAGTGTGGGTAATTTGGCAAGGTATAACGGGCAGAATTCAGTGAGAGGATGTGCTATTATGTAGAAATAGGAAGGGTGGGGACTGAAAGATTGTGGGTTGTTGGCCAGGGTATGAAGAATGTCATACAATGAGAGCGTGGGTTATTAGGTGGGAATAAGAAGGGTGGGGTCTGGGGAGAGAGTGGGTTATTGGACTGGGTGTGAAGGGTAGCATGTTGTGAGATTGTGGCTTACTATGTAGGAATAGAGTGGGTTGTGTCTGGGGAAAGGGTGGGTTATTGGGCAGGGTATGGAAAATTGCATGCAGTGAGAGGGTGCATTAGTAGGTAGGAATAGGAAGGGTAAGGCCTGAGGAGAGGGAGGGTTATTGGGATGGAATGAAGGTCAGAATCCATTAAGAGGGTTGGTTTTTAGGTAGGAATAAGAAGCATTTGGTCTGGAGAGTGGATGAGTTATTGAGCAGGGTGTGAAGAATAGCATGCATTGGGAGTGTATGTTATTAGGTAGGAATAGGAGGGGTGGGGTCTGGGGAGAGAGTGGGTTATTGGACAGGTTATAAAGGGTGGTGTATTTTGGGAGGGTTGGTTGCTAATTATGAATAGGAAGGGTTGGTTTTGGGGAGAGGGTGTGTTATTGGGCAGGGTATGAAGGGTTGCATACAGTGAAAGGAATGGCTATTAGGTAGGAATAGGAAGGGTGGGGCGTGGGGAGACAATGGGCTATTGGGCAGTGTATGAAGTGTGGCATACAGTGAAAGGGTGGATTATTAGGTAGGGGTAAGAAGGCTGTAGCCTTCGAAGAGGGAGTAATTTTTTTCAGGGTAAGAAGGGTGGCATACAGTGTGAAGGTAGGTTAATTGGTAGGAATGGGAAGGGTTGGGTCTTAGGGATAAGGAGGGTTATTAGGCAGGGTTTGAAGGAAGGCATACTCAGAGAGTGGGTTATTAGGTAGGGATGTGAAGGGTGGGGTCTGGGGATTGGGTTGGCTATTGGACAGTGTATGAAGTGTGCACATAAATTGAGAAAGTGGGGTTTAGGTAGGAATAGGAAGGGTCAGGCCTGTAGAGAGCGGCAGTTATTGGGCAGGGTATGAAGGGTGGCATATAGTTAGAGAGTGAGTTATAAGGTGGGAATTAGAATGGTGGGGTCTGGGAAGAGATTGGTTAATTGTGCAGTGTATGGAGGGTGGCATACAGTAATATGGTGAGTTATTAGGTAGGATTAGGAAGTGTTGGCTCTGGGAAGAGTGTGAGTAATTGGGCAGGGCGTGAAGTGTAGCACACAGTAAGATGGTGGGTAATTAGGTAGAAATAGGAAGGGATTGGTCAGGAGTGGGGGTTGGTAATTGGACAGGGTATGAAAAGTGGCCTGCAGTGAGAGCGTGTGTTATTAGGTAGGAATAGGAAGAATTTGGTCCGGAGAGAGGATAGGTTTCCATGCAGGGTATGAAGGATGCCATACACTGAGATGATGGGTTATTAGGTAGGAATAGGAAGAGTTGGGTCTGGGAGATAGTGGGTTCTTTGGATGGGTAATAATGCTGGCACACAGTGAGAGGGTGGGTTATCATGTATGAATAGGAAGAGATATGTCTTGGGAGAGGATGGGGTAATGAGCCAGGTATGAAGAGTGGCATGAAGTGAGAGGGTAGCTTTTTAGGTAGGAATATGAAAGGCTGTGTCTGAGGAGAGGGTGGTTTATCTGCAGGGTATGGATGACGGAATCCAGTGAGATGCTGGTTATTTTGGTAGGAATAGGTATATTCGATTTTGGGGGAGGATTTGGTGTTATTGGGCAGTGTATCTGAATATCATACATTTATTTGGTAGGTTAGTAGGTAAGAATAGTAAGAGTGGAGTCTGGGGATAGGGTTGGTTATCAGGCAGGGTATAAAGGGCGGAATCCAGGGAGAGAGTGGGTTCTTTGGTAAGAATAGGATGATTCGAGTTAATGTGCATTATTTGGCAGTGTATCGAGAGTCACATACATTGAGATGGTTGGTTACTAAGTAGGAATAAAAATGGTTTAGTCTGGTGAGAGGATGGGTAATTGGGTTGAGTATGTAGGGTTGCCTATAGTGAGAGGGTTACTCACTAGGTAGGAGTAAAAAGTAAGGGGTCTGGGGAGAGGGAGGGTTTTCAGGCAGCGTATGAAGGGCAGAATCCAGTGAAAGGGTGAATTATTAGATAGAAATAGGAAGGGTTGGTTCTGGGGAGAGGGTAGGGTATCGGACACGGTAAGAATGCAAGAGTTCAGTCGGGGGGCTGGCTATTTGGTAGGTATAGGTAGACTTAGGTTTGGGGAGAGTGTGTGTTAAGGGGAAGGGTATGAAGTGTGGCAAACAGTGAGAGAATGAGTTATTAGGTAGGAATAAGAAGTGTCGGGTCTGAGGGGAGGGTTGGTTACCAGGCTAAATATGAAGGGTGGAATCTAGTCTGAGTTTAGGATATTTTGTAAAAATAAGAAGGGTGTGGTCTGAGGAAAGGGTGAGTTATTGGGCAGGGTATGAAGGGTGTCATACAGTGAGAGGGTTGGCTATTAGTTAGGAATAGGAAGGGTGGATTCTGGGGAGAGGGTGGGCTATTGGCCAGTATATAAAGGGTGGCATATAGGGAGAGGGTGGGTATTCGTTAGGAACAGGAAGGGTAGAGCCTGAGAAGAGGGAGTGTTATTGGGTAGGGTATGGATGGTGGCATACAGTGTGAAGGTAGGTTATTATGTAGGAATAGGCAGGATTGGGTCTGCGGGGAAGGGTGGGTTATTGGGCAGGGTGTGATGGGAGCATACTGTGAAAGGGTTGGTTATTATGTAGGTATACGAAGAGCAGGGTCTTTGAAGAGGGTGGGTTATTAGTCAGGGAGGGTTGGGTCTGGAGAGAGGGTTCGTTATTGGGAAGGGTATGAAAAGTGGCATGCAGTGAGAGGGTTGGTTATTAGGTAGGAACAGGAAATATGTCTGGTGAGATGTTGGTTTATTAGGCATGGTATGTAGCGGCGCATACAGTGAGAGGGTAGGTTATTGGGTAGGAATAGAAAGGGTGTGGTTTGGAGAGATGAGGGGTTACTAGGCAGGGTATGAAGGATAGCATATAAAGAGGTGGTGAGTTATTAAGTAGTAATAGGAAGAATTAAGTCTGGGGAGATGGTGTGTTATACGGAATGGTATAGAGGTTGGCACACATAGAGAGGGTAGGTTATTATATCACTATAATTCTATAATGATAACTATTAATGTTGGCTATGTTTGGTTGATATAGATATAGTCTGTGCATATTAAAATTTGTTTATTTGCACATGCTCGTTAGAGACTACTGGTGAAGGTGGCCAGGACGGTGGTTGTGTTCGGACATACTGTGTGAGGTTTGCAGTGACAATGGTCACGTGATCAGTTGCTCCTGATATGAGGTGGGTATTACTTGGTTTAGTGGTTAGTATAACCAACGTGTACGATTATTTATATTGTTTGTGAATACTTTTTAGTACAATTGTACTCATTGTCAAAGTAGTTACGAGTTATCACAAATTAAGCATAAATTCTGGGATTTTAACTGGTTTTCAGTAAAGTTGTCTTGTTACTAAAATTTGCACCAGGAGGCGTGTTGATATAACTCAGTAATTGGTGTCATGATGTTTAAATGATATACTGTCATATTCTAAATTTTGTGCATTTCGGACTCTGCTATGTCATATTATGAATTGGTTACTATGTATGTGTAGTATTTTAACTTTTGTGAATGTTTGCAGTTAAATAAAAGGATGTAAGTGCCGTTCGAGACGAGGTTAATTGGTTGGGTTTAATGAATTCCCAGGTCGTCAATGTTGTAAATGATGTAAGTGCTAAATTGTTTCAATTTGCTTGTGATGCTAAAGGTATATATATATATATATATATATATATATATATATATATATATATATATATATATATATATATATATATATATATATATAGTTATTTTTAAATAATGGTATTGAATTTACTGCTAGCTACTAATATTCGAAAAAAAAATTTTAACACTGGACATGTGTAAAACTTTAAATGATTCGGTATGATGGTGGAATTTTGGGATTGAACATTGATGTATTGGCTGAAGCAAATTATTGTATTTTAGGTTGAATCCTGATCTAATAAAAGACTTGATGCAACAACGTGTTTGGTGACCTGGCGAAACAGTCATCATGTATGAATAAGAACAGTTGGGTCTGATGAGAGGCTGTGGTATTGGACAGGGTATGAAGACTAGCATGCAGTGAGATGGTAGGTTATTAGGTAGGAATATGAAGGATGGGGTCTTGGGAGAAGGTGGGTTATCTGGCAGGGCATGAATGGCTGAATCCAGTTAGAGGGTGGGCTATTTGGTAATAATCGGTATATTGGGTTCTGTGGAGAAAGTTGTGTTATTGGTCAGTGTATCTGAGTGGCATACATTGTGAGGGTAGGATATCAGGTAGGAATACGAAGAGTGTGGTCTGAGGATAGGGTGGGTTATCGAGCAGGGCATGCAGGGAGGAATCAGTGAGAGGGTGGGTTATTTGGTAGAAATAGGAAGATTGGGATGAATGTAGTGTATCAAGAATGACCCACAGTGAGATGGTGTGTTAATAGGGAAGAATAGTAACGGTGGGGTTTTGCGAGATTGTTGGTTATTAATCATGGAATGGATAGTAGAATGCAGTGAGAGGTTGGGTTATTAGGTAGGAATAGGAATGTTCTGGTCTGTGAAGAGGGTAGGTTATTGGGCATGGTATGAACAGTGGCATTGAGTGAGAGGGTGAGTTATTAGGTAGAAATAAGAAGGATGTGGTCTAGTTAGAGGGTGGATTATTGGGTAGTGTATGACGGGTGGAATACAGTGAGAGGCTGAGTTCCTAGGTAGGAGTAAAAAGGGTTGGGTCTTGGGAGATGGAGGGTAATCTGGGAGCGTATGATGGGTGGAATCCAATGAGAGTGTGGGTTATTAAGTAGGAATAGGAAGGTTTGCGTCTGGGGAAGGGTGGGTTATCCGGCAGGGTATGAAGGGCGAAATCCAGTAGTACGGGGGGGGGGGGTGTGGCTGTTATTTGGTAGGAATAGTAAGATTTGGGTTTGATTAGAGTGTTGGTTATGGGGAAGGGTATGAATAGTGGCATACAGTGAGAGGGTGGTTATTTAGTAGGAAGAAGAATGGTGTCGTCTGGTGAGAGGGTGGGTAAATGAGCTGGGTATGAATGGTAGCATACATTGAGAGGTTGGGTTACAAGGTAGGAATAGTGGAGGGTGGGTCAGGGGAAGGGTTGGGCTATTGGGCAGTGTGTGAAGAGTCACATGCATTGAGAGGGTGGGTTACTCGGTAGGAATAGAAAGGGTAGGGTCTGGGGAGAGGGTGGGTTATTTGGCTGGATTGAAGGGCAAAATCCAGGGAGAGGGTTGGGAATTAAGCAAGAATATGAAGGGTTGTATCTTTAGAGAAGTGGAATTATTAGGCAGGGTATGAAGAGTAGCATGCAGTGGGAAAGAGGTGTTATTAGGTAAGAATGGGAATGGTGTGGTTTAGGAGAGAGTGGGTTATTGGGTCGGGTATGAAGGGTGGGGTACTGTGGAGGGTGGGTTGTTAAGTAAGAATAGGAAAGATTGGGTCTGGGGAAATTGTGGGTTATTGTACAGAGTGTGAGTAGTTGCATACAGTGAGAGGGTTGGTTATTAGGTAGGAATAGGAAGGGTGAATTCTGTGGAAAGCTTGGGCTATTGAGCAGGGTATGAAGGGTAGCATACAGTGAGAGGATGTGTATTTGGTAGGAATACGAAGGGTGGGGCCTGGGAAGAGGGAGTGTATAGGGCAGGGGATGAAGGGTGGCATACAATAGGAGGGTGGGTTATTAGGTAGGAATAGGAAGGGTTAGGTCTAGGCCCTAAGGGGAGAGTGGGGTATTGGGCAGTATATTAAAGGTGGCGTAGAGTACGAGGGTGAGTTAATAGGTAGGAATATCAAGGGTGGGGCTTGGAGAGAGGGTTGGTATTGGGCAGGGTATAAAGGATTGGCATACATTTGGAGGGTGGGTTATTAGTTAGGAATAAGGAAAGTGTAGTCTGGGGGAGAGGGCAGGTAATTAGGCTGGGATTGAAGGGTGGCAAACAGTGAGAGGGTGGGTTTTTAGGTATGAATAAGAATGGTAGCGTCTTGGGAGAGGGTGGGTTATTGTGCATGGTATGAAGGGTAGAATCCCCTGATAGGGTCGGTATTTAGGTAGGTAATAGGAAGGGTTTGGTTTTGTGAGAGCGTGGGTTATTGGGCAGGTATAAAAAGTGGTGTACAGTGAGATGGTGGCTTATTAGGTATGAATATGATTAGTGGGGTCAAGGGAGACGGTGGGTTATTGGGAAAAGTATAGAAAAGTGCATACAGCAAAAGGGTGTTTTTTTATGTAAGAATAGGAAGGTTTGGGTCTGAGGAGAGGGAGGGTTATCATGCTGGGTATGAAGGGCAGAATATGGTGAGAGTGTTGGTTAGTATGTAGAAATAGAAAGGGTGAGGGCTGGGAGGAGGGTAGGTTATTTGGTAGGATATGAGGGGTGGCATACAGTGAAAATGTGGGTTATTAGGTAGGAATAATAAGGATGTGGTCTGGAAAGAGTGGTTGTTATTGGGCAAAATATGAAGGGTAGCATATAATGAGAGGGTGGGTTATTATGAAGGAATAGAAAGGGTCGTGTCTCGGGAAAGGGTTTGTTATCGGGCAGGGCATGAAGTGCAGAATCCAGTGAGATGGTGGGTTATTAGATAGGAATAGGAAGGGTTGGTGTGGCGAGACGGATTGTCAATAGACTGGTTATGAATATTGCCATACAGTGGAAGGGGGGGTTATTAGGTAGGAATAGATTTGAGAGGGTCTGGGGAGAGGTTGGGTTATTGGGCAGGTTATGAAGGGGGGCTTAAAGTGAGTACGTTGTTTTTTAGTACAGATAGGAAGGGGTGGGTTTGAGGAGTTGGTGGGTTATTGGGCAGGGTGTGAGTGGTGGCATAGAGTAAGAGGGTAGGTTATTAGATAGGAATAGGAAGGGTGAACTTTTGGGAGAGGGCAGATCATTATACAGGGTATGAAGGGTGTCATACAGTGAGAGGATCGGTTATTAGGTAGGAATAAGAAGGGTTGGTTCTAGGGAGATGGTGGGTTACTGGGCCGGGAATGAAGGTTGGCACACAGTGAAAAGGTGTGTTATCATGTGGAAATAGGAAAGGTTAGGTCTGGGGAGAGACTGGGGTATTAGGTAGGGTCTGAAGAGAAGCAATAAGTAAGAGGGTGAGTTATTAGGTAGGTATATGAAGGGTATGGTCTGGGGAGATGGTGTATCATCGGTCTGGGTATAAATGGCATAATCCAGTGACAGCGTGGCTTATCTAGTAGGAATAAGATTGTGTTCTGGGGAGGATATGGTATTATTGGGCAGTATATCATGATTGGCAAACAGTGAGAAGGTGAGTTTTTATATAGGAATAGGAAAGGCGGAGTCCGAGGAGAGCGTGTATTATTGGGCATGATATGAAGGGTGGAAGCCAGTGAGAGGGTGGGTTATTCGTTAGAAATTGGAAGGGTGTTTTCTAGGCAGAGGGTAGGTTATTGGGCAGGGTATCAAAGGTGCCATACCGTGAGAGGGTAGGTTAATAGTTATGAGTAGGAAGGGATGGGTCTGTGCAGAGGGTGGGTTAAAGGGCAGATTATGAAGAGTAGCTTGCAGTAAGAGAATGGGTTATTAGTTAGGAGTAGGATGGGAGAGGTCTGGGGCGATTGTGAGTTCTGGGGCAGGTTATGAAGGGTGGCATATAATGAGTGGGTTGGTTGTTTAGTAGGAATAGGAAGGGTTGGGTCTGGGTAGTAGGTGGGTTACTGGCAGGGTGTGAAGGGTGGCCTACAGTGAGAGGGTGGGATATTAGGTAAGAATAGGAAGGGTGGGGTTTTGAGAAAGGGAGGGTTATTGGACACGTTATGAAGGGTGGCTTACAATGAAGGGGTGGGTTAATAGATAGGAATATGAAGGGTTGTGTCTGGGGATCGTTTTGATTATAAGGAAGGAATAGCAAGTGATATGTGAGGGGAGAGGGTGGGATATTGCAAAGAGTATGAAGGGAGGCATACAATGAGACCTTGGGTTATTAGGTATAAATACTAGGGGTGGGGTCTGGAGAGAGGATGTATTACTGGGGAGGGTATGAAGAGTAGCACACAATGAGGTGGTGGATTATTAGGTAGGAATAGGAAAAGTTGGGTCCGGGGAGATGGCGGGTTATTGGGCATGGTATGAAGGTTAGGTGTGAGGGTCTGTTATCAAGTATGAATAGGAAAAGTTGGGTATGAGGAGAGGCTGGGGTATTGGAAAGGGTATGTTGAGTCACATGCAGTTAGAGGGTAGGTTATTAGGTAGGAATATGAAGTGTGGGGTTTAGGGAGAGGTTGGTTTGTCTTGCAAGGCATGAATGACGGAATCCAGTAAGAGGGTGGGTTATTTAGTAGGAATAGGTAAATTTAGCTCTGGGGAGATTGGATTGTTATTGGTCAGTGTATCTGAGTGGCATACATTGAGAGAGTGGGATATTAGGTAGGAATGGGAAAAGTTGGTTGTGGGGATAGAGTGGGTTATCGGGTAGGGTATGAAGGTCGGAATCAAATGAGAAGTTGGGTTATTTGGTACGAATAGGAAGATTGGGATAGATGTTGATTAATGGTTAGTGTATCAAAAGTTACATACAGTGAGATGGTTTCATAGCTAGGAATAGTAATGGTGGGGTCTTTTGAGATGGTAGGTTATCAATCAGGTATTGGATAGTGGAATACAGTGAGAGGTTGGGTTATTAGATAGGAATAGGAAGGGAGGGTTATAGGGTAGGGTATGAAATGTGGCATACATTAAGAGGGTGATTTACCAGGTAGGTGTAGAAAGGGTACGGTCTGGTGAGAGGGAGGGTAATCTGCTAGCTAATGAAGGGCAGAATCCATTTAGAGAGTGGGATATGAGGTAGGAATATGAAGGGTTGGGTCTGGGAAGGGGGTGGGGGGTTATCGGGCTGGGTATGACAGTCGGAATCCATTAACTCTGGATAGGTACGGTCCTCGGACACCCCTTTAAGGGTATACTCGGACGCGAACGACCCCGACGCCAAAAAAAATTCTTGAAAAATCAGTTTTTGCAGTAACCTCCTTTTTTCTTTTGCCAAAAAAAACTTTAATGAATGCTTAAAACAACTGTAAAGATAAATACTACTCATCTGCAGAAAAACTATTTATTATAAATATTTCAAAAAATTAAGTAGAAAAAAAAAAGACCTGACATAAAAATTCATAAGAAAAAAGTTTATACATATATACACAAATCCTTTTAGGAATTGATTCTTGAATGTTTAGGACACATCTTGATGTATTTTGGATGAAGTCAGACCCATGGAGGTGAAGATCTGAAATGAGAAAAAAAGGGTAACTTTTTTTGGCCAAAAAAATTTGTCCAAATTTCATGAATTTTTTTGGGTACCCAAATGAAATAGGAAGTGGCTAATTTTTTTAGGGAATAAACATATGTTATCCTAAAATAGAAATATGTAAAAAAATCTTCATTATTTTGTAAATTACATTTATATCAGGGGCCATATCTAAAGGTAATTTTTTGAGTACTTAGAAATTTCGTAAAAAAATACATATATTTAATATATAATATGATATTTATGCAGGTAAAAATATACCAAAATATCACAAATTCTATAGGGAACAAGAATATATATAGATAGGGCAGCTTACGCTTCGGATATGTCCACAAAATGGCCGCCAACCACACTGACTCAGATCCCTAATCTGCCACTTGAAATGTAGGAAGGGTATGTCAATTTCAAGGTGTTATTTACTAATCTAATTATTATTGGATATGCATAAAAATTGTATGGTGGGTTGCTGGATAATTGTCGATTATTTTACGACTATAAAATTAAAATTCTAACCCAAAAAAATTTTTTGAAGGGAAATAAAATCGAAAAAAAAATGTAAAACAATATTTTAGCTAAAAAAACGATGATATTCAATCAAAAAAAAAGTGAACAAAATTTTCCGACAAATAAACATCTAGAGGAATCATTACTCTGTGATAGTTCCTTAGTACGTAGTAATTTTGAAAGAATTGGGAAAAAACGAAAAAATGGCAATCACCGGAAAATCGAACACATACCTATATATACGCCATATCTGGCTAAAAAAAAGATAGGCATGGGTAGTCAGATCATCTATAAACACTTTCCAACACTATAAAAATATAAGTTTTGCGACACTACTTGCCAATTCCTTACGGTAACATGACTAAGCAAAAAAATGCAAAACAAATAAAAAGGGGCACTCGCGGAAAAATGGCTAACATTCTAATATACGGCATTTCAGAAAAAAAAAATTCAGCCACGTGCTAGGCAAACCATCAAGGCACATTTTCCGACAAATAAACATCTAAATGAATAATTACTCTGTGATAGTTCCTTAGTACGTAGTAATTTTGAAAGAAATGGGAAAAAACGAAAAAATGGCAATCACAGGAAAATCGAACACATTCCTATATATACGCCATATCTGGCTAAAAAAAGAAGATAGGCATGGGTAGCCAGATCATCTAGAAACACTTTCCAACACTATAAAATTATAAGTTTTGCGACACTACTTGCCAATTCCTTACGGTAACATGACTAAGCAAAAAAATGCAAAACAAATAAAAAGGGGCACTCGTGGAAAAATGGCCATTCTAATATACGGCATTTCAGAAAAAAAAAATTTCAGCCACGTGCTAGGCAAACCATCAAGGCATATTTTCCGACAAATAAACATATAAATGAAATATTACTCTGTGATAGTTCCTTAGTACGTAGTAATTTTGAAAGAAATGGGAAAAAACGAAAAAATGGCAATCACAGGAAAATCGAACACATACTTATATATACGCCATATCTGGCTAAAAAAAAAATAGGCATGGGTAGCCAGATCATCTAGAAACACTTTCCAACACTATAAAAATATAAGTTTTGCGACACTACTTGCCAATTCCTTACGGTAACATGACTAAGCAAAAAAATGCAAAACAAATAAAAAGGGGCACTCGCGGAAAAATGCCCAACATACTAATATACGGCATCTCAGATAAAAAAAAAGACATGCACGTGTTAGCCCAACCATCAAGGCACACTTTCTAACACATAAACATGAAAAAAAAATCAATAATATACGGCAATTCCTTACTACGTAGTAAATTTTTACAAATATTGAAAAAAAACAGAAATTGGCAACCGCAGTTAAATACCCAATATACCAATAACTACGTCGTATCTGACAAAAACAAAATCACGCATGGGTAGCCAGATCATCTAGACACACTTTCCAACATTAAAAAAGCAAAAGTTTTACGACACTATTTCGCAATATCTTACGGAAAAATGACTTGGCAAAAAAATGAAAAAAAATGAAAAAGGGACACTCGCGGTAAAATGCCCGACATTCTAATATACGACATCTCAGATAAAAAAAAAGACATGCACGTGTTAGCCCAACCATCAAGGCACACTTTCTAACACATAAACATGAAAAAAAAATCAATAATATACGGCAATTCCTTACTACGTAGTAATTTTTACAAATATTGAAAAAAAAAAGAAATTGGTAACCGCAGTTAAATACCCAATATACCAATAACTACGTCGTATCTGACAAAAACAAAGTCATGCATGGGTAGCCAGATCATCTAGACACACTTTCAAACACTAAACAAGCAAAAGTTTTACGACACTATTTGGCAATATCTTACGGAAAAATGACTTGGCAAAAAAATGAAAAAAAATGAAAAAGGGGCACTCGCGGTAAAATGGTCCTCGTGGTGATGAACGACATTTTAACTAAAAAAAAAAACATGCACATGGTAGCCAAACAATCCACCAAGACTTTCCACAACTGATAACCTATACAAGTTGCACCATTCTACGACAATTTCATAATACGTAATAACTTTGATAATTATGCAAACTACCTTAGAAGGGTAAACTCGGACGCGAACGACCCCGACGCGTCTCAGAAATCGGGGAAGGAGTACAGCTACAGCAATGCACATCTGGACACTACTAGAGCGTGTAGGGGAGACACCTCCTGCAGGTCGATCACCCACAAATTCAGTCACGGGGGTGAGTCACGTGAGAAAAACCTGTTTTTTTTTTACGCTCGGGGTCGCGAACGACCCACCGTACCTATCCAGGGTTAAGAGGGGGTGGGTGTCTAATTTGGTAGGAATAGGGATATTTGGGTTTAGGGGGAGTGTGGGTTATTGGGAAGTGTATGAAGGGCGGCATACAGTAAAAAGGTGGGCTATTAGGTAGGAGATAAGAAGGGTGGGATCTTAGGAGATGGTTTGTTATCGGGCAGGGTATGAGGGGTTGAATCCATTGGAAGGTTAGGTTATCAAGTAGAATTAGGTAGGGTGGGGTCTTGGGAGAGGTTGGGCTATTTAGCAGGGTATTAGGGATGGAATACAGTGAAAGGGAGAGTTATTAAATAGGACTAAGAAGTGTCGGGTCTGGTGAGAGGGTGGGTTATTCAGCTGGGTATGAAGGGTATCATACAGTGAGAGGTGGGCTACTAAGTAGGAATAGGAAGGGTTGAGTGTGGGGGGGAAGGTTGGGCTATTGGACAGGGTATGAAGAGCGGCATGCATTGAGAGTGTGGATTACTCGGCAGGAGTAGTAAGGATAGGGTCTGGGGACAGGGTTGGTTATCGGGCTGGTATAAAGTTCAGAATCCAGTGAGATGGTGGGTTATTTAGTAGGAATAGGAAGGGTTGGGTCTTGAGAGATGGTGAGTTATTGCGCAGGTAATGAATAGTATCATGCATTGGGAGGGTGTGTTATTATGTAAGAATAAGAGGGGTGGGGTCTTGGGAGAGGGTAGGTTATTAGGCCGAGTATAATGAGTGGCATACTGTAGGAGGGTTGGTGGTTGAGTAGGAATAGGAATGGTTAGGTCAGGGGAAATGGTGGGTTATTGGGCAGAGTATGAAGGGCTGCATACAGTGATAGGGTTGGTTATTGGGTAGGAATAGGAAAGAAGCATTCTGGGAGGAGGGTGGATTGTTTAGCAGGGTATGCAGGTGGCATACACTGAAAGGGTTAGTATTCGGTAAGAATAGGAAGGGGGGGGGGGCTGAGAAGAGGGAGCGTTATTGGGCAGAGTAGGAAGTGTGGCATACAATGGCGATGGTGGATTATTAGGTAGGAATAGGAAGGGTTAGGTCTAAGGGAAAGGGTGGGTTATTGGACAGTGTATGGTAGCAGGCATACTGGGAAAGGATGGGTATTAGATAGGGATACGAATTGTGGGGTCTGGGGAGATGGTGTTCTATTGGAAAGAGTATGATGGGTGGCTTACAGTTAGAGGGTGGGTTTTTAGGTAGGAATGGGAAGGGTGTGGCCTTAGGAGAGGGTTGGTTATTGGTCAGGGTATAAAGGGTGGCATGCATTCAGAGGGTGGGTTATTAGGTAGGAAGAGGAAGGTTTTGGTCGGTTGAGAGGTTTGGTTACTGGGCAGGGAATGAAGGGTGGCATACAGTGAGAGGGTGAGCTATTAGGTAGGAATATGAATGGTTGGGTCTGGGTAGAGGGTGGTTATGGGAAGGATATGCAGGGTGTCACATAGTGAGAGGGTTGGTTATTAGGTTAGAATAAGAAGGGTGGGTTCTGGGTAGGGTGTGGGTTATTGGACAAGGTATGAAGGGTAGCATACAGTGAGATGGTGGGTTATTAGGTAAGACTAGGTAGTGTATGGTCTGGGGAGAGGAAGGGTTACTGGATATGGCAGGGTATGAAAAGTTAAAAGCATTTAGTAGGTGTGTTATTAGGTTAGAATAGGAAGGGTGGTGATGGGGTAAGGGTCAGTTATTGGACAGGTTTTGAAGTGTGGAAGCCAGTGAGAGGTTGGGATACTAGTTAGGAGTAGGACGGTTGGGTATAAGTCCTAGGAAGAGGGTGGAGTATTTGACAGCATATTAAAGGTAGAGTTCAATAAGACAGTTTGTTATATGGGAGGAATATCAAGAGAGACGGGCTAGAGAGAGGTTGGGTTGTTGGGCAGGGTATGAAGGGTGGGCATACAATGAAAGGGTGGGTCATTAGTTAGGAATAAGATTGGTATGGTCTGGGAAGAGGGTGGGTTATTGGGCAGGGAGTGATGGGGTGCATACAGTGAGAGGGTGGGTTTCTAGGTAGGAATTGGAAGGGTGGGGTCTGGGGTGAGGATGGTTATCGGGCAGGGTATGAAGGGTAGAATCCCATGATTGGGCGGGTTTTGAGGGAGTAATAGGAAAGGTTTGGCCTTGGGAGAGGGTGGGTTATTGGGCAGGTATTATGAGTGGCCTACAGTGAGAGGGTGGTATATTAAGTATAATTAGGATGGGTGGGGTCAGGAGAGAGGGTGAGTTTCTGGGAAGGGTTTGAAGGTAGACATACATTAAGAGAGATGGTTAGTATGTAGGAATAGGAAGGTTGGGGTCTGTGAAGAGGATGGGTTATCGGGTAGTGTATGAAGCGCGGAATCCATTGAGAGTGTTGGGTTTTATTTAGAAATGGAAAGGGTGAGGGCCTAGGAGAGGTGAGGTTATTTGGCTGGTTATGAGGGGTAGCATAAAGTGAGAGAGGGGGGGGGGCGTGTTTAGGTAGGAATACGAAGGGTGGGGTGTGGGGAGAAGTCGCGTTATTGGTCAGAATATGAAGGGTGGGATACAGTGAGAAGGTGGGTTACTAAGTAGGAATAGAAAGGTTCAGGTCTAGGGAGAGGGTTGGTTTACACAGGCAGGGTATGAATGGCAGAATCCAGTGAGGTGGTGGCTAATTGAGTAGGAATAGGAAGGGTTGGTCTACGGAGAGGGTTCGTTAATGGGCAGGCTATGGCATGCAGTGAAGGGGTGGGTTATTAGGTAGGAATAGGATGAGTGGGGTCTTGCGAGAGGGTGGGTTATTGGCATGTAATGAAGGGTGGCATACATTGAGTAGGTTGGTTTTTTAGTTAGAATAGGAAGGATTGGCTCTGAGGAGTTGGCGAGTTATAGGGAGGGGTGATGAAGGATAGCATACAGTGAAAGGGCAGGTTATTAGGTAGGAATAGGAAGGGTGTGGTCTGGGGACAGGGAGGGTAACTGGACAAGTTATGAAAAGTGGTATACAGTGAGAGGGTTGGTTATTATGTCGAAAAAGGAAGGGTTCGTTCTGGGGATAGGGCGGGTAATTAGGCGGGATATGAAGGGTAACGCACATAGAGAGGGTGTGTTATCATGTAGGAATAGCAATGGGTCCGAAAAAGGATGTTTTGTATGTCAAGGTATGAAGAGTGTCATACAGGTAAAAATAGGATAGGTGAGGTCTGGGGAGAGGATGGAATATTGAGCAGAGTATGAATGGTGGTATACAGTGTGAGGTTGGAATATTAAGTAGGAATAAGAAGGCTTGGGTCTGGGGTGAGTGTGGGTTATTGTGCAGGATATGAAGGGTGGCACACTGTTTTAGGTTGTGTTACTAGATAGAAATAGGAGGGGTTGGATCTAGGAAGAGGGTGAGCTATTGGGCATGGTAAGAAGGGTGGCATACATTGAGACAAAGGGAAGGGGGGGGGGGGTCATTATTAGGTAAGAATAGAAAGGGATGGGCCTGGGAAGAGTGAGGGTTATTGGGCAGGGTATGAAGGGTGGCATACAGTGAGAGGATTAGTTGTTAGGTAAGAATAGGAAGGGTTGAATATTGAGAGAGTGAGGATTATTGGGCTGGGTATGGAGCCAGGGTTATTGTACAGGGTATGGAGGGAGGCATTAAGTTAGAGGGTGGGGGGGTGGTTAGGTAGGAATAGGAAGGGTGGGGTCAGGGGAGAGGGTGGGGTATTGGGCATGGTATGAAGGTTGGCATACAGTGAAGGGGTGGGTTGTTAGGTAGGAATAGTTTGTTGTGGTCTGGTGAGAGCGTGGATTATTGGTCATGGTATGCAGGGTGGCACAGAGCGAGAGGGTGGGTTGAAATAGGAAGGGTTGGGACTGGGGAAAGGAAGGTTTACTAGACAGGGTATGGAGGCTGGCATACAGTCAGAGCGTTGGGAATTAGGTTGGAATAGGAAGGGTTGGGTCTGGGGAGATGACAACTTATTAGGCAGGGGATGAAGGGTGTCACACGGAGAAGGGGTGGGTTATCACTTGGGAATAAGAAGGGTTGGGTCTTGGGAGAGCGTGGGGTTTTGGGTAGGGTATGAAAATATGCATGCAGTTAAAGGGTGTGTTATTTGGTAGTAAAAGGATGGGTGGGGTCTGAGGAGATGAAGCGTTATTGGTCATTGTAACCTGTGAGATGGTAGGTTATTAGTTAGGAATTGGTAGGGTGGTGTTTAAGGAGAAGTTGGGTTATCGGTCATGGTATGAAGGTCGGAATCCAGTGAGTGAGAGGGTAGGTTATTACTTAGGAATAGGAAGTGTTTGGTCTTAGGAGGGGGTGGGTTTTCGGGCAGGGTGTGGATGGTGGCTTAGATTGAGAGGGTGGATTATTAGGTAGGAATAAGAAGGGTATGGTCTCTGTAAAGGGTGGGTTATTGGGAAGGGAATGAAGGGGGGCATACAATAAGACGGTGGGTTACCAGGTAGGAATAGGAAGGGAAGGGTCTGGGGAGATGGTTCATTATTGGGCACGGTATGAAGGGCAAAATCCAGAAAGAGGGTGGGTTATTAAGTAGTAATAGGAAGGATGGAGAGTGGGGAGAGGGAGGGTTATTGGGCAAGGTATGAATGGTGGCATGCAGTGAGAGGTAGGTTTTTTAGGTATGAATAGGATGTGTGTAGTCTGGGGTAAGGGTTGGTTATTTGTGAGAGAAATGAAAGGTGACATACAGAGAGACGTTGGGTTATTCGGCAAGAATAGGAAGTGCAGTGTGTGGGGAGAGTGTGGGTTATTAGGCAAGGTATGGATGGTGTCACAAAGTAAGAGGGTGGGTTATAAGGTAAAAATTGGAAGTTTCGTGTTTGGAGAGGGTGGGTTATTGGTCTGGGTATGAAGGGTAGAATCTATTGAAAGGGTGGGTTATAGGGTAGGAATAGAAAGGGTGGTGCCTGGGGAGAGGGTGGTTTATTGGGCACGGTAAAAAAGATGGCACTCAGTAAGACGGTGGGATATTAGGTAACGATAGCATTGCCTTACCTTATTGCCTTATTTTTTGTTTGGGTTCCCCCAGGTCCCTCAGTGTGAGGCACCTCGTATATCCACCAGAGAGTTGCTAATACATCTTCCGGTGTATTTTGCATCTTCCAGTTTTGGATGGTCTGGGATGCATCTTAGGTATTTATCGAGCTGATTTTTAAACGCATCTACGCTCACTCCTGATATGTTTCTTAGATGAGCTGGCAGCACATTAAATAGTCGCTGCATTATCGATGCTGGTGCGTAGTGGATTAATGTCCTGTGCGCCTTTCTCAGTTTACCTGGAATGCTTTTTGGCACTATTAATCTACCTCTGCTTGCTCTTTCTGATACTTTAAGCTCCATGATGTTTTCAGCAATTCCTTCTATTTGCTTCCATGCTTGTATTATCATGTAGCGTTCTCTTCTCCTTTCTAGACTGTATAGTTTTAAAAATTGCAGTCTTTCCCAGTAATCAAGGTCCTTAACTTCTTCTATTCTAGCAGTATAGGACCTTTGTACACTCTCTATTTGCGCAATATCCTTTTTGTAGTGTGGGTACCATATCACATTGCAGTACTCGAGTGTACTACGCACATAAGTTTTGTAAAGCATAATCATGTGTTCAGCTTTTCTTGTTTTAAAGTGTCTGAATAACTTTCCCATTTTTGCTTTACATTTAGCCAACAGTGTTGCTATTTGGTCGTTGCATAACATATTCCTATTTAAAATTACACCAAGGTCTTTAATTGCTTCCTTGTTTGTGATTGTCTCATTATTAGGTCCCTTGTATGCATACACCATTCCTTCTCTGTTTCCATAATTTATTGATTCGAATTTATCGGAGTTAAATACCATCCTATTTATCTCCGCCTATTCATATATTTTGTTTAGATCTCTTTGTAGTGAGTTCCTATCTTCATCACAAGTAATTTCTCTACTTATTCTTGTGTCATCGGCGAAACTTCTCACTACGGAGTTTTCAACATCACAGTCTATGTCTGAGATCATAATAACAAATAGCAGTGCAGCTAATACCGTACCTTGGGGCACACCAGATATTACCTGGGCTTCATCTGATTTCTCGTCATTTGCAACCACTATCTGTTTTCTGTTTTGCAGGAATTCTTTTACCCATTTTCCTATCTTTCCCACAATATTATGCTTTCTCATTTTTTTCTCCAATATGTTATGGTCTACCTTGTCAAAGGCTTTTGCAAAATCTAGATAGATCACATCTGTGTCTTTTTCATTTATCATATTATTGTATATGTTTTCATAGTGAGCTATCAGTTGGGTCTGTGTACTTTTTCCAGGTACGAAACCGTGTTGACCCATATTAAACAAATTATTTTTGACCAAATGGTTCATTATTTTCTTTTTTATTACCCTCTCATACACTTTCATAATATGTGATGTTAGACTAACAGGTCTATAATTGCTTGCCTCTAGTCTTGATCCACTTTTGAAGATAGGGGTTATATAAGCTAATTTATGTTTAACATATATCTCGCTCATATCTATACTCTGTCTTAGCAGTATTGCAAGTGGCTTCGCGATAGTGTTTGCAGTTTTTTTTAACAAAATCGCTGGAACTCCATCTGGTCCGGCTGCCGATCCATTTTTAATTTCGTTTATAGCCGTAACAATATCTGCTTCATTAATATCTATATCCGTTAGATATTCAACATTTTCTTCTCTCATTTCTGTTTCATTATTCTCATTCGCAATTCTTGGCGTGAACTCACTCTTATATTTTTCTGCTAATATGTTGCATATTTCCTTTTTTTCATTCGTTAGCCGTCCTTCAATTCTTAGAGGGCCTATTTCTATTCTCCTTTTATTCATCTTTTTTGCATAGGAGTAAAGTACTTTGGGGTTTCTTTTTATATTTTGAAGTGTCCTTTCTTCTAAGTCCCTTTTTTCATTTTCTTTCGACTGTATAATCTTTTGTTCTGCATTTTCTATCTTACATTTTATTTCCCTCATTTTCCACACATTTTTTTCTTTTGCAAGATTTTTCTTCCACTTTTTAATTTTCTGAAATAAGATCCTTCTGTCTCTTGGTATGTACGTCTTTTGTTTATTGTTTTTTTTCGGTACATATTTTTCAACAATTTTCTCCAATATTTTGTACAGTATATCCGTATTTACTTGTATATTATCACTTATAAATACATTTTTCCATTCTTTATTCAGTTCTTCATTTATTTCTGACCATTTTATATTCTTACTGTAAAAGTTATATTTCCCATATCCTTCCCAAAGTTTTGTGCTTTTATTAATTCTGTGATCACTTGCTTTGGAATGAACTATCAATTCTATGACATTGTGGTCTGAAATTCCCGTGTTATACACTATTATTTCTTTAACATAATTCACCTCATTCACAAATACTAGATCTAGGACATTTTCCTTTCTTGTTGGAATGTGGTTTATTTGTTGCATATTATGTTCTAATAGCATATCTTGAAGCTTTTCAAATTGCCTCTTATCTTCTGCGCTACTATTACTATCTTTTTTATATGTATACATACAACCACTTTCTTCTATCCGTTCTTTCCAATCCACGAAAGGAAAGTTAAAATCTCCGGATAGGAGTATATTCCAGTCTTTATGGTTTCTACATATATCATCTATTTTTTCTATTATTATGTCAAACTCCTTAGTGTTTGGGGGTCTGTAAACTACAATATTCATTAGTTTTTCAAATTCAAATTCTACCGCAATCAATTCACATTCTGTGTTGCTGTATTTTTCACATACTTTTCCTTGATTTATGTCTCTTCCATATACTGCGGTTCCCCCTTGATTCCTATTTTTTCTGTCTGATCTATAAGTTTAGAAACCCTTTATCTGGTCATCACTGCCAGTCTCTTGGGAATACCATGTTTCACTTATATCTAATATATCTATTTTTTCAATTTGGGTTAGTTCTTCTAAGAACTCTATTTTCCTTTTAGAGTTACTCGTGACTAAACCCTGTGCATTCATTACTATTATGGTTTGTGTTTCTTCCCCATTATTTAATATTGGTAATAATATGGATTCTCCCATGCTTCCTTCCTGTTCTGATATGATGTTCTTTTCTTCATTTCCCAGAATTCTGCCATTAAAAAATCCAACTTTTCTATTATATTTGCTCTTTCGCCTTCATATTTATTTGTGTGTATACCTGCAACTGTCCCCATATCTGCACCAACCCCTGGCATTATAGATGCATTCTTTGTAGTTGGGCTCTAAATGTGCAGGTTTGGGTTGAAAGGCCTCATATCTTGGGGCTCTTGGTTCAAAGCGCGGTATATACACGGCCTGCTTTTTTGTTTCTTTTTTTGTTTCTTTTTTGCTTTCATTTTTCTTTTCAGTTTGCTGAGTTTTCTTACATTCATTCATGGTTGCAGGATGCATATATCGACATTTTTTTGTTGTAAATGCATCCTTTTCTTTCTTTTAGGTTTTTGCATATTTTTGGATGGAGATCTCTGCATTCGTCTCCATATCCGTCTAAATACGCACATTTACCATATATTTCATAATTATGGCATATCTTTGGATGCTTGTAGTAGCATCTTTCGCCAAATCTGCAATTCTCTCTTTTCAGCATATTGCAGACTATATCCTTCTTTTCTATTTTTTCTTGTTCTTGCTCTTCCCTAAAATTATGTAGGTCCGGGTAGAGTCTCTTGGGTCTATTATTTGTTTCCATCTGGTAATTTATTTTTTCATAAGTATGTTGTTGGATGGCATCATAGGTTATATCAATGATTTCTTCTGCATCCTTACACATATCCTGTTCATTGTTCTCTTCTTCTTCTTTTTCTTCTTCTTCTTCTTCTGTTTCTTCTTTTTCCTCTTCTTTATCTTCAACTACTTGCAGATTTAGTCTCGACTTAATTATATTTTCTATCCAGACTAAGCATGTTGAGCAGAATACCTTTGTGTCTTTATTTTTTTATTTTTTGCTGTATTTCAGCACATGTGGGATGTGTTGGGACATGACAGGCATCACATTTTCTTATCAATTGTTGAGGATTATTAATGGAATACCATATCTTACATGTATTACACCATTTTGGCATTCTTTTTCCCATTGCATCAATCAGCATATTCACCATATTGGACTTTTTATTGTTCTTTGATGGAATGTGTTGATTGATGTAGACTTTCTTTATAAGTCTCTTTAACACTTGGATTTTCTTTGGAATTTCTTCTATTATTTTGCTGATGTTTTCCGCAGATTTGCTCCAGTTTATTGGATCATATTGTTTCAAAATGTCTGCGAATATTTTTCCGTCACATTGGTTGACGTTACTAGTGACCTCTGTTATCAGACGGTCGAGCTCCTGTTTCGCCAACTCATGGAATTTATTTTTGCTGAGTCCAGCGATGTCTCTCCAAGCCTTGCCCGTGTTGTACATAGCCATCTTGATTAGATTTTTAGTAATTCACAAGATAACTATTCTATGCCGACGTTTTATCCCACTTCTCCGACCTCAAACTAATCACTGACTATTCACGAAAACTTGTAGCTATATTGCACTCGATAGCCTTTTGTTATCCGCGTTAAATCATGATATTTATAGGGTCGCAAAAGAGTAATCACTCACTGGCACATAGATACAAAACTGGGTTGGGCCTTGGCAGAATGTGGGTTATTTGGCCTGGTATAAGGGTAGAATACAGTGAGAGAGTGAGTTATTAGGTAGGAATAGGAAGTTTTCGGTCCGGGAATAAGGCGTGTTATTGGGCAGGGTATGAAGGGTGGCAGACATTGAGAGGGTGGATTATTAGGTAGGAATAGGAAGTGGTCTGTCTGGAATGAGGGTGGGTTATGTAGCAGTGTATGAACGGCAGAATCGAGTGAGAAGGTGTGTTTTTAGGTAAGAACGTTAAATGTGTTGTCAGCAGAACTTTACTGTTATTTGACGGGATATGAAGAGTAGCACATATTGAGAGGATGGGTTAATTCTCAGGCATAGGATGTGTTGGGTCTGGGGAGAGTGTTTGTTACGAGGCAGGGGATGACAAGTGACATAGAGAGAGAGAGAGTGGGTTATTATGTATGAATAAGAAGGTTGTGGTTAGCGGAACGGGAGGGTTCCTGGAAAGGATATGAATGGTTGCATACAGGCAGAGGGTAGGTTACTAGGTAGGAATAGGAAGGGTTGGGTCTGGGGAGAGGGTGTGTTATTGGGCAGGGTATCAAGGGTGGCATACAGTGAAAGGAAGGGTTATAAGGTAGGATTGGGGAGGGTGTTGTCTTGGGAGAGGGAAGGTTAATGGGCAGGTCATGAATAGTTGGATACAGTAAGAGGGTAGGTACCTAGGTAGGATTGGATGGGTGGGGTCTGGGGAGAGTGTAGTTTATTGGGCAGGGTATGAAGGTCGGAATCCAGTGAGAGGTTGGGATATTAAGTTGGAATAGGAAGAGTTGAATCGGGGGAGAGGGTGGATTATTGGGCAGTGTATGAAGAATGACATGCAGTTAGAGGGTGGGCTAATAGGTACGAATAGGATGACTCAGCTCTGGTGAGAGGGAAGGTTATTGGGAAGTGTATGAAGGACATCGTACTGTGAGAGGGTGCGTTATTAGGTTGGAGTTGGGAAGTTGGGGTCTCAGGAGAGAGTGAGTTATCAGGCAAAATGTGATGGACAGGATCCAGTGAGAGGGTGGGTAATAATGTAGGATTAGGAAGGGTTGTGTTTTGGGAGATTCTGGGTTATTAGGCAGGGTATGGAGGGTAGCATACAATAGGAAGGAGGGATATTAGGTAAAGATAAAAAGAAAGGTTGATTATGGAGAAAGGGTGGGTGATTGGGAATGAAATGATCGGTGTCATAAAATGAGAGGGTGGGTTACTAGGTAAGTATAGGATTAGAGGGAACTGGTGAGAGGTTGAGTTATTATGGAGGGCATGAAGGGCAGTATCCAGTTAGAGAGTGGTATAGTAGGTAGGAATAGGGAGCATTGGTATATGGAGAGTGTGGGTTGTTGGACAGACTGTGAAGAGCGGCATGCAGTGAGAGGGTGGGTTATTAGGAAGGAATAGGATGGTTGGCGTCTGGGGAGAGGGTGGGTTATTGGGAAGTGTATAAAGAATGGCGTACAGTGAGAGGATGGTTTATTAGGTAGGAATTGGAAGGATGGGGTCTCAGGATACAGGGCAGGGTATGATGGGCGGAATCCTCTGAGTGGGTGGGTTACATGTAGGAATAGGAATGGTTTGGGGAGATGGTGGGTTATTAGGTAGGGTATGGAGGGTGGAATACAATAGGAGGGTGGGTTATTAGGTAGGAATAAGAAGGGTTGGTTCTGTAGAATGGGTGGGTGATTGGGCAAGAAAAGATGGGTGGCATAAAGTGACAGGGTGGGTTACTAGGAAAGGATAGGAATGTAGGGAACTGGAGATATGTTGGACTATTAGAGAAGGTATGAAAGGGCGGAATTCAGTTAGGTTGTTTATTAGGTAGGATTAGAAAGGGTCGGGGTTGGGGAAATGGTGGGTTGTTGGGCAAGTGTGAAGAGTGGTATGCAGTGAGAAGGTGGGTTATTAGGTATGAATAAAATGAGTGGTGTCTGGGGAGAGGGTGGGTTATTGGACAGGGTATCAAGGGTGGCATACATTGAGAAGGTGGGTTTTTAGGTAGTAAGAATAAGGATTGGGTTTATGGAGAGGGTGGGTTATTGGGCAGGGTATCAAGGGTAGCTTACAGTGAGAGTGTTGGTTATTAGGTAAGAATAGGAAAGGTGGGACCTGGGAAGAAGGTGGGTTATTGGGGAGGGTATGAAGGGTGGCAAACAATGATTGTGTGGGTTATAATGTAGGAATAGGTAGGGTGGGTCCTGGAGAAGTAAGTGCCATTGGGCAGGGTATGAACGGTGGGAGGCAGTGAGAGGATGGGTTATTAGGAGAGAATAGGAAAGGTGTGGTCTGAGGAGAGGGATGGTTACTAGACAGGGTATGGAATGTGGCATAGTGTGAGAGGGTTAGTTAATAGGTTGGAATAAGAAGGGTTGGATCTGGCGAGATGACGGGTTAATAGGCAGGGTATGAAGGGGGACACAGAGAGAGCGTGGGTTATCACCTAGGAATAGTAAGGGATGGGTCTGAGAAGACTGTGGGGTTTTAAGAAGGATATGAAGAATTGCTTGCAGTTGGAGGTTGGGTTATTAGGTAGTAATAAGATGGGTGGGGTCCAAGGAGAGGGATGTTATTGGGCATGATATGAAGGGGAGAATCCAGTGAGTTGGTGGGTTATTAGGTAGGAATTGAAAGAGGTGGTGTTTGAGGGAGGGGTTGGGTTATCGGGCATGGTATGACGGTTAGATTCCAGTGAGAGGTTGGGTTATCAGGTAGGAATAGGAAGGGTTGGGTCTGGGGAGAGGGTGGGTTATTGGGCAGGGTATGAATAGTGGCATACAATAAGTGGGTGGATTATTAGGTAGGAATAAGAAGAGTGTGGTCTGGGGAGAAGATGGGTATTTTGCAAGGTATGAAAGGTGGCTTACAGTTAGAAGATGGGTTACCAGGTAGGAATAGGAAGGGTAGGGTCATGGAGAGGGTGGAATATCGGGCATGGTATTAAGGGCCGAATCCAGAGAGAGGGTGTGTCATTAGGTAATAATAGGAATGATTGTGTCTGGTGAGAAAGTGGATTATTGGGTAGTGTATGAATGATGGTGTGCAGTGAGAGGTGGGTTATTAGGTTGGAAAAGGAAGTGTTGGGTCAGGGGATTGGGTGGATTATTGGGCAGAGTATGAAGGGCTGAGTCTAGTGAGAGGGTGCATTATAAGATAAGAATAGGAAGGGTGTGGCCTGGGTAGAGGGTAGGATATTGGGCAGGGTAGGAAAGATGGCATTCAATGAGTGTGGCTTAATAGGTAGCAATAGTATGGGTTCGGTCAGGGGTGAGTGAGGGTTATTTTGCCGGGTATGAAGGGTAGGATACAGGGAGAGAGTAAGTTCTTAGGTAGGAATAAGAAGTGTTGGGTCTGGGGATAGGGAGGGTTATTGGGCAGAGTATGAAAGCTGCCAGACATTGAGAGGGTGTGTTATTAGGTAGGAATAAGAGGTGCTGTGTGTGGAGAGAGGGTGGGTTATTGGGCATGGTATGAAGAGAAGAATATAGTGAGAGGGTGTTATATTATATAGGAATAGGAAGGGTTGGGTCTGGGAAAAAGGAGGGTTTCTGGACAGGGTATGAATTTTAGGATATAGTGAGAGGGTGGGTAACTAGGTAGGAATAGGATGGGTGTGTTCTTGGGAGAGGATGGGTTATCTTGCGGGGTATGAAGGGCAGAATCAAGTGAGAGGGTGGGTTATTAAGCAGGAATAGGAAGGGTTGAGTCAAGGGAGAGGGTAGGTAATTGGGCCGGGTATGAAGAGATACATGCAGTGAGAGGGTGGGTTAATAGGTAGGAATAGGATGGCGGAAGTCTGATGAGAGGGTGGGTTAATATGTAGGAATAGTATGGCTGAAGTCTGATGAGAGGGTGGATTATTTGAAAGGGTATGAGGGATGACATACATGGAGAGGGTGGATTATTAGCTAGGAATAAAAAGGTTGTTGTGTGAGGAGACGGAGGGTTAAAGGACAGGGTATGATTGGTAGGATACCCTGAGAGGGTGGGTAACTACGTAAGAGTTGGATGGGTAGGGTCTGGAGAGAGGGTGTCTTAATGGGCAATGTATGAAGGGCAGAATCGAGTTAGAGTGTGAGATAATAATTAAGAACAGGAACAGTTTAGTCAGGTGAGAAGGTGGGTTATTGGGCAAGGTATGAAGAGTGACATGCATTGGGAGAGTGGGTTATTAGGTTGGAATAGGATGGCTGATGTCTGATGAGAGTATGGGTTATTGGAACAGGTATGATGGACGGTCAGTTTTTAGTTATCAATTTGGAGACTGGGGTCTCTGGAGAGCCTGGGTTATCGGCCAGAATTCTGTGAGAGGGTGGGTTTTGAGGTAGGAATAGGAAGGGTGGGGTTTGGGGAGAGGGTGGGTTATGGGGCAGGATATGGAGGGTGGCAGAGAAAAGGAGAGTGGGTTATTAGGTAGGAAGAGGAAGGGTTAGTACTAGAGAGGGGGTGGGTGATTGGGCAAAAAATTATGGGTGGCTTAGAGTGAGAGGGTGGGTTACTTGGTAAAAATAGAAATGGTGGGAACTGCAGAGAGGTTGGGTTATTGGGTAGGGTATGATAGGCATAATCCAGTTAGAGGGTGGTATATTAGGTAGGAATATTGAGGGTTGGGATTGTGGAGAGCATGGGTAGTTGGGCAGAGTGTGAAGAGTGGCATGCTGTGAGAGGGTCGGTTATTAGGAAGGAATAGGATGGTTTGCGTCTTGGGAGATGGTGAGTTATTGGCCATGGTATCAAGGGTGGCATACAGTGAAAGGGTGGGTTGTTAAGTAGTGATAGGAATGGTTGGGTTTGGGAAGAGGGTGGGTTATTGTGAAAGTTATAAAGGGTGGTTTACTGTGAGAGGGTGGGTTATTAGGTAGGAATAAGAAATTTGTGGTCTGGGGAGAGTGTGGGTTATTAGTCTGGGTATAAAGGGTGGCAGACAGTGAGAGGTGGGTGATTATACAGGAATAGTAAGGGCGGCGGCTAGTAAGAGGGATGGCTATTGGGTCAGGTATGAAGGATGGCAGACAGTGAGAAGTTAGGTTATTAGGTAGGAATAGGAAGGGTATTATCTGGGAGAGGTTGGGTTTTTGGGCAGGTAATGGAGGGAGGCATACCCTGAGAGGATGTGTTATTATGTAGGAGTAGGAAGATTGGGATCTGGTAGGAGGGTGGAATTTTGGGCAGGGTATGAATGGTGGCATACAGAAGGAGGATGGGTTATTATGTAGAAATTAGAACGGGGGCCTTGGGAGGGGGTGTGTTATTGGGCAGGGTAAAAAGGTTGGTATACAGGGGGCCTGGGTTATAAGGTAAAAATAGGAAGGGTTTTGTCTGGAGAGAGGATGGGTTATCAGGCAGGGTATGAAAATGGGCATGCCGTGATATGGTCAGTTATTAGGTAGGAATAGAAAGGGCTTGGTCTTGGGAGAGGATGGGTTATTAGGCAGGGTATGAAGTGTGGCATACAGTAAGATAATGGGTGATTAGGGAGGAACTGGAAGAGTGTGGTCTGGGGAGATGGACGGTTAAAGGACAGTATATGAAGGGTGGCATACAGTGAGGGGGGTTGGTTATTAGGTTGGAAAAAGAAGGTTCTGGTCAGGGAAGAGTTTGAGTTATTCGGTAAGATATGAATGGTGGCACACTGTGAGAGGGTCCTTTTTAGTGTAGGAACAGGAAGGGATGGGTACGGGGAGAATGTAGGCTATTGGGCATGGTATCAAGATTGGAATACAATGAGAGAGTGGTGATTTTAGGTAGGAATAGGAAGTGTGAGGTCTGATGAGAGTGTCAGTTATTGGCAGGGTATAAAGGGTGGACAGCTGCCAGAGGATAGATTATTAAGTAGAAATAGGAAAGATAGGGTTTGGGGAGAGGGCTGTGTAGCGGGATGTCAACAAAAACAAACCCCCCACACCCTTGATCACTCTTACTTCCAAAATATCCCACAACACAAACTTTCCCCTTACTTTACTTTAAACTAGACTCTTGGACAGAAGGAAAATGAAAACAAAACATAGCCTTAAAACTATATTAACGCAACCAAAAACAGAACACAAATCA
>NC_090744.1:60364839-60369839 GCF_036898095.1 Palaemon carinicauda | reverse complement strand
CACACTCAATCTCGGTCTTACTATCTTTTCAAAATTCAACACAAACTTACACGGAGACATACCAGTACTCTTGTGCACCGTCGCATTATACGCCCACAACGCACGCCCAACATATAAATCCCAATCATTATCACATGTACTCATCATCCGCAAAATTTCTGTTAAGGTTCTTACAGTCCTTTCAGCCAACCCATTCGCACTTGGCATATACAGAGTCGAATACACATGTTCAATGCCCCATTCTCTTAACATCTGCTCAAACTCCCATCCAACAAACTCCGGACCATTGTCACTTAACATTTTCGCAGGCTTACACACACTCATCGGCAACATCACTTGACTTACCATTCTCGCTACAGTCTCACTTCTTTTATTCTTGATGGGTACTGCATATGCAAACTTACTCATATGATCGACCATGACAATCATTCCCACGTCTTCTCGCAGTCACAGGCAACGAAACACAATCAATCACAAACATCTCAAATGGCTCTTTCATACGTAATCTCAGAACAGGCGGACTTGCATGCATGCTCTGATACTTCCCCTTCTGACAATCCTCACAAGTGGTCGCTACATCCCTACAAATTTGGCTCAACCCAGGCGTAAACAACCTCTCTCGCATGCATTCCCACAATTTATTCTTCCCCATATGCCCATACCTGTCATGCACTACCATACACATACTTACAGCTGCATGCATTGGAAATACAGGAACATATATATCTTCATCCATTCCCCTATGCAAAAAATACACAATATTCTTACAAACAATAAATCTTTTAACAACTTTCTTATATGCTTCCAAATCACACGGCCATTCTTCCACCCTAATACCATTTAAAATACATTCACGTAACCTATTTATTTCGAAACATTCACCTTGCATTTCTTCCACCTCTTCTTTGCTCAACAAATCATCTTCACTCTTTGCAATATCAATCATGCCAACAAAATTCGCCATGAATACACTATTATCCTCAATTACTATTACCTTACAGCCATTCTTTGAAAGCAAACCCTTACCAACATCAACTGACACATGGTGCAACCTCAAAAAATCTATTCCCATCAAAAAACAACTAGGCATTTCATTCTCTCCCATTACAATAAAATTATGTTCAACTTCCATACTCCTTAGTTTCACCTTCAACCTCACTTCTTCCCAAACAAGTAAACTTCCCTGACCTATTCCATGAATTCTCACACTCGTACACTGTCTTTTCACTTCCCAATTGTACCTCTCAATTTCCCTGATAACCGACTCATTTACTAATGACACTTGAGCACCCGTATCAATTAAACTACAATATTCATTCTCATTTATATTCACATATGTCATCATCCTTCCTTTTACACCATGCATACATACATTTACTCTCCTTTCAATTCTGTCGCTCACTTCACCAATTTTTTCATCATCATATTCACTGTCCTCTATACCGTCATATCTTAGATTAAGGTCACTTGCACCATTATCCTTCTCACTCAACAATTTGCAACATTCCTCATTACATTGCATCCTCAAGATATATTCCCTATCATTCTCCTTACATGCCCTATATTCCATCGGTCGATTCCATCCAAAATACAAATACACAGTTACACCATACAACATACTTACCACCATTAATATCTTTGATAATACTTTCCCTTCTAGTACACTACTCTCCTCCTCATATACCATTTCTTTTGACACTTCGTTCATCACCCTTCTTTTAAGCTCGCTTACGCCACCTGGTATTTCCGTATCTAACCCCTCTTGTATTAACTTACTTAAACCCATTAGGATACACTTATACACCATATCTTCCCCTTCACAACTCTGCTCCACAACTAAACCTTCAGGCAACCTTTCAGAATTCTGATTACTCTCTTTATCTTCCATCCTCCCATGCATCCTCAACATCGCATCCGCTATCACATTCTTATTTCCCGGTACATATTCTAACCTAAAATCAAATTCATTCAAATCCTCTATGGTCCTAGCAACCCTTGCATTCACACACTCTTTCCTTATCATGTACACTAGGGGCTGATGGTCAGTACGCACAATGAATTTTACACCATACAAAAATACTTTCAATGCTTTCACACAAAATCGTATTGCAGCCAATTCCCTGTCAATCGTCGAATACTTCCGCTCAGCTTTATTAAACGCTTTACTAACATACGCTATTACTCTCAATTGCTCTTCTCCATTTACTCTCTGCATTTGAACCAAACAACCACCCATACTAACCCCACTCGCATCCGTATACAACTCTAGCATATTCGCATTTTCACTGTAGTCTGGAAATGCCAAAGTGACGTCTTTCGCGGCCTCTTCCTTCAACCTTTCAAACGCTTCTATCATGCGATCATCCCATTTTAATTTTGTACTATTCCTTTTACCCATCCATTCATTCAAAGGCTTCCCTATACCTGAACAATCTCTAACAAACTTGCGCCCAAACTCAACCAAACCAAGAAAACCTCGCAACTCACGCACAGTCCGGGGACGTGGAAATTCTCGCACCTTATTCACAAACTTGTCACTCTTCCTTATACCAGATTCACCCACTACATGCCCAAGAAATTCCACCTCCCTGGACAACCATTTACACTTCTCAAGCTTAATTTTCACACCAACTTCAATTAACCGCATCAACACTGCCTCAAGCAACCGCATATGTTCCTCAACAGTCTCGCTCGCAATCAGAATATCATCTATAAAAACAGTCACCTTCTGTCTATCAAACCCAGCCAATACAACATTCATCGCTCTTTGGAAGGCAGCAGGCGCATTAGCAAGACCAAAACTCAACCTTTTAAATTGAAAGTGACAATTTGTACTTGAAAATGCGGTAATGGGCCTGCTCCCCTCTGCCAGAGGCATCTGGTAATAGCCCCTCACCAAATCTAATTTAGTAAAAACTTTCATTCCATGCATCTTATAAACACAATCAGACACCACATTCATTGGAAAACGTTCTTTAACAGTCACCTCATTCACCTTCCTATAATCAATACACATGCGTAAACTTCCATCAGGCTTTCGTACAGGGACAATAGGGCTATTCCAGGCACTCTCACTCCTTTCTATTACACCCATACGCTCTAATTCCTGACACTGCTCCTCTATCTCCTTGGCAATAGGCGGAGAAAAATGCCTGGGACGCTGATATATGGGGGTATCATCACTGAGAACTATTTTAAATTCTGGCAGGTCTGACCCCCCACAATCATCGTCACCGAGACTCATAACTCTCCGCTTATCCCATAACATCTTAAGCAATCGTTCCTTTTCGACCTCACTTATACTCTCATCTAACTTAATTCTTCCTTTCAACGTATCGTAATCCCAATCTTCATCGTTCTTTATCTTACCAGCCATTACCTGTCTCGCCTTAACATATCTTCCATCCTCTACATTGATCAGTGTATACATACATCCCATGCAATCGCCCTCACGTATTCCACGTACTCTCTTCCTCCTAACACTCGGCAACAACCTTACATACACCTGGGGTTCCTGCATATTCATAACACCATCATATATATACGCACTTGTTTTCACCAAATTACCTGCTTCCATACCTTCCACTACATATTCATCCTCGTCACTATTTGAAATTTCCAGACTGCTCGGCCATGCAACTTTTACACTAATAACCTCGCCTTTCTTACCCGATAACTTTACACTTTCCTTTGCTACCAACGGCACTCCCTTCCACACCTTCGTACTCACTCTACCGTCTTCCCTTAAATAAAATTCCCCACAAATATTACCTTTAACCTTTATTTCAATCATATTCACACTTGGATGTACAATCATACCACATTTTTTCAGAAATTTATACCCAAGCACTACGTCATATTTCTCATTCGCTCCCTCAACCACGTAAAAATCATTATCCTCCATCATCAGCCCCCCAATCATAACATTTTCCCGCAACTTTCCTTGCACAGGCATACGCAAATTACCAATACCTTTTACTTCACCCTTACATCCCTTAAATTCACAAACCTCTTTTACCTTATCATATGCATTCCTAAACATTAAATTGACACCACAACCAGTATCAATCAAACCAACCAACTCTACACCATTAAAAATCATTTTCACACTCATGCAATCATGTGCTCTTTCTCCCATCACATCTTCATGCAACAAACCCTCACGAACATGCATCACATTCACTCCCCACACACACGAGGACTCACCCAGCTGAACCCTCTGAGTAATTAGTTTCCCGAACATCCTGGCTGACTTGATCCCTTCTTTCTACAAACCCTAGCTACATGCCCATCTGCACCACATTCAGTACACTTACCCCGCGGCTCCTTGCACATTCTAGCATAATGACCATCCTTACCACAATTACCACAAATTACATTCATACGATTATTACGGCATCCACTCGCTATGTGTACAGTCATACCACACCGATAACACTTAACCACTTTCTCTTTCTTACAGTCGCTAATACGATGCCCTGTCTCTCCACACCCGAAACATGCTCCTAATGCCCATCTACACTCGTTATTTTTATGTCCTACTCTCCCACACCTATAACACCTCTCTTCACGGATACCACTACCTAACCTAACTTGCTGCGTACTAGCACTTCTATCTCTCCAAACTTGATTTTCCTGTCTAAACCCATCATTTCTCGGCATGGGTATTCCTACATTACTCACCCTAACACTTCTATCTATTACACTATCAGCTGCCCTCATTGGCCCTCTCATAACAGCATCTCTAAAACTACCAAATTCTGGCACACATTCCTCCATTCCAGATTTACTTTCTTTCATACACCTATCCAACTCTTAATCCTCAACTATCTCTAAAATATCATCCCAAGTCAATCTCTCTCTAGTCCACCTCATTTTCTCCTTCCGTTTCAAATTAATAAACTCACACACACTCTCTGGTACTGTACCCAAAAACTTCTTCATTAGTTCCTTATTTTCATTTATTCCTTCGTCCCCATACTTCTTTCTAGCCAATGTTT
>NC_090744.1:60314839-60359839 GCF_036898095.1 Palaemon carinicauda | reverse complement strand
TTATTATTAAGCTAAAACCCTAGTTGGAAAAGCAGGATGCTATAAGCCCAGGGGCCCCCCCAGGGAAAATAGCCAAATGAGGAAAGGAAACAAATAAAAATAAAATATTTTAAGAACAGTAAAAACATTGAAATAAATATTTCCTATATAAAATATAAAATCTTTAACAAAACAAGAGGAATAGAAACTAGATAGAACAGTGTACCCGAGTGTACCCTCAAGCAAGAGA
The DNA here is from genome assembly GCF_036898095.1 of Palaemon carinicauda. Classification (NCBI taxonomy): domain Eukaryota; kingdom Metazoa; phylum Arthropoda; class Malacostraca; order Decapoda; family Palaemonidae; genus Palaemon; species Palaemon carinicauda. Next base: position 60,359,610 of record NC_090744.1, on the reverse strand, counting down.
CAGGAAGGACAGGATCTGGAAGAGGATGGGTTATTGGGCAGGGTTTGAAGGGCTGAATATAGTGAGGGGGTGGTTTGTTAGGTAGGACTAGGAAGGGGTTCGTCTCGGGAGAGGTTGGGTTATTGGGCAAGGGTATGAAGAGTGGCATGCAGTGAGAGGGTGGGTTATTAAGTATTATTAAGAACAGTGGGGCCAGGTGAGAGTTGGGTTATTGGGCAGAGTTTGAAGGGTGGCATACAGTGAGAAGGTGGGTTTTTAGGTACGAATAGGAAAGGTGGGTTCTAGGAGAGGGTGGGTTTATTGGGCAGGGTATGAAGGGTGGCACACAGTAAGAGGATGGATTTTTAGGTAATAATAGGAAGGGTTTGGTTTGGAGAGAAGGAGTTGGTTACTGGGCAAAGTATGAAGGGTGGCTTATAGTGAAACGGTTCTTTTATTAGTTAGGAACATAAAGAGCGAGGTCTTGGGAGAGGGTGGGTTATCAACCATGGTTTGACAGGCGTAATCGAATGAGAGGTTGTGTTATTAGGTGGCAAGAAGGAGGATGGGGTCTTGAGAGAGGATGGGCCATTTGGTAGGGTATGAAGTGTGGCATACAGTGAGAGTGTGGGTTATTTGGTAGGAATAAGAAGGCTGGCATCTGGGGAGAGGGTGTATTATTGGGCAGGGTATGAAGGGTGGAATACAGTGAGAGGGTGGGTTACTAGGTAGGAATAGGAACAGTAAGGTCTGGGGAGAGGATGGGTTATCAGGCAGGGTATGAATGGCCTATTCTATTAAGAGGATTGCTTATTAGGTAGGAATAGGAAGGGTTGTGTCTAAGGAGAGAGTGGGTTATTGGGCAAGGGTAGGAAGAGTGTGATGCACTTAGTGAGAGGGTTATTAGGTAGGAATAGGAAGGGTGGGGCCTGGTGAGAGTTGGGTTATTGGGAAGGGTATGAATGGTGTCATACAGTAAGAAGGTGGGTTACTAGGTGGGAATAGGAAACGTTATGTCTGGGGAGTGTGGGTTATTAAGTAGGATATGAAGGAAGACATACGGTGAAAGGATGCATTATTAAGTAGAAATAGGAAAGGCTGGTTCTGGGATAGGGTGCGTTATTGGGCAGGGTAGAAAGGGAAGCACACAGTGAGAGTATGGGTTATTTGGTAGGAATAAGAAGGGTTTGGTTTGGAGAGAGGAAGGTGGTTATTGGGTGGGATATGAAAGGTTGCGTACAGTGAGAGGACGGGTTATTAGGTAGGAATAGGAGTGAGTGGGTTATCCATAGAATGAAGTGCGGAATATAATGAGAAGGTGGGTTATTAGTTAGCAAAGGGAAGTATGGGGTCTAGGGAAAGGATGGGTGTATAGACAGGGTATGAAGGGTGGCATATAGTTAGTGGGTGGATTATTAGGTAGGAATACAAAGGGTAGGAACTGAGTAGAGAGAGGGTTATAGGGCAGGTTGTGAAGTGTGGCATGCAGAGAAAGGGTGGGTTGTTAGGTAGGAATAGGAAATGTGGGGTCTGGGGAGAGGGTGGGTTATCGTGCAGAGTATGAAGGCCAGAATCCAGTGAGAAGATGGGACATTTGGTAGAAATATGATGGGGGGTGGGTTGTCTGTGTAGAGTTGATGGTTGATGGGCAGGGTATCAAGGGTGGCAAAATGTTAAAGGCTGGGTTATTAGGTAGAACAGGAATGATGGGTTCTGGGGAGAGGGTGCAAAATTCGGCATTCTATGAAGGGTGGAATGGAGTGAGAGGGTATGTAATTAGGTAGGTGTAGGAAGAATGGGGTCTGGGGAAAGGATGGGCTATCGTTCATGTTATGAAGGGCAGAATCGAGCAATAGGGTGGTTTATTAGGAAGGAATGGGAAGGCTGGGGTCTGGAGAGAGGGTGGGTTACTGGGCAGGGTATGAAGGATGAAATACGGTGAGATGGTCGGTTATTACGTCAGAATAGCCAGGGCTAAGTCTGGGGAGAGGTTGGGTTATTGGTCAGGGTATCAAGAGTATCACAAAGTGAAAGGGAGGGTTATTAGGTAGGAGTAGGAGTGATTGGGTCTGGGGAGAGGGTGGGTAATCCAGCATGGTATGAAAGCTGCATCCAGTGAGAGAGTGAATTATTAGGTAGGAATAGTATGGTTGTGGTGTGGGGAGAGGGTGGTTTATGGGGCAGGTATGAAGGGTGACATGCAGTGAAAGGTTGGGTTATTAGGAAGAAATAAGGGCACGATCTGGGGAGAGGGTGGGCTATCGGCAAGTTATGAAGGGCTGAATCTTGAGAGAGGGTGAGTTATTACGTAGGTATAGAAATTGTTGGGTCAGGTGAGAGGGTGGGTTATTGAGCAGGATAAGATGGGTGGCATACATTGAAAGGCTGGGTTCTTATGTAGGAATATAATCGTTGTGTCTGGGGAGATGACTGATTATTTTGCAGTGTATTAAGTTTGGCATACAGTGAGAGTGTGGGTTATTAGGTAGCAATAGGAGGAAAGTAGGGCCCTAAGGAGAGGGTGGTTTATCAGGCTGGGTATGAAGGGTGGCATACAGTGAAAGGGTGCCTTATTAGGTAGGCATAGGAAGGGTTTTTTCTTGGGGTAGGTTGGGTTATTGGGCTAGGTTTGAAAGGTGGCCTACAGTGAGAAGGTGTGTTATTAGTTGGACTAGGAAAGGTTGGGTCTGGGGAGAGGGTGGGTATATTGGGCAGGGTATGAAGGGTGGCACACTGTGAGAGTGTGGGTTACTAAGTTGGAATAGTAAGGGTTGGGTGTATTTAAGTGATGGGTTATTGGGCAGGGAATGAGGAGGACCATGCAGGGTGGGTTATTAGGTTTGAACAGGAACGGTTGTGTGTTAGGAGACTGGGTTACTGGGCATGGTATGAAGTGTTGCATGCAGTTAAAGGCTGGATTCTTAGTTAGGAATTGGAAGGGTTGGGTCTGGAGAGAGGATCGGTTGATGGGTAAGGTATCAATGGTGGCATATGGAAAAGGATGGGTTTTCAGTTAGGAATAGGAAGGGTGGGGATTTATGAGAGGGTTGGTTATTAAGTAGTTTATGAAGGGTGCCATACTTTGAGAGGGTGAGTTATTAGGTAGGGATAGGAAGGGTGGTGTCTGGTGAGAAGGAGGGATACTAGGCATGGTGCGGAGAGTTGCATGTAGTGAGTGGTCAGTTTAGTAGGTAGGAATAGCATGGGTGGGGTGTGTGGAGAGTGTGTATTATTAGGCAGGGTATGACTGGTGGCATATTGTGAGAGGATGGGCTATTAGGTAGGAATAGGCAGTGTTCGGTTTGGAGAGAAGGTGGGTTAATGAGCAGGGTATGAAGATTGGAATATAGTGACAGGGGGGGTTAATGGGTAGACATAGGAGAGATGGGGTCTGGGGAGGTGGTGGGATTTCAGGCATGGTATGAGGGGCAGATTTTACTAAAGGGTTGGTTATTAGGTAGGAATAGGAAAGGGGGGTTCTGGGGAGAGGGTGGAATATTGAGCAATGGTATCAAGAGTGGCATGCAATTAGACGGTGGCTTATTAGGTGGGAATAGGAAGGGTTGTTCCTGGGGAGAAAATAGTTGTTAGGAAAGTTATGAAGAGTGGCACACAGTGAGAGGGTGGGTTATTAGGTAAAAAGAGGAAGGGTTTGGTCTGGAGAGAGAGCGAGTGGATTATTGGGCAAGGTATGAAGTGTGGCGTACAGTGATAGAGTGGGTTATTAGGTATGAATATAAAGGGCGGGGTCTGGGTAGAGGGTTGGTTATCGAGCATAGTATGAAAGCCGGAATCCAATGAGAGGCTGGGTTATTAGGTAGCAAAGAGAACGATGGTATCTGGGGAAAGGATGTGCTATACGGCAGGGTATGAAGAGTGGCATACAGTTACTGGGTGGATTACTAAATTTGAATAGGAAGGGTGCTAAAAGGAAAGAGAGAGGGTTATAAAGCAGGGTATTAAGAGTGGCATGCAGTAAAAGAGACGGTTACTAGGTAGGAATAACACTGGTGGATTCGGGGGAGAAGGGCGGAATCAAGTGACAGGATTGGTTATTTGGTAGATATAGGAAGGGTGGTGTAACGGGAGATTTGTGGGTTATTCGACAGATATGAATGGTAGCGAACAGTGAGAAGGTAGGTTATCAGGTTGGATTAGGAAGGATAGGTTCTGGGGAGACGGAGGGTTATTTGATTGCCTATGAAGGGTGGAATTGAGTGGGAGAGTGTGTTATTGACTAGGTATAGGGAGGGTTTGGTTTGGGGGGAGGGTGGGCTATCGTTCATGGATTGCAGGGCAGAATCGAGTAAGAGGTTTGGTTATTAAGAAGGAGTGGGAAGATTGGTGCCTTTGGGAGAGGCAGAGTATGGAGGTTGCAATACAGTGAGAGGGTCAGTTATTAGGCAGGAACAGGAAGGGCTGGGTCTGCGGAGAGGTTGGGTTATGGGCAGGGTATGAAGTGTTTCAAAATGTGATTCCTAGGTAGGAATAAAAAGGGGGTCCTCTGAGGAGAGGGGGTGTTATTGGGCATGATTTGAAGGGGGCACACTGTGCGAGGGGGAGGATATTCAATAGGAATGGGAAGCAGTGGGTCTGGGAAGAATGTGTGTTATTGGGCAGGGTATCACGAGGGGCATACAGTGAGAGGGTGCGTTATTAGGTAGGAATATAATGGGTAGTCTGGGGAGAAGATAGGTTATCGGGCAAGGTATGAAGGGTTTGAATCCAGTGAGAGTGTATGTTATTACGTAGGAACACGAAAGCTGGAGTCTGGGGAGAGGGTGGGTTATCGGGAAGGGTATGAAGTGTGGCATAAAATTTCAGGGTTGGTTATAAGGTATGAATAGGAAGTATTGGTCTGGGGAGAGAATGGGTTATTGGGCAAGGAATGAAGGATGGCATACAATAGGAGGGTGAGTTAGTAGGTACGAATACGAAATGTTCATTCTGAGACAGAGTTGGTAGCAGGGTATGAAAGGTGGCCGACAATGAGAGGATGGGTATTTAGGTAGGGAAAGGAAGGGTTGGGTCTCTCTCGAGAGAATGGTTCATTAGGCAAGGTATGAGGAGGGTATACGGTGAGAGGGTGGGTTTTTATGTAGGAATAGGAAGGTTAGGGTCTAGGGAGAGGGTAGGTTTTTTGGAAAGGTATAAAGGTTAAAGTCCAGTCAGAACGTGGGTCATTAGGTAGAACTAGGAAGGATGGGGTCTAAGGAGAGTTTGGGTTATCGAGCATTGAATAACACACATAATCCAATGAGAGGGTGGGTTTTTAGGTAGCAATAGAAAGGATGGAGTCTGGGGAGAGGATGGACTATTGAGGAGGGTATAGGAATAGGAAGGGGGAGGGGGAAGGGGAAGGAGGGAGGGTTATTGGAGATGGTATTACGAGTGCCATGCAGTGAAAGGGTGGGTTTCTAGGATAGGGTGGGTTATTCGTCTGTTCATTAAGGGTGAAATCGAGTGAGAGGGTATGTTATTAGGAAGGAATAAGATTAGTGGGGACTTGGGAGAGGTATGAAGGGCGAAAACCATATAAAGGGTAGGTCTTTAGGTAGGAATAGGGAGGGATGGGTGTGGAGAGAGGCTAGGTTAGTTGGTAGGGTATGAGGAGTAGCATGAAGTGAGAGAAATGGCTATTAGGTATGAATAGGAAGGGTTGGGTCTAGGGAGAGGTTGGGTTGCTTAGCAGGGTAAAATGGGTGGCATACAGTAAGATGGTGGGTTATTAGGAAGGAATATGAAAGGAAGGAACTAAGAGGATAGAGGGTTTGTGGGAAGGGTATTAATAGTGGCATGCAGTGTATTGGTGGGTTATTGGGTACGAATAGGAAGGGTGGTGTTTATGGAGAGGGTGGATTATCGGGCAGAGTCTGAAGGACAGAATCAATTGAGAAGATGGGTTATTTGGTAAGAGTATAATGTGTGGGGTCTCTGGAGGGTTGTTGGTTATTGGATAGGGTATCATGGGTGGCATGTAGTAAGAGGGCCGGTTTTTTGGTAGGAATAGGAAGGGTTGGGTCTGGGGATAGGTTGGGTTATCAGGCAAGGTATGAAGGGTGGAAATCAGTGATATTGTAGGTTATTAGGTAGGAATGAAAAAGTGTGGGGTCTGTGGGCAGGGTGAGTTATTGGGCAGAGTATATAGGGTGGCATAAAATGAGAAAGTGCGTTACTAAATAGAAATAGAAGTTTGGGGTCTGGAGAGATGGTGGGTTATCTGGTAGGCCATGAAGGGAAGAATCTGGTGAGAGGATGGGGGATTACATATGAATAAGAAGGGTTGGGTCTGCAGAGAGGATTGATTATTGGGTGGGGTATGAATAGTAGATATATTGAAGAGATCAGTTATTAGTTAGGAATAGGATATATTGTGTCTGGGGAGATGATGGGTTATCGGTCAAAGTATGAAGAGTGAAATCCATTGTGAGGATAGGTTATTAGGTAGGAATAGGAAAAATGGGTTCTGGGGAGATTATAGGTTATTGGGCAAGGGAAGAATGGTGTGATGCAGTGAGAGAGTGGGTTATTAGGTAAAAAAATAGGAGGTGGAGGTCTGAGGAGCGATTAGGTTATTGAACAGCGGTTGCTGGGTGGTATACATTGAGAATGTTGGTTATAAGGTAGGAATAAGAAGGCTGGCCTCTAGGGATACTATGGGTTATTGGGCTGGTTATGAAGTGTGGCATACAGTGAAAGGGGTGATTACTAGGTAGGAATAGCCATGTTGGGGTATGGGGAGAGCATGGGTTATTGGGTAAGGTATAATGGGCAAAATCTAGTGAGAGGGTGTGTTATTATGTAGGAATGGGTAGGTTATTTGGGCAAGAATAGGAAGTGTTGGGTCTGGGGATATTTTGGGTTATTATCAGGGAGTGAATGATGGCATAAAATGAAATGGTGAGTTTTTAGATAAGAATATGAAAGGTCTGTTCTAGGACAGGTTGGGTTATTTGGCATGGTATGCAGGGTGCCACACAATGAGAGGATGGGTCATTCGTTAGGAATAGGAAGGGATGGGTGTGGAGAGAGAGAGTGGATTATTGGGTAAGGTACGATGGTAGTATATAGTGAAAGAGTGGGTTTTTAGGTAGGAATAGGTAGGGTGGGGTCTGGGGAGAGGGTGGCTTATTGGGAATGGTATGAAGGGAAGAATCAAGTGAGAGGGTAGGTTATTAGTTAGAAATAGAAAGAGTGGGGTCTTTGTAGAGGCTGTGTTATTGGGCAGGATAAGAAAGGTGGTGAATATTCATTAGGTTGGTTATTAGGTAGGAATAGAAAGGGTGGGAATTGGGAGGAGGGGGGGGGGTTATTGGAGAAGGTATTAAGCGTGGCATGCGGTTAAACGGGTGGGTTATTTGCATAGGAATAGGAAGGGTGGAGTCTGTGGAGAGGGTGGGTTATTGGACAGAGTATGAAGACCAGAATCATGTGAGAAGCTTGGTTATTTTTTGTGAATATGTAGGGTGGGGTCTGCAGAGAGTTTTGGGTTATTGGATAGGGTATCAATTTGGTAGCAGTGAGAGGGTGTGATTTTAGGTAATAATAGGAAAGGTTACTTCTGGGGAGAAGGTGGGTTATTTTGCAGTGTAGGATGGGTTGAATTAAGGTAGAGGGTGTGTAATTAGGTAGGAATAAGATGGGTGGAGTCTGGGGATAGGGCGGGTTATCAGGCAAGATATGGAGGGTGGAATCCATTGAAAGGGTAAGTCATTAGGTAAGAATAGGAAGGGATGGGTGTAGAGAGAGGATAGGTTATTGGGCAGGGAATGAAAAGTAACATGCAGTGAGAGTGTGGGTTATTAGGTATGAATACAAATGTTTAGGTCTGGGGAGATGGTGGGATACTAGGAAGGGTAAGGTGGTAGGGGGATGGGGGGTATTGGGGAAGGTATGAAGGGTGAAAACCATATATAGGGTAGGTCTTTAGGTAAGAATAGAAGGGATGGGTGTGGAGAGACAGTAGGTTAATGGGCAGGGCCTGAAGAGTAGCATGCAGTGTGAAAAATGGCTATTAGGTATGAATAGGAAGGGTTGGGTCTGTGAAGAGGTTGGGTTTCTGAGCAAGGTAAAATATGACGCATACAGTAAGAGGGTGGGTTATTAGGAAGGAATATGAAGGGAAGGAACTGAGAGGAGGGAGGGTTTTGGGGGAGGGCATTAATAGTGGCATGCAGTGTATTGTTGAGTTATTGGGTACATATAGGAAGGATGGTGTTTAGGGAGAGGGTGGATTATCGGGCAGAGTCTGAAGGCCAGAATCAATTGAGCAGATGGGTTATTTGGTAGGAGTATAAAGGGTTTGGTCTGTGGAGGGTTATTGGTTATTGAATAGGATATCAAGGGTGGCATGCAGTGAGAGGGTGGGTTTTTGGTGGGAATAGGAATCGTTGGGTCTGGGGATAGAGTGGGTTATCAGGCAAGGTATGAAGGGTGGAATCCAGTGAGATTGTAGATTATTAGATAAGAATGGAAAAGCGTGGGGTCTGTGGGTAGGGTGAGCTATTTGGCAGAGTATATAAGGTGGCATACAATGAGAAAGTGCATTACTTAACAGAAATAGAAGTCTGGGGTCTGGAGAGATGGTGGGTTACCTGAAAGGGTTTGAAGAGAAGAATCTGGTGAGAGGATGGGGGATTATATATGAATAAGAAGGGTTGGTTCTGCAGAGAGGATTGGTTTTTGGGTGGGGTATGAATAGTGGGATGTATTGAAGAGATCAGTTATTAGTTAGGAATAGGATATATCAGGTCTGGGGAGAGGATGGGTTATCGGTCAAAGTATGAATGGTGAAATCCACTGTGAGGATGGGTTATTATGTAGGAATAGGAAGAATGGGTTCTGGGGAGATTATAGGTTATTAGGCAAGGGAAGAATGGTGTGATGCAGTGAGAGGTAAGAAATAGGAGGGTTAGGTCTGAGGAGCGATCAGGTTACTGAACAAGGGTTGCAGGGTGGTATACATTGAGAGGGTGGATTATAAGGTAGGAATAAAAAGGCTGGCCTCTGGGGAGACTGTGGGTTATTGGGCTGGTTATGAAGTTTGGCATACAGTGAAAGGGGTGGTTACTAGGTAGGAATAACCAGGTTAGGGTCTGGGGAGAGCGTGGGTTATCAGGGAGGGTATTGTGGGCAGAAGCTAGTGAGAGGGTGTGTTATTAGGTAGGAATGGGTGGGTTATTTGGGCAAGAATAGGAAGTGTTGGGTCTGGAGAGATTAAAGGTTATTGTCAGGGAAGGAAGGATGGCATAAAATGGGAGGGTGAGTTTTTAGGTAAGAATATGAAAGGTTGGTTCTGGGACAGGTTGGGTTATTGGGCATGGTATGCAGGGTGGCACACAATGAGAAGATGGGTCATTCGGTAGGAATGGGAAGGGTTAGGTGTGGAGAAAGGGAGTGGATTACTGGGCAAGGTAAGAAGGTGTTATATTTTGAAAGAGCGGGTTTTTAGGTAGGAATGGTAGGGTGAGGTCTGGGGAGAGGGTGGCTTATTGGGAATGGTATGAAGGGTGGAATCTAGTGAGAGGGTGGGTTATTAGGTAGATCTAGGAAGGGTTGGGTCTTTGGAGAGGCTGTGTTATTGGGCAGGATAAGAAAGGTGGCGAATATTTGGTGGGTGGGTTATTAGGTAGGAATAGGAAGGGTTGGAATTGGATGGAGGGAGGGTTATTGGAGAAGGTATTAAGAGTGGTATACAGTTTCACAGGTAGGTTATTTGGGCAGGAATAGGAAGGGTGGAGTCTGGGGAGAGGGTGGGTTATTGGGGAGAGTATGAAGGGTAGAATCAAGTGAGAAGCTTGGTTATTTGGTGTGAATATAAAGGGTGGGGTCTGCGGAGAGTTGTGGGTTATTAGATAGGGTATCAATTTAGCATACAGTGAGAGGGTGGGTTATTAGGTAGGAATAGGAAAGGTTATTTCTGGGGAGAGGGTGTGTTATTCGGCAGTGTAGGATGGGTGGAATTGATGGAGAGGGTGTGTTATTAGATAGGAATAAGATGGGGATAAGGTGGGTTATCGGGCAAGGTATGAAGGTTGGAATCCATTGAAAGAGTAAGTTATTAGGCAAGAATTGAAAGGGATGGGTGTAAAGTTAGGGTAGGTTAATGGGCAGGGAATGAAAAGTAGCATGCAGTAATTGTGCCGGTTATTAGGTATGAATAGGAATGTTTATGAAGGGCAGAAACAATTTAAAGGGTAGGTCTTTAGGTAAGAATAGGAAGGGATGGGTGTGGGGAGAGGGTAGGTTAATGGGCAGGGTCTGAAGAGTAGCATGCAGTGAGAGGAAGGGCTATTATATATAAATAGGAAGGGTTGGGTGTGGGGAGAGGTTTGGTTACGGAGCGGGGTAAAATGGGTGGCATACAGTAAGAGGGTGGGTTATTAGGAAGGAATAAGAAGAGAAGGCACTGAGATGATGGAGGGTTATTGGGGAGGGTATAAATAATGGCATGCAGTTCATTGGTGGGTTATTGGGTACAAATAAGAAGTGTGGTGTTTGGGGAGAAGGTGGGTTATCAGGGAGAGTCTGAAGGTCAGAATGAAGTGAGAATATGGGTTATTTGGTAGGATTATAAAGGGTGGGGTCTGAGGAGGGTTGTTGGTTATTGGATAGGGTATCAAGGGTGTAATGCAGTGAGAGTCTGGTTATTAGGTAGGAATAGGAAGAGTTGGGTTTGGGGAGAGGGTGGTTTATTGGGCAGGGTAGGAGGGGTGACATACAGTGAATGGGTGGGTCACCCGGTAGGAGTAAGAATGGTTGGGTCCAGGGAGACTTTGGGTTACTGGCCTGGATATGAAGGTTACCACACAGTGAAAGGTTGGGTTTTAATGTAGGAATAGGATATGTTATTTCTGAGGAGAGGTTGAGTTTCAGGGCAGGGTATGAAGAGTGGCATGCAGTGAGAGGGATGGATTATTAGGTAGGAATAGGATGGGTGGGTTTCGGGCGAAGGTTGGCTATCAGGCAAGGTAAGAAGGCCAGAATCTTCATAAAGGATACGTTATTGGATAAGAATAGTGAGGGTGGGTCTGGGGAGATGGTCTGTAATTGGGCATGGTATGAAGGGTGGTATACAATGACTGGATATTTTACTAATTAGGAATAGGAAGAGTTGGGTCATGGGAGAGATCAGGTTATTGGTCAGGGTAGGAAGAGTGGCATGCAGTCAGATGGTGGGTGATTAGGCAGGAGTAGGGAGGGTGCGGTCTGGGTAGCCGGTCAAGGTATGAAGGGAGGATCCAGTGAGAGTGTAGGTTATAACATTGCAATATGAAGAGTGGGGTCTGGGGATAGGGTTGGTTATTGGGCAGGGTATGAAGGGTGGCATACAGTGAGAAGGGGGATTACTAAGTAGGAATAGGAGTCTGGGTTCTGGGGTGAGGATGGGTTTTCGGGAAGTGTATGAAGGGCAGCATCTAGCAAAAGGATGAGTATTTAGTCGGAATAAGAAGGGTGAGGGCTAGGTAGAGGCTGGATTATTGGGCAGGGTATGAAGAATGGTATGCAGTGAGAGTTTGGGTTATTATGTAGGAATAGGATGTGTGGGGTCCTGGAGAGATCTTGCGTTAAAGGGCACGTATGAAAGGGGGAATCCAGTGACAGGATAGGTTATTAGGTAGAAATAAGAAGGAGGGGGTCTGAGGAGAGGGTGGGTTATCGGGCAAGGATTGAGGACGTAATCCAGTGAGAGGGTCGGTTATTGAGTAGGAAATAGGAGGGTTGAGGTCAGAGGGGACATTGAGTTATTGGGCCATGTATGGAGGGTGGCATATATTGTGAGGGTGGGTTATTAAGTAGCAGTGAGATGAGTGGGCTCTGGGGAGAGTGTGGATTATTTGGCATAGGTATGAAGTGTGTCATCCAGTGAGAGGGTTAGTTACTAGGTAGGAAAAGGAAGCGTGGAATCGGGGAAGAGCATGAGTTATCCGGGGACAGTATGAACGGTAGAATCTAGTCAGAGGGGGGGAGTGGGGGTGGGGGTTATTAGGTAGGAATAGGAAGGGTGGGGTCCGGGGAGAGGGGTGGTTATTGGGCAAGTGTATGAAGAGTGGCACACAGTTAGAAGGTTGATTATTAGGTGGGATTAGGAATGGCAGGGCCTAGTGAGAGGGTGGGTTATTTGGGCGTGTATGAAGGGTGGCATACAGTGTGAAGGTGGCTTATTGGGTACGAATAGGAAGTGTTGATGTAGGGAGAGGGTCGGTTGTCAGGCAAGGTATGAAGGGGGAAATCCAGTAAGAGGGTGGGTTATTTGTTGGGAATATGATAGGTGGGGTGTAAGGAGAGGGTGGGTCTTCAAGCAAGGTTTGAAGGGCAGAATCCAGTGAAAGAGTTGATTATTAGGTAGGAATAGGAAGGGTATGGTCTGCATAGAGGATGGGTGTTTGGGCAGGGAATAAATGGTGGCATACATTGAGATGGTAGGTTATATGTTAGGAATAGGAAAGGTGGAAACCAGTAAGTGTGGGTTAATAGGTAGAAATAGGAAGGGTGGTTTGATGGGCCAAGAGTAGGTTTTGAGTCGAAGGCGAGATGAATGTAACTGAGTAACTTTATACAGACTCATCAAGTGTATATGCACACTAGGTCCCGGTAAGGTCACAAAATAAAAACAGGATATTTCTTGTCAAACCAGGAACTGGTTCTGTTAACAATTAACAATGAAGTAGGCAGACAGGTTAATAAAAGTTGCGGTCAGTGTGAGGTGGGAGCCAAGATAGAAAGGATTATATATACAAAAAAAGAGAAATGTTGTTACAATGTACGATCGTGCGACAAATGGTTGGTACATGTCTCCCCCCCCCCCCTATAGATAACATACTATACATATTAAGGGCACCCTAATCTATAAAGGCGAACTGTAGTTGGGTCATCTGTCAGGAGATAAAAGTGTTTTAGATGATCAATGGAGACCCAGTCTTCATTGCTAAGAATTTTTAGTAGGAATGCTTTTGGATTGCATTGGATCACATGGAAAGGGCTCGTGAAATGTGGTATTAGTGGTGGATTGCTTGTGTCATTGCATAAGAAATAGCGCATTGCAGAATGCAATTCTGTTTATATAAAGGGGCTTGTAAGTCTGACGGCATGGAGTAAATTTTCCCACGGCATGGCATATGCTCTTGAGATCGTCGAAGGAGGTTGCAAAAGGAAAAAATTCGGAAGGGATAACCAACAGATCGTCATACACCATTTCATATACCGAGACGTCCAGTGCTTCTTTAGGAATGGTCGTTATTCCCAGGAGGATCCAGGGAAGCAGAGTAAACAAGTTGGAGTTCTTTCAGGTCGACATCAAAGCTGCTTTGAAGGTGCGATGAAAATGTTCAACCATTCCATAGGCAGCGGAATTATAGGCAGTTGTCTGATGTAGGGTGATGCCCAAAAGATTCACTATTGATGACCACAATTGAGAGATCTATGTGGTACCCCTATCAGAAGTAATAAGCTCAGGGATACCAAATCATGATCTCCATCTTGAGAGTAAGGCAGATGTACAAGAGGTGAACGATACAGTTTCCATGGGAATGGCTTCAGTCCAACGAATGGAGCAGTCTATGACAGTAAACAAGTAACAATGTCCTTGCGATGTGGATTAGGGGCGTACAATATCGACGAGAATGTGGGCAAAATAACGCTGAGGTTGAGGAAAGGTGCCCACTCCTGAACCAGTGTGTCAATATACTTTGGAAGGTTGACAAGAAGTATAGGCGCGGACCCAATCCTTAGCATCCTTAGTAATGCCGTGCCAAATGAACTTCTTCTTCAGCAGCTGTGCATTAAAATGGCAAGAGAGATGTGAAAATCTGTGAATTAAATCAAACACCTGGCGGCACATGGGAGCCGGAATCCACGGTTATGGTCTACCAGTACTGACGTCACAGATGACGGTGGTGTTATAGTCGTCGAGGGGATGTCTTCCCAATGGAGGGATGTGATGGATGTCCTACATGCTTGATACTCTAGATCCCGTCGTTGGGCTTCAGCCAAGGTGTTGTAATCCAATCCCAGTTGAACGGCGGCAAACGTGTTTCTTGACAGGGCATCGGCAATGGGATTCATTTTCCCAGGGACGTATTGAAGGGTACAATTATTTTCAGCCACGGCGGAGAGACGTCAGCATTGACGAGAGGACCAGGCGTCAGACAGTTGAGTGAAGGCGTGCACCAGAGGCATGTGGTCTGTGCTAAAAACGATGGGTGTACCTTCTAAGAAATTTCGAAAATGATGGACAGTTAAGTGCACTGCTAGCAATTCGTGATTGAAGGTCGAATAACCAGATTCTGCCTTGGACAGTTTTCTGCTGAAGAAGGCCAATAGGTGGTGCGAGCCGTTGATAACCTGTTCGAGTACTACACCAATAGCGGCATCGCTGGCATCAGTGAAAAGAAGTGGAGGGTCTTATGGGACAGGAAAAGTGAGAGCAGCATCGGTTGATAAGGCTTTCTTTACGTTGCAAAAGGCCGATTCTTGAAGGGGACCCCCCTTCAGGTCATTTGGCTTGCCCTTGAGGGAGGGGTAGAGGGGAGCAACAGTGGCGGCAATGGCTGGCAGAAAGCGGTGATAACTTTTGGTCATGGCCAACAATTCCTGCAGTGCTTAGACGGTCGAGGTCATGGGGAAGTTCCGAACAGCTGCTACCTTCTCAGGGAGGGGATGGACTCCATTAGGAGTGATGCGGTGCCCTAAGAACGACACTTTGTTGGCGCCAAAGGTACACTTGTCGTACCGAACTACAAGACCGTTTTGTTGTAGGGGGTCGAGCACGATGAGAAGGTGAAGGAGGTGCTCCTCTTTTAAGTAGGATAACACAAGTATGTTGTCCACGTAACATACACAGAAGGGGAGGTGCCCTAAGATGCGATCCATGAGATGTTGAAAAGTGGCCCCAGCATTACGAAGGCCAAAACAGGAGTAATTGAAGGTGTATGTACCGAAGAGAGTGGTGATGACGGTCTTGGGGATTTCTTCAGGCATCATAGGGACCTGATAATACCCCTTCAGGAGGTCGAGTGTGTAAAAACCCCTTCGCTTTGTGCAGATAGAAAGTCACGTCGGCGATGTCTGGGAGGGGGTGGTGAACCGGATCTATTTGCATGTTCAGGCACCTGTAATCCCCAAACGGATGGAGGGAGCCCTCTTTCTTCAGGACGATATGTAAGGGTGACGACCATGGGCTGGAGGCATTTTAGCAAATGCTCATTTCTTCTATTTCGGCGAACATCTGTTTGGCGGAAGTCAATCGATCCGCTGCCAAACGTCTTAATTGGCAAAGACTGGATATCCCGTTGTCTTGATATGGTGATAAATACAATATTTGGCTGGAGCCGTGGGTGTTTGGCAAAGTTCTGGATGGAAAACTTCCAGGTACAATGTGAGGAGGAGGGCGTAGACATCCGTTGGTGCGCTGATGTGGAGAGCCAGGTTAGAGGGGGCGGGTTGAAGAGGTGTCAGCAAGTACGAGTCTGCGTTGACCAATCATCGTTGGGCGACATCGACCAGAAGGTGGATATGTGAGAGGAAATAAGCAGCGAGGATTGGCAATGTCATGTTAGCAACGAGAAACTTCCAATTAAATTTCCAATTTCCAAACGATAATTTGAGGTTCTTGTAACTGTAGGGGGGTGTCGCAGATCTATTGACAGCTACCAGGCAGACGTCGGCAGACTTAGACAGACTGTGTCGTGTCATGAAGAGTTCCCTTGGCAAAAGAGAACGACAAGCACCTGTGTCTACCAAAAATCACACGTACTTCCTGCATCATGTAAAAAGAATAGATTAGAAACACGGGAGGCAACCGCCACGAGCGATGGCCTACTCACATATTTTTTGGCCACTGACAACCTTTGGCACGTTTCTTCATGGCAGACCTGAATCTAGAGTGGTAGTACCAAAACTGAGGCCGATGGGCGGCAGTAAGTGTCTGTAGAAGTCGTTGGTTGGGTCAAGAGAGAGTGTTGGATGATTGGTGGCTTTGTGGCCGCTCCGGCACGTCACGTGATAGGCGTGTGCATCCTACGGCATGCACGTCAGCTTCGGTTGATGTTGAATAGGTGTCCTCTTAAACAGGAGTGGAGGCGTTGATGGAGGTCTTGAAGTTCGTGAAGTGCTTGACCATAAGGTGTCTGCTTTGGTCATCAAGTCCTTTATGGGTAAAATATCGACATCGGGTATGGCCGCGCGTACAGGTTTCGGTAAACACAGCTCCCAAAGGTCATGAGTTAGGTTCATCTCACAAGGAGAGCCGTCTGTGGCAGGTTTCAAGCGAGCGATACTGGTCATTGTCTTGAGGGTGAGCGAAGCCCTTTGGTCCCTCAACAGTTGATGAGAGAGCTGGGAAAGCTTTGCTATGCGAGTGGCTGGCGACGGCGAGCACTGCTGCAGAAGGTATATTTTGAGGGGGTCATACACTATTGGGAATTTCCCTTGTTCACAGAGCCAGTCGGAGATTTCCGGAAAGGTGTCCTTGGGTATCACTGCGAGAACATAATCAGCTTAGAGGGTTTAGTGAGTCACGCCCTTGATGCAGAACTGGACTTCTGCGCGCTGAAACCAAGCAAACGCCTCTCCGCTGGCGAACGATGAAAGTTTGAATGGGGTGGCACCAACTTCCTTGGAGTCCGCCATAGTAACAGTGAGGAGGAAAAGGCTGGGGGACCAAGTCGACCTCCGAGGTCACCAATTTGATGGGCGAGATGAATGCAACTGAGTAACTTTATACGGACACATTGTGTATATATATATAATCACTAGGTCCCAGTAAAAAGATCATAAAAAAACATATTTCTTGTTAATCCAGTAATCGGTTCTGTTAACAATTAACAATGAAGTATGCAGACAGGTTGATACTAGTTGCAGTCAGTGCGAGGGGAGAGTGAAGATACAAAGAATAATATATACAAAAAAAAGAAATGTCGTTACTATGTACGATCGTGTGACACACAGTTGGTACAGAGGGGTCTGGGGAGAGGGTGAGTTACTGTGCAGGTTATCAGTGGTAACACACAGAGAGAGAAGGAGTTAATATGTAGGAATAGGATGGGTGGGGGCTGTGGAGAGAGTGGGTTATTGGGTATGGTATGAAGGGTGGCATATAGTGAGATGGTGCGTCATTAGGTAGGATTAGGAAGGGTGGGTTCTGGCGAGAGGGTGGGTTATTGGGCAGTGTATAAAGGGGGGCATACAGTGAGAGGGTGTATTAATAGGTAGGAATAGGAGGGATGGGGTTTGGCTAGAGGGTTTGTTATTAGGTAAGAATAGGAAGGGTGGTGCCCAAGGAGAGGGTTAGTTAATGAGCATGGTATGAAGAGTGGTATAGAGTGAGAGGGTGGATTATTAGGTAGGAATAGGAAGGGTGGCGCCTTAGGAAAAGGTAGGTTATTAGGCAGGGTATGAAGATTGGCATGCAGTGAGAGGGAGGGTTATGAGAGAGATATAGAAGTGGGGTCCTGGGAGAGTCTGGGTTATCAGGCATTTTATGAAGGGCAGATTCCAGTAAGAGGGCTTGTTATTAGGTAGGAATAAGAAGCGTGGGGTTCAGCAAGAGGGAGGGTTATTGGGCAGGGTATCAAGGGTGGCGTACAGTAGGAGCGTGGGTTATTAGGTAGGAATAGAAAGGGGAGGGTCTGTGGTGAGGGTTGGTTATCAGGTAGGGTATGAAGGGTGGCATACAGTGAGATGGTAGGTTATAAGGTAAGAATAAGATGGGTAGGTTTTAGGAAGAGGTTGAGTTATCAGCCTGGGTATGAAGGGCAGAGTCATTTGAGAGGGTAAGTTATTAGGTTAGAATATGAAGGGTTGGGTCTGAGGGAGGGTGGGTTATTGGTTATGGTTGAAAGGTTGGCATACAGTGGACGGGTGGGCTATTGAGTACGCTTCACAAGGTGGGGTCTGTGGAAAGTTTGTGTTATTAGGCAGGCTATGAATGGTGGCATAAACTAGGAGTGAGTTATTAGGTAAGAATAGGAAGGGTTGGGCCTGGGGAGTTGGTGAATTATTGGGCTACGTATGAAGAGTGGCATACAATGAGATGGTAGGTTATTAGGTAGGAATAGGAATAGTGGGGCCTGTGGGAGAGAGTGTTTTATTTGACAGGTGGTTATAAGGTAAGAATAGGATGGTTAGGGTCTGGAGAGAAGGTGGGTTATCAAGCTGGGTATGAATGTCCAAATCCTTTGAGAGGGTTGGTTTTTAGGTGAAGATAGTGATGGTGGGTCTGAGGAGAGGGTTAATTATTGGGCTGGTATTAAGGGTGACGTACAGTGACAGGGTAGGTTATAATGTAAGAATAGGATGGGTAGGGTCTGGTGAGAGGAAGGGTATTCAGGCTGGGTATGAAGGGCTGAATCCTTTGATATGGTTGGTTATTAGGTAAGAATACGAAGTCTAGGGCTTGGGAGAGGGTGAGTTAAAAGGCAGGGTATGAAGAGTGGCATGCAGTGAAAGGGAGGGTTATTAGGTATGAATAGGAATGTTGGGATCTAAGGAGAGGTCGGGTTATTTTACAGGGTAAAAAGGATGGCATGCAATGACAGTCTGGGTTATTAGGAAGGATTAGGAAGGGTCGGTCCTGGGGAGAGTGTGACTTATTGGGCAGAGTATCATGGGTGGCATACAGTGAGAGGATTAGTTTTTAGGTAATAATAGGAATGGTGGAGCCTGGGAAGATGGTTGGTTATTGGTAGTGTATGAAGTGTGGCATACAGTGAGAGTGTGGGTCATTAGGTGGAATAGGAACGGGAGTCCCTTGGCTAGGGGGATGGGGGGTTTATTGGGCAGGGTATGAAGAGTAGCATGCAGGGAGAGGTTTGATTATTTGGTAGGAATAGGAGAGGTGGGGTCCAGGGAGACGGTTACTTATTGGGGAGGGTATGAAGGGATAAATAGAATGAGAAGCTCGGTTATTAAGTGAGAATACGGAGGGTGAGGTCTAGGGAAAGGGTGGGTTATTGGTCATGGTATCAAGGTTGGCGTACAGTGAGAGGGTGGGTTACTAGGTTGGAATAGGAAGTGTGGGGTCTAGGGTTAGAATAGGTTATTGTACCGTGTGTTAAGGGTACCATACAGTGAGAGGGTAGGTTATTAGGTAAGAATAGGAAGGGTGTGGTTTGGGTAGAGGGTTGGTTATCGAACTGGGTACGAAGGGCAGAATCCAGTGCTATGGTAGGTTATTAGTTTGGAATAGGAAGTGTTGGGTATGTGAAGAGTATGGGTTATTGGACAGGGTATGAAGAGTTGGATGCAGTGAGAGGGTGGGTAATTAGATGGCAATAGGAAGGGTGTTAAGTGGGTAGAGGATTTTGTATATTGGGCAGGGTATGAAAGGTTACATTCGGTCAGAGGGTGGGTTATTAGGCAGGAAAAGGAAGGCTGGGTCCTTGGTAGAGAGTTGGTTATTGGTAAGGGTATTAAGGGTAGCATACTGTTAGAGGAAGTTTTATTAAGCAAGAATAGGAAGGATCGGGCCTGGGGAAAATATGGGTTTCTAGGCAGGGTATGAAGACTAGCCAGCAGTGAGAGGGTGGTTTTTTAGGTTGAAATAGGAAGATTTGGACGTGGGGAGATTGTGGGTTATATTGCACGGTATGAAGAGTGGCATGCAGTGAGAGGATGGGTTATTAGGTAAGAATAAGAAGGGAGGGATCTAGGCAGAGGTTGTGGATTATTGGGCAAGGTATCAAGGCTGGCGTACATTGAGAGGGTGGTTTATTAGGTATGAATAGAAAGGGTGAGGTGTTGGGTGAGGGTGGGTCACTAGGCAGATTATGAAGGGTGGCATAGAGTGAGAGGGTAGGTTTTTGGGTAAGAATAGGATTGGTAGTGTCTGTGGAAAGGGTAAGTAATCAGTCTGGGTATAAATGTCATAATCCTTTGAGAGGGTGGGTTATTAGGTAGGAATAGGAAGGGAGGGGCCTGTGAGAGGGTGGGGCCTGAGAGAGGTTGGGTTATTGGGCATGGTATGAAGGGGGGCATACAGTGACAGGGTGCGTTATTATGTAGGAGTAGGAAAGGTGGAGTCTGTGGAGAGGTTGAGTTATTGGGGAGGGCCTGAAGGGTGGCATAAAGTCCATGTGTGTTATTAAGTAGGAATAGGAAGGGCCGAGCCTTGGGAGAGAGAGGGTTAGATGGCAGGCTATTCATTGCGGAATACAGTGAGAGGGTTGGTTTTTAGGTAAGAATAGGATAGGTAAGTTCTGAGGAGAGGGTGGGTTATCATGCTGATTATGAAGGTCAGAATCCTGTGAGTGGGTTAATTCTTAGGTAAAAATAGGAATGATAGGTGTGGGGAGATGGTGGGTTATTGGGTAGGGTTATAAGGGTAGTACACAGTTAGAGAGTTTGTAATTAAGTAAGAATAGGAAGGGTGGGGCCTGAGAGAGAAGTGGCTTAATGGGCAGGGTATGAAGTGTGGCATGCAGTGAGAGGTTTGGTTATCAGGTAAGAATAGGAAAGGTGGGGTCTGGGGAGAGGTTGGGCTATTTGTAAGGGAATGAAGGATGACATGCAGTAGGATTGTGAGTTTTTTGTTAGGAATAGGAATGTTCGGGGCTTGGGCGAGTGTGGATTATTAGAAAGGGTATGAAGGAAGGCATACAGGGAGATGGTGGGTTAATAGGTGGGAATAGGAAGGATGGGGGCTGGGGAAGAGGGTGTGTTATTTCGTAGGGTATCAAGGTTGGTATACAGAGAGAGGGTTAGTTATTAGGTCGGAATAGGAATGGCTGTGCCAGGGAAGACTGTGTGATATTGGAAAGGGTATGAAGGGTGGCATAAAGTGAGAGGGTTTTTAGGTAGATATAGGACAGTTTAGGTCTGGATATAGTATGGGTTATGGAGCATGGTTTGAAGAGTAGCTTGCAGTGAGAGGGTGAGTTATTATGTAGGAATTGGAATGATTGTGACTTGGGGGAGTGTTGGTTATTATGTAGGAATTGGAAGGGTTGTGACTTGGGGGAGTGTTGGTTATTAGGTAGGAATTGGAGGGATTTTTCCAAGTGGTAGTGTGAGTTATTGGGCAAGGTATGAATTGTGGCGTGCAGTGAGAGGGTGGGTTATTAGGTAGCAATAGGAAGGGTTTGGGCCTGGGGAGAGTTTGGGCTATTGGGCAGGGTATGAAGGGTTGCCCATAGTGAGAGTGTGAGTTGATAGGTAGAAATAGGATGGGTAGGTCCTTGGGAGAGGGTGTGTTATTGGGTAGGGTATGACGGGTTGCATAAAGTGAGAGTGTAAGTTATTAGGCAGGAATAGGAAGGGTTCGGTATGCAGAGAGGGCTGGTTATTGCACAGGGTATGATGTGTGCCATACGGTTAGAGTGTGGTATATTGGGTAGGAATTAGAAGGGTTGTGCCTGTGGGAATTGTTGGTTATTGGGCAGGGTATGAAGAGTGGCATGCAGTGAGAGTGTGGGTTATTAGGTAGGAATAGAAAGGGTGGGTATGGGGAGAGGGTGGGTTATTGGGCAGAGTATTAAGGGTTGCATACAGAGAGAGGGTGGGTTATTTGGATGGGAATAGGAAGGTTGGGTTCTTGGGAGAGAGTGGGTTTTTCGCGCAGGGTATCAAGGATGACATACAGTTAGAGGGTGGGTTATTAGGTAGGAATAGGAGGGGTGTGGTTTGTGGAGAGAGTAGGTTTTTGGGCATTGTATAATATGCGGAATCTAGTGAAAGGTAGGTTAAAAGTTAGGAAAAGGAAGGGATGGGTCTAGATTGTCAGTCAGGGATAAGTGTCAAGTAAAATGCACCAACTGCGGATTGAATTCTATCAAAATAGGTCTCCTTGAACCACCAAATCATAATTCTTGCTTATTATTAAGGTCCATAGTTGCAGATATGTTAGTGTCATTGATTTAGAGGGTGATAGCCGTGCTTACTACTTTATTTTTATGGTTTTTTATATTTTTGTAAGAGAATAATCAAAACTTTCTTCTAAACAGGCATATTTTTTTATAACTCCATAAGGCTATTTTTTTTTTTTTTACAAGACAGCTTTCTTTGTATTTGTTTGTGTCATTATTATCGTCAGTAATTCAACTACATCCTATCAGAATTCTAAGATACTAATTTCTTACTAATCTCTGAAAGTACATTTATATATGGTATTAGTATAAAGTTATGTATTTTTGATGTGACAGTTACCCATCTTGAATTTCTGAATCGACATATGTTGCCGCTTCTGGAACTTCCTGTTGTTGTCATCCATGTGATAATCTGACGCTATTTATAAAACTTTACTTTTCAATGATTTTCTTCTGTTCATCATTATTCATAATGGAATTCCAATTTCAATATAAAGGGTACACCCTGTGTGCCATCTTTGATGCTTCTAATTTTCATTATGATTTTCTGAAGTCACTGGGGGTAAATTCTATCAATTAGCATAAAAAGGATAATAGGCTGAAAGATTTTTCTTAATCCGACAGACGGACATCTTTAGTTTTGAAAATGCCAAATATGTAGCTCATACAAATTTATGCTATTAATATTTACATAATATTCGGAAGCGATGTGCAAGGGAAAAAAGAATCACGTTTCTATTAATCACAACCTGATCAAGACGTTAACCCATTAGTTTCATCTGTTCTGCAAGGATCAACCACAAATTCCACAAAGGATATTTTTCATAACTTTCATGGCAATCTTTTACTGCAGAGAGGAATTGCAGAGAAATTTCAGCTAAGCGATACTTCATAAATTCCGTGTCTTTCAGACTGAACCGATAAGCCCTTTTCAGATACTAGACGGATATTGACGCCATTTGTTCGTTTTCAAGTCCATGATGTGCCGGAATACTGTCTTCACAGTTCCCATTTCCCGTTTGAATTTACTCATTATATTTTCTTCCCTGCCTAATTCCTGCACTCTCTCTCTCTCTCTCTCTCTCTCTCTCTCTCTCTCTCTCTCTCTCTCTCTCTCTCTCTCTCTCTCTCTCTCTACACGACAATGGTAAGCATAAATCCAAGATTACGAAGGTTCTTGTCATATCACTCGCTTTTTTCATATAGAAAGGTATTTGTGTTTGATTAATTACACTTTTGCTAAATCCTTCAGTATTGGGTATTAGTTGTAATCATATTAATTATACAAATAGCTCCAATGAAAAACTAAAACATATTCATCAATTACACTAAAGCTTATTGGCATTTGGTTTTTCTTCACCCTACATAGTACAACAGCATAACAGATTTTTCTCTTATACTTTTTAGATTAGAAAGGATATATATATATATATATATATATATATATATATATATATATATATATATATATATATATATATATATACATATATATATATATATATATATATATATGCTTTAGATTAATGTGACATGCGTCATGATAAGCAAGGATGTAAACGCTGTATTAGTTATCAGATTTTGTAAGAAATTTGACGAGTCCTGTATGACTTTGTGTACGTGTATTATTATTATTATTATTATTATTATTATTATTATTATTATTATTATTATTATTGAGTGTAATTGATGCTACAGTGACGTTGATCTTATTAGCTTTTGCTCTTTATTGCTATAATTTGCCAGTAATTGGGAAATAAACATACTTTCATGATGCAGGAATGGAGACCATATTCACAATTCTTCTTTCATATGTCAGTACACATTACAAAAGTACAGATGTTAAGTACATAGTATGTCTTTGCCATAAATCACAATGTCAGTGAGCACAAAGTAATGTTCACCTTTTATACAAAAATCTAAATTCTCAGCTTTAAGTATATCAAATTCTTCAACTCAACAGATTTCGAGCAGAGAGAAGATTTTTCTGTACATTGTCAATAATAAGCTGTAACACAAGCTACATTTGGAAGAGCTTTTATATGGTGTCATGGTTTTTACATTCCATCCTTATTGGTCACGGTCTGCCCGAGGCTGGAGATGATAATTCCTGGTGGTAGTTGCCTCTGGCTGGCCAGCTTGCTTGGTTGCCTCAGGAGTGGGCACCTCTCCTCAACTTCAGCGGTGCTTTGCCCACAACACAAGGACATCGTTACTTGTTTATCGTCATCAACCGCTCCACTCGATGGCCTGAAGCCATTCCCATGGAAACTGCAACATCTGCCTTGTGTACATTTGCTTTACTCTCAGGATGGATAGCGAGATTTCGTATCACTGAGCAAATTAGTTCTGACCGGTGTACCACTTTCACCTCTCAATTTAGGACATCATTAGCGAATCACCCTACATCCCACGACTGTCGAGAGCCCTGTTGCCAGTGGTATGGATGAATGTTTTCACCAGTTTTGATGTCCCACTAAAAGAACTCCATCTTGTTTACTCAGCTTCCCTGGGTCCTCCTGAGACAAAGGACACTTAGTAAGGACACCCTGGATGTCTCGGTAGCTGAAATGGTGTACGGCGACCCGTGGGTCATCCCTGTGGAATTTTTTTCTGTCTGCAACCTCCTTTTACAGTCTCCAGCGGCTAAGTCACGTAGTGGGAAAATTTACTCTATACCGCCAGATTTACAAGCCCCTGCCAAGCAACACATACCAACAGATCTGCACTTGGTAATGCACGTTTTCCTGTGAAATGACACAAACAAGACACCACTAATGCCACCTTATATGGGCCTTTTCCTCGTGATTCGTATTACACCGAATGCATTCCTCATCAACAAGGCAAGGAATACTGGGTCTCCATTGATTGCCTAAAACCTACATTTCTCCAACCAGATGACCCTCCTACAGTGCGCCTCTCAAGAACAGGGCAGCTTATTCCACATGTATGTCATTTTTAAGGGGGGAGCTATAAACTGCACGTGTATTACACACGCTCATGCACTGTAATGATATCTCTGTTTATTGTATATTATTGCTAGCACTCTCTCCTTGAACTGATAACATGTTTATGCCTGTATGTTTTTGATTCATTGTGTTTGAGTTTTTGTTCTATATTTGACTATAATGCATTGTATATACTGAATACTCGTACTCCGTCCAAGGAAAGTTAGTTCAATTCAGCCTTCTTCTCAGATATTACCTAACTGGTGCATCCACACATTAACTTGTGCATCCGTACAGTAGCTTAATTGAATTGTAAGCTAAGCGTAAAGTTTATGTAACACAATAATGCTACACATATCGAGAGAAACATCATTGCATCCGAATGTGTATGACTTTATTTATTTGAGTGACAAAAGGTAATGTTGCACATGTACCTTAATCTTAGATAAATACCTCAAGAAGAGTACAACTCTAATAGATTATATCCAATTATGGAATTATAGCCTTTTATACATTTATATCATTTGGTTTTGTTAATTTTCGACTACTTGTACTTTATTGTTGTTTATATGTTGTCAGTCAATTGAGAGTAATTAGGTATATTTTGGCACTAAGTCTCTAATATAGCCTAGGTGTAAGAAAAATTAAAAGTTACAATGACGTCACCAAGAATTAGGTGGCCTAGGAGGGAACACAAAACACCACACTAATAGTGTGGCGGGATGTCACAAAAACAACTACACCCTTGAATCATTCTAACTGACAAATGTCTCCTCAGCACAAACTTTCCCATCACATTATTTACTCGACTCCTAGACAGAAGGGAAATAAAAACAAAACAACCTACTATATTCTTCAAAACGAAAAATACTTAACATAAAACTGTCCGTAACCAAAATATTCACATTTGAAAATAACCATAAAATTAAAACAAAATAAACAGGAAATGTAACACTATTCATATAAACAAACAAAAATACCTAACAAAACTTGGAATTAACTGCTCACCAACACCAAAATACGCTAGCGTTTATGTATTGGGACACCAATACTTGTCCACACAATGCCGAGCTGTCTTTTCCGGCACACTACCACAGCTCTGTGGTTAACAGTCCACTCAGTGGCAATTTGCCACAACTACCTCACTGATTGGAGTCCTGGTTATCATCATCATCATCATCATCATCATCAATCAAAAGTTCATTCAGTCCAGGTCATCAACAATTATATAAATCTGAGCAGTCGTCTCCAGTTACTTATCAAAAGCCAGGTCATCAACAATTAGTTCCACATTTAAGGAAAAATCTCTCCAAAGAAGGAATTGCGACTTTCGAAGTAAATAAACACTTCCACGCTGGTCAAAATAATATAAAGTAAATGAAGCACTCAAATCACACAACTGCCTCTGGCTGCAGTCAAATAAAAAAAGAGTATTCTCCGAAGACATTCACCACTGGCCTACCCTCGCTAAAAACAAACAAACAACCTTAGTTGTACCAACAGTCATTCTCATAAACGATCAATACACTAAATACCTCTCTCTCTCTCTCTCTCTCTCTCTCTCTCTCTCTCTCTCTCTCTCTCTCTCTCTCTCTCTCTCTCTCTGTGGATTTGACAAAAAAAACAGAAGTAAAAATAAAAAGATAATCTTCCACAATAGTATGATGTCATTACACGTAAGCACAGCAGACCTACTATACCTTTAGCCCCTACAACACAACAGTGCAGCAAAAAGTA
The DNA here is from genome assembly GCF_036898095.1 of Palaemon carinicauda. Classification (NCBI taxonomy): domain Eukaryota; kingdom Metazoa; phylum Arthropoda; class Malacostraca; order Decapoda; family Palaemonidae; genus Palaemon; species Palaemon carinicauda. Next base: position 60,333,146 of record NC_090744.1, on the reverse strand, counting down.
AGATCTGAACCTTCATCGATTTAGAGTGAAATCATTTCGCAAAAGTTACGTACAGCTTTCAAATGGCTAAATGCCATTGCTACTTGAACTTATCAATCTGATATCTTTTTCTTTTTTTGGGCATTCAAGGGTCTTACTATTTTCCCCAAAAACCAGAGAGCCCGGGAAAACCAGCTACTTTTTTGGAGTACTCGATCTGGGGTTTTATCTTCTAATTTAACAGGGGAGGGGTTTTATACTCTCTGGGCTCACTAAGCGACCTTAAAATTTCACTTCCTTACAGAAAAACTTGCATTTCAAATTGATAGCTTTCAGGTTATTGCAGAGCAATCTAACTTCAGAAAGCCCTAACGTTGTTCTGGTTACTATAGTGACATAGAGATTAAAAAAAAAAATATGACCAATTAAGGGGGATAGACAGCCATCATTACTCTTGAAAAGTGGTGAAAATTAGATTTGAATAAACAATCATTTCCTACAAATGCCGTGTTACTCTTACTGTCTTCTTGAATAGCAATTGATAGTAGCAAGATTTTAAATCGCTTGTTGCAAGATATTAACTATTCAGTACAAACAGCACTTGAGCAACTCTTTGTTTCAGTGCACTGGGAATGCATTGTCCTTTGTGACTGCCACTAATTTCCCATAATCAATGCTCAATCTTCCTGTGCTATCCTTTTTACTTACTACTACAATTAGAGAGGCGCATAGTATTCATTTTAATTAATAGCCCCTTGTTCCCTTAATTTGCTAATTTTCCTTTCTACTTCATGAAAATGAATGCAACCATATAACGTCTCCATCAAATAAGATCTCCCCGGTTAGTTTGAAAGCTGAAATATAATCAATCAATACTCCCTGCAGCCCATCTCAAATGGCAATTACATTTATAGCTATTGACAATATTATTAGCTATAGGTAAATATTCTAGTGGTCACTGTGCTCGAGCTTGCTTAATCAGGCTTTCATCTGTAAGTTTTCCCACTTATAATTTATGCCTTGTATCACTATGCAATAATATTTTTGTTGTATATTGACTAGTGCAACATCTGCTGCCTTAATACATTGAATCACAACCTGAATTTTATTTATTTATTTTTTTTTTGCTTTATGGATTATTGCGTCGTCTGTCGTGTAACCTTTTATCTCAAATAACCATGCCAATTTTCATGGGGCCTAACAACAACCTTTATCCCATGTTGGAGAAACTGACATGTGAATACTGTTATACCTGTCAACACCTCGGAGACCATAATTTCCCCTTTCTCTGGCATCATAGTTATCCCCTCACTTGTCTCTTTCCTACCACTTAGGTAATTATATTGTCTTCATAAATCTCCTGGATCGGAAGATCTCACTTTTCTGTCATCACGTTGAAGCACTTACCTTTGTCTTTACTTGCACATAAGGCGATTTGTTTGGGCATAATGACGTGTAATCCCAGGATACATTTGATACCAGGTATACCCAAGCTGTCCAATGTATTGATACGAATAAGGACATGCCTGAGGCTTTTTTCTTGTATTGCTGCTGTTACACAATATATAGTTTATTTTTTGCAGTGTTGAATATACATTTTCTTTTGAGATAACAGTAGCCAAAGTACAGGATATAGCGTAAGACTTATCTTTTCAGTATCATTTCAAGTTTGTCTCCCAAACCATTTGGGATATACAGAATTGAGCTGAAATTTGAACATTTACAATGGTAGTTAGGAAAACTCTTCAACACAATTCACCAAATTTATTATACCCATTTCAGAGAAGTAAAAATGCTATAAATTGTCTATTCAGATTGCTTGAAGGAAGTTATATATAGGGGTAATTTCCAAACTAATTTCAGCTTTTCCAACCTCACCTGTATAAACAACAAAAACGAATACATCAATATGTAATAAATGAAAGGAAATTATATAAATTCAATTAGAGCAAAGTATATATCAATAAATCGTAAATTGCATATATAATCTATATAAACCTAATAAGCAATTACCGATAATGTTGGGAGTGCTCGCCAATGTAAGAAGAAGGGAATTTATCCTCGGACTAAGCCACTTCAATTAAACATATGGATAAATGATATCCTGGAAAAAGAAATACATTCCGACATCAAACAATATCCTTAAGTTATAAATATAAGCAATATGATTTTGTATAATGTATTCACTATAACATTCATCTTTCGAATTAAATCTAATATAAAGTCTTACCAATAATATAAATACGAAAGATGAACGTAGGCTGATAACCCAGGACGACCTAACTAAACCAATTATACCTAAGCAAAAATACTGTACAAATAGAACAAATTAATATAAGTAGCTAAGATTGAAATTAGTTTAATAGTACACAATATACATTATATATATATATATATATATATATATATATATATATATATATATATATATATATATATATATATATATATATACATATACATATACATATACATACATATATATACATATCAGAGAGGAAGAAATTTATTATAATATTGGTACTTTGAAGGCTTAAGGCAACGGATAATGATTACTATTAGCCATAAAGAAACCGCTAACAATGCTTGGTTCTCACCTTTATCCATGCAAGCTATGAGAAGAGTCGAATGCCCTCGAAGTTTAAAATCTCATGCCAAGGAAGCTCAGAGTCCAAATTAAGGGAAGTTAGTTCATATTGAATAACTTCGTAAGTGTGGAAACTCTTAAATCACGTAACCCAAACATGGCTCGATAAAATAGCAGCACAGCACAAATTCAATGAGATAAAAATTTCGTAGCACAAATCTAGCAGCTAAAATCTTCCGTGTCCAAATACTGCTAGTGAAGCTATTGACGGTATGGTTTGCTAGGCAAGACTGACGTGGGTATATCCATGAACCTCCCAAGTAAAGAGAAAACGGCGTGATTAGAAGGCTTGTTAGCTAATTATTTAGGTCGTAATAAGCAAGCAGGACTTAGATGGTACTAAGCATACAAATTTATTTAACTAGTTATTCTAATAGTTTAAGAGAAAAGTCCTCCTTACTTCAATAAATGCATATATACATATACTGATAAACAAATGTAAGAAATTTTAATTTCCGTTTAGTCCACGGAAGAGGAAGAAGATTTTTCAAAGGTAAAAAATATTCATCGCTGTAAATGGACATATGAAATTAAAGCAACATTTGCGTTGTTCTTTCCTCACTTATCGTAGCAGCTTTTCTTTTAGGCCGCGAGGGAATTTCCTTTCTAACAGGACCAAAAACATTCTTAGTATCAGTATTACAAACTATATCATCAGTAGTATTACTCTCAAGGAAAGGAATTATTTGACTTGCATGTAACTTACTAATCTTTTTAGTTTTCCCTTTCAGTACAGTTACTTGGGTCACTTCTCCCAAATCATTACTTACAACTTCGCAAACTATTCCTAGGGGATAATTACTCCTTTTAGTATGTTCCTTCTTCACAAGAACTACATACCCTGGCTTTATCAGTGCATGAGAAACCGGCCGATAACTGTACTTTCGGGCAATAGCTTGATATAATATATTAACCAAAAATTCAGTATGATAAATATTATTAATATTTTCTTTAACCTTGCACAACCCCTGGTAACTCCTCTCTATGTCTCTGGAAACGACATCAAAATCTGGATCCTGAGGAATGCTCTGCAATTCAGGAATCAAATTTAAGGAAGACAGCTCATATCCTCTGATCAAAAGTTCAGGGGTAATTGGTTCAGGAAGAGAATCTTTACTGTAATTTCTAACAACTTCCTTAAAAGCTATGGGACTTCTATTAGCAAGATGGATCACATTACATACTAAAAATTCAAAATCCGAATAGGATTAAAGGTTATTCTTTATTGCTCCAAAAATTTACCTTTTTACCATTTTAACACACCTCAACCATAGATCCCAACTGACTAGCACCTTTGTAATATTGTTGAAAGGAAAGAGGGGCAACATTATTTTCTTCAAAATAAAGCAAAGTTTCTGGATCCCTGATAGATGAGGTAATAATATTAGCTCCGGTTACAAGCTGCGATCCCTGATCACTAATGCATAACTGAGGGATCCCATACTCCAAGCAATGCATCTGAAGAGCTCTTAAAAATTCACTTACATTTAAACTTTTAACTATCTTCATATTAATTGCTCTAGACCACGTACAATTCAAACATAATAACCATACTTTATGTGTCCCACCACTAACTTTAACTGAAAATGGACCAAGATAATCTATAAATATATTAGCAAAAGTTACATTAGGTGGATTACAACGGAAATCTCTATAGGAATTCTGATTAAGTTTTATGTTACGACTATTGAACCGACGACAATAAATACACTGCTTCAAACCTTTCTTAACAGTAGAAAAATGTTTGGGTATGAAATAATTTTTTTCTTAATTCGGTCAATACGGCATAACTACCAAAATGGAGTAATTTATCATGAGCATTCATTATGATAAGTCTTGTGAGATTACTATCATTAGGCAGTAGAATGGGAAACTTGTTATCTTTGTTTAAACACCACTTCTTAAATTTACTTCTTACTCTAAGCAAACCTTGCTCATCAAAAAATAAGTTAAACTTTGTCACAATAGAAGGAATGTCTTTAATAGACACAGAAACTTGTCTGAAATATTCAAAAACTTCAGGAAAATATTTCTTCTGCTCACAAGATATCAATAAATTAATGGCTTAAGCAAAGTAGGGAGTACTAGAATCATCATTATCACACTTCAACCCTGCTCTAACTTTCCATTTCTGGACACATCAAAACTCTCCGATATACTAGCACTAGTCTCCTAAAACTGGAAAACTTGTTAATATCAATGAGAGGCTCCACACTGTACAAAAGCATAGAAAGACCATGCGAACAATTGCTCTTGTCACCAATTTCAAATGCTGGTATTGTTACTGATAACTCTGGAATATTGGCTTCATCCAAACTTGGTCCTGAAAAATAATTTGAATTCATAAGCTGATTATACAACACACATCTTGTCACTAAATCTGCAGGATTTGCCTTACCAGAAACAAATTTAAAAGTAACAGGAAACATTCCCCACTTTCTCTGAATATTATGAATCCTGTTGTGTGTTTATTCATTTTATCTAGTTTAGATGAAGCATTAAGCCTATGTAAAGCACAAATGGAATCTGTATATAAATTCATATTCATAATCTGTACAGGCTTCATGCAATGTGACCCAGACAAGTCATTGAAAATTTCCATAGCACATTCTACTCCTAAACTTATTGCATTTAACTCAAGGGCTGCCATCGACTTGCCATCTAGCTGTTTACTGGCTAGTCTATTCTTGGCATGAACGAAGCTAAGCTTATTAGTTTCATTATGATGCAGATAAAGGACATATCCATATATATATATATATATATATATATATATATATATATATATATATATATATATATATATATATATCACAACTGGCATCAGTAAACACTACAATACTATATTTACCATTACGAGGACCAACAAATCTAGAAATACGTAAAGGTGCTGCTCTGTTACACTGCTTTGAAAATTTTTGCCATTCCCTCTGCAACTCCTGAGATAGTATTTGATCCCATCCATGTTTCTTTCGACACTGTAATTTATGCATAAATTATCTACACCTGTTAAATAATGGCATATTAAATCCAAAGATATCGAACTGGGAAGCAATAGTTTGCAATATGGACCTTTTAGTCTTAGCTTCAGCATTTAGATTAAGGGGATTTGTGAATATTTCATCTGAGTACCTATCCCATGTTAGACCAAACAGTTTATTTATTTCAGGAGTGACTACTTTATTCTCTACATCAATATCATCCTGTAAATCCCTATCATTAGTGACAATCTGTTGAATCTTGAAATTGTGTGGCTCAAATATACATGGAATCTGTTTATAAGCCTAATATAAACTCTCTGAATCATTTAAAGTTAAAGATCCATTATCCATATATATAAGTGAATATATTGAATGCTTCAATTCAGACAACATTGACTGGTCAGATGCTTGTGCAACTAATATGTAATACAGAGATAATATAAGTAAAAATGGGCTGCATCTTAATCCAAACGGAAGCCTAACATTCTTAAATGCAACCAAGGAAAAATCTCTCTTACTAACATTTCTGTACCAGTAAAACAGTAATCTAGCTTGGTCAGCATCACTTAAAGCAAGCATATTAAACGCCTTCTGCTAATCAAAAATTAACAAACTCTTATCAAACCGTAAATTAAGGAAAGATGATGACAATTTCTGATTCAAATTAGGTCCTGAAAACATACACTGGTTATGTGATAAAGATATGCCTTTAGAAGATTCCTTGAGATTAGACAAAAACACTACCCTACATTTAGTTGAATCTCTGTCTGGCTTAAAAATAGGCATATGAGGCTAGAAAGCGAAGTAAGGATGTTAAGCCTTGTAAACCTCTAAATCATAAATTGGCTCAATGATAACAAACTTCATCTGCTCTTCAAAAGTTTGATCAACTATTTGTAAATGACCTTTATTCTTCCTGAGCTTCTTAAGGGTTGACTTAAGTATGAGCTTAGATAACACCTCATTTTTAGAAAGTAAATGAGACACTTTGGTATTCCATGACAAAAGAACTTCTATCCTTTCATCAGATCGTCTACTAATCTGTTTTAAAGTAAATTCAGTTAACTTTTCGACAAGGTCTGTATTAGTTTCACAATAATTGGTTTGATCATAATTCAAGAAATACTTGCACTCATTCGAGAATTTGATCAGTGGCATGCTGCAATTGTCCCTCCAAAATATTACCCTTATCATTAAGGACTGAAAAAAAAATGTATTAGTAGTAAACCCTGATAGGCAATTCTCTTCCAAAATAGCAACACTACTGCTAAGAAAAATTTAATTGCTATAAACATGGAAATAAAAACAATTAGCTTCCTTACTTACCGATAAACAAGCTCCCAATCCCCCATCTGTATCTCTCAAATTGGCAAGCAAAGCTTCAATATTACCAGTGAGCATTATTCCTACCTTAGGTTCAATGTACACAGAGGGACTCACATTACCAATCACTATCTCTTTTCCCGTTAAGCAACTGAAAGAATCTGTGCCCAGCAAAAGATGCACATTATCAATTTTCCTCAAATTACTATTCAACAACTTATCAGCAAGAACTAACCCTTTACTATGCACAACTTCAACAAGTTCACCAAGAAAGGGTAACTCCAAATTAATGCTTATCTCCGGAACCACAATTAACAAAATATGCTCCACTGAATCTCCAATCCTAATTGGCATCTTAATAACTTTAGTACAGTACTTTTTACTCTCATTAAATCCCTTGACAGTGAGCTCGATGTTTGAGTGAACAATTTTAAACTTGTGTGAATTTGCTAATCTAGCAGACACAAATATACTCTGAGAACCGCTCCTTCAAACCCCTATAGATACTATCATTGCCCTCAAGAAAAAAGTAAATGTGGGCAATATGGAATTCGTGGAGTACTGTTGTGTTACAGCAACTCCACTGCTAGCCTCCTGTTTGGCATTAAAATTATGTTTATTAGTCCGAGATGATCCACCCCATGCAGATTCTGGCACACAAAGGTAACTCATGTGATAACCATTACAATTTATGCAACGCTTTTTAAACCTAAACCTACACTCGCTAGACACATGGTTTAACATTCCACATTTTACACATCCTCCGAAAGACTAAATTATGTGAACTTTATCTGCATGAGTAGAGAATCTCTGACATTTATTCATAATGATTAATTTCCTTACTATCACTTTTACTACAAAGGAGACAGTTTGGTACAGAAGATTTACTTTCCATTACTTTAGTTTTAACGGCCAAACCATCAGTACTGTCTTTAACAGGAGTATTTCTGAACTTATTTCTGAACTTAATCTCTTGAGGATTTTTACCTTTAGTACTTTCATACCACTCACTAGCATTGAAAAACTGATCAAGAATATCATCCACAGAGGGGTGAGTTTTTGTAGTGATTTGAACTAAGTGACTCTTGAAATTATCATTAATACCACGCCAACCAAAAAACCTTGTAAACTCATTAGCATAAATTTTTAACCTCCTAACAGCCTCACAAATTGTTCTCAAATTTTAGATAAATATGAAAGGTTCATCCTTCTCTCCAAGCTTAAGATTCAACAATTTCTGGATGGTAGAATTTATTCTAGCTTCTTTAGAAGCAAAAGCTGAAACCAACAACTCCTTGGCATCTTTATAAGATTGCTTGTCAGCTTCTAAGCTATACAACAAATACTTAGCCCTACCATCTATTTGTTGTTTTAGTAAAAGCAACAAATCCCTATCTGAATAACTAAATACACTGGTTGTGTTTTCAATCTCAGTTATGAACCTTAAAAATCTTCCCCTTCTCTACTACTAAATTTTGGAAGAGGAGCTGTGGGCTGCTTAAGCAAGCTTCTAGCAGTATCAGTTACATTAGAACGAGGATTTCCAGAAACATCAAGCAAGGGCAATAACCTTTCAATTTTATCCAAATAATCTTGACATGAATTTAATTCAGTTTCCAAATCAGCCTCAACTACTGTTTCTCTATTAAAAAATTTCTCAGCTAGAATCTTACTATAGAGATCAGACTACTTTTCCTTATAGTGTAAGAGAATACCTCTCTCAGACAAACGCTCAGAATGATTAAAGGAATCATAATTATTAACATTATTAAAACATTTAGTGACCTTTTTCTTCCGCTGACCTACAAATATCTAAATTATTCATATTTAACAAAATATAACAAGCTAGGAAAGAAAATTAATTATTGGACTCTGGGCAACCCTCAAACACAAGAATTTTACTCCGGCAAATTCAGCAGTCTCCATCAATGCCCCACGTTGGGCGCCATAAGCTGAAATTTGAACATTTACAATGGTAGTTAGGAGAACTCAACACAATTCACCAAATTTATTATACCCATTTCAGAGAAGTAAAAATGCTATAAATTGTCTATTAAGATTGCTTGAAGGAAGTTATATCTAGAGGTAATTTCCAAACTAATTTCAGCTTTTCCATCCTCACATGTATAAAAGGAATACATAAAGATATAATAAAAGAAAGGAAATTATATAAATCCAATTTGAGCAAAGTATATATCAATAAATCGTGAATTGCATATATAATCTATATAAACCTAATAAATTACCGATAATGTTGGGAGTGCTCGCCAATGTAAGGAAAATGGAATTTATCCTCGGGCTAAGCCACTTCAATTAAACACATGGATAAATGATATCCTGGAAAAAGAAATACATTCCGACATCAAACAATATCCTTAAGTTATAAATATAAGCAATATAATTTTGTATAATGTATTCACTATAACATTCATCTTTCGAATTAAATCTAATATAAAGTCTTACCAATAATATAAATACGAAAGATGAACGTAGGCTGATAACCCAGGACGACCTAGCTTCACCAATTATACCTAAGCAAAAGTACTGTACAAATAGAACAGATTAACATGAAGAGCTAAGATTAAAATTAGTTTAATAGTACACAATATATATTATATATATATATATATATATATATATATATATATATATATATATATATATATATATATATATATATATATATATATATATATACAGTGAACCCTCGTTTATCGCGGTGGATAGGTTCCAGACCCAGCCGCGATAGGTGAAAATCCGCGAAGTAGTGACACCATATTTATCTATTTATTTAACATGTATATTCAGAATTTTAAAACCTTCCCTTGTACGTAGTACTGTTAACAAACTACCCTTTAATGTACAGAACACTTAATGCATGTACTAACGTACCCTAAACTAAAACAGGCACAAATATTAAAGGCGATTTTATATCATGTGTTTCCTAAACACTCCAAAAAGCATGATAAAAAATGGCAACCAATGTTTTGTTTACGTTTATCTCTGATTATAATGAAGAAACAAACGCATTTACACATCTGTGTATAGGTTAGTTTTTGCATGATTATATTGATTATTCAGTACAGTATGTTGATTTGGTTATTACTAATGTTTTACTTAATTTTTCTTAGGACTTCCAAATGAAATGTTTTTCTTTATGACGCCGCCTGAAACGACGGCGTCATAAAGTACGCTCAGTAAACAAACTAAGGAATTTAACGCGCATGATGAAAGTGATAAATAATGATATTACAGTAAAAGCTTTTATAAAATATGTTATTACAAATATTATTTACCGTATCTATATAAAATCATACATACGTAGCAAAGCAGGAAAACAGTCTGAGAGAGAGAGAGAGAGAGAGAGAGAGAGAGAGAGAGAGAGAGAGAGAGAGAGAGAGAGAGAGAGAGTTGTTTTACATACGTAAATGTAAATTTTAAACAAAAAAAAAGCCCCATTTAATATAAAATAGATTACAAATATTTTACTTTATCATATTACAGTAGTCTGTATAATACTGTAAAGTTCAGTACAGTATGTTGTTGTTAAAGTCGTGGCGAGGAAATTCTCACGAAACAAAAACAAGCCATTCAATTACAACAGCTGATTCATTCTCTCTCTCTCTCTCTCTCTCTCTCTCTCTCTCTCTCTCTCTCTCTCTCTCTCTCTCTCTCTCTCTCTTTTCGTGTTATACAATACTTACAGTGTCAATTAAATACGAAACGAAATAATTAGGCCGAGTCTACATCCATTTCAATCATAGCTAAAAATACGGCATCCGATTTCATCAGCAAACCACTACTTTTTGAGAAATATCATTTTATTCTAGAAAATTGCCACTCTTTAAATAGTTAATTGCACATTAAGAAAGCGTGTACTTTTGTTTTTAAATTTCGGGTGTGTTTTGAAAATCGAGTATTGTTGACTTCTTTTTTTTTTTACTTTTGGCTGTGATTAGATCAGCTGTCATCTAGCTGCCGCTCTTGAGTGTGTACGAATACACTAACAAAGTATCATTTATACCATTTCTTAGCTTATTCAAACCGTCTACAGTATACAGTTGATATTACATAAGCACCAATGTGTTATAACCTATCAAATTTTTTTTGTTTATTACATTTAAACCCCCCTCTATCTCTCTCTCTCTCTCTCTCTACCTCTCTCTCTCTCTCTACCTCTCTCTCTCTCTCTCTACCTCTCTCTCTCTCTCTACCTCTCTCTCTACCTCTCTCTCTACCTCTCTCTACCTCTCTCTCTGGGCTACTTTTCACTACCTCCCATTCCTTACCTCTCTCTATCTCTCTAACAAATGATATCTTTGTTGCTCCTCAAAGTTTCATTTATATTGAAAATCAATCATGATTAAATTTTCCTTACTTTCTCCAATCTCACACCATCGGTCACATCGCGGTATTTTCGATATTTCCGGAGAATCCGCGATATATGTATAAACATGGGTTATGAAAAAAATCCGCGAAGTGGTGAATCCGCGATGGTCGAACCGCGAAGTAGCGAGGGTTCACTGTATATATTTATATATATGGTAAATGTGTAGGAGAGCTCCGCGCTCGATTTAAAAGTTTCTAAAAGTAGAAAACGAAAGAAAACAGTAAATTAGAGCTACAGTTACCTTGAAACTGTGAGATAATCCTCCTACAACCACCTAACTCTTACACAGAAAATGTAAGCATAAACCTACTACTACAATTATGGGGGACCCCAGTGGGAAGCGGGGTTTTTGGGTGGGGGGAGGAGGAGAAAAGTGATTTTTCGGGGCACTACCGAACCTAATACAACTACCTACCCTACCCTGGGGGCCATGTACCCCTACCTAGGCCTACCGGGGGGGGGCTCCGCCCCCCCTGCGACCCCCCCTTAAGACCACAGTAATTTTCAGGGCACCACCCAACCTAAGACACCCACCTAACCTAGCCTATGGGGCCCTGTACCCCTACCTAGGCCTACCGGGGGGGGGGGGCCTCCGCCCCCCCTGCGACCCCCCTTAAGGCCACATTGAGTTTCAGTTCAAACGAAACAAATTCAAATGAAAACGCCTTTTGCAAAAAAAGGAACACAAACTTCAAATTAGTCTCAATATCTAACTTACCTTTGAAACAAGACACGAAAAAATTGCACCTCCTCTTCCTTTTCCCACGAGTAACCACACTACGATCACACCGGAATGCTAATTTGTTGTAATCTATACGGCACACATTTTCACAATTAGGGCACTTTTTCTCTGCCAAAATCAAACCATGACGTTGAGCAAATGCAATTAGCAAATCAACTTTCCCTGAATAATGTACACAAAAATCCCCATAAGAAATAAAGCAATTGTCACAAGTGACACAGTCGGAACGGGATGAAGGTCCTGCTAATTGCTCCATACTTCACGGCAAAATGAGCTTTTCAGTTTGAAGGGAGATCCGAGACGTGCAAAAATATTCCTCCGCGGAACTTCACGTAAACTGTGGTAACTGGTGGAAAAATAGCAGGGATAAGTGAAGTAATAAGTGTCAGCATTGGCTAGATTTGTAAAAACCGCCATGATTGGTTTTCAAACAGTGTGACGTCAAGAAAACACCTGTTATTGGTTAGAATAGCATTGAGAACTAGTTTGCCATACGCAGTAAGGCGGTGAAACAGCTCATTTTAGCCAAGACATCACACAGTAAACAAAAACAAACACTTAGAAAAAATCCAAGTGAAACATAACTATACACACGAATATCTTCGTTAAATAGAAGCTGCTCATATATTTACTATTATATAAGCGTTCTATATGATATAATAGTGAATTGTAGGTGTTTAAATTCTTCAAGATCTTCCGCGGAGCTCTCCTACACATTTACCATATATATATATATATATATATATATATATATATATATATATATATATATATATATATATATATATATATATATATATATATATATATATATATATATATATATATATATATATATATATATATATATATATATACATATATATATATATATATATACATATATACATATATATATATATATATATATATATATATATATATATATATATATACATATATATATATATATATATATATATATATATATATATATATATATATATATATATATATTTATATATTTATATATATATATATATATATATATATATATATATATATATATATATATCTCAGAGAGGAAGAAAATTATTATCATATTGGTGCTTTGAAGGCTTTAGGCAACGGATAATGATTACCAGTAGATATTAAGAAACCCCTAATAATGCTTGGTTCTCACCTTTATCCATGCAAGCTATGAGACGAGTCGAATGCCCTCGAAGTTCAAAGTCTCATGCCAAAGGAAGCTCAGAGTCCAAACTAAGGGAAGTTAGTTCATGTTGAATAACTTCGTAAATGTGGAAACACTTAAATCACGTAACCCAAACATGGCTCGATAAAATAGCAGCACAGCACAAATTCAATGAGATAAAGATCTCGTAGCACAAATCTAGCAGCTGAAATCTTTGTGTCCAAATACTGCCAGTGAAGCTATTGACGGTATGGTTTGCTAGGCAAGACTGACGTGGGTATATCCATGAACCTCCCAAGTAAAGAGAAAACGGCGTGATTAGAAGGCTTGTTAGCTAATTACTTAGCTCGTAATAAGCAAGCAGGACTTAGATGGTACCAAGCTTACAAATTTATTTAACTAGTTATTTTAATAGTTTGAGAAAAAAAATCCTCCTTACCTCAATAAATACATATATACATATACTGATAAACAAATGTAAGAAATTTTAATTTCCATTTAAGAATTGCATAACTGTCAAATATGACTTTAATTTCTGAGGGATGTTTAACTATATTGTACAATGCTCATTTGATAGTTTGAAAAAATAGAAAACTTCCATGGAGTTGTATTAAGGTTCTTACAAAGAGTCGAATATAGTTTTTAATGACTGTTTACTTGTTTTGTGATTATATAAGCATTTAATTAGTGTATTTAATACTTATAAAGAGAGGAGTAAGTTCATTGTTCATGGAGTTCTAACAGCTCTCTACATATTCGCTAATTACATATCCTGTTAATATGTATATCTTTTCATAATGACTGTTTACTTATTGGTAATTATATGACCAGCTGATTAGTTTATTTAATGCTTATGAATAGACATGGTGAGTTCAGTGTCTATTGACTTCTAAACAATTTTATGAAGATTTGATAATCATATGCCCTGTTAACCGGTTTATGTTTCCTTGAAATGGCATATGAATAAGATGGTCATATGAAGTGGGACAAAGGCAACAGTTTTTTTTTTTTTCTTTATTTACACCTCGTATATGAGAAAGACGACAGTGTATAGGAGGCTTAAATGTCAATGTGTGGTGGCTCCAATCAAAATCATGGTCATCATTAGTTTATAATTGAGCTTGATACAGTAGTATTATCTACAGTGATGATGGTAAGGATGATAACATACTTCTGGCATGTATTTGCAATGGTAATTCTTACAAATCTACGAAAGGTGAAAACTGATAATTGTAACAACTCAGAAATCCATGTACTTTCTGACGGCATTGATGAGGAGTTAGAGGTAGATTAAACCTTCCAGCTTCCAATTAACACAGATGATGACAAAAAACTAAATACATACTAATCTGCGATAGGAGATTACACCCAACAGCTCAGTGTAGGACTGCACTGAATAAATTGTTGATGGCGCAATACTTCCCAGACGTGACTAGTGTGCCCTCAACAGAGCTATAACTGAGAAAGAATCAGTTGTTCAAAACTTTCCCATGCCCTCGACCGTCAAAGCACTACAAGAATTCTTGGGCATGATAAACTGTTATAACCGGTTCTTTCCACCCATTGCAGCCACTCGTGGCCTCATCTATGCCTCCCTCAAGGGCAAGATAAAATGCCTAAAGTTGACGTAGTAGGTCCCCTACCCACATCCAAGGATGCCGTTAGCTCTTTACCATCATTGAGCTTTCCATTTGTTACCATAACGCTATCTCCAAGCAAACTGCAACAGCGGCCTCACGTACATTCACCTCACTATTAGGGTGAATAGCCGGATTTGGTATCCCTGAGCATATTACTTTTGACTTGGTATTTTTTCTCCTCTCAGTTGTGGACATCATTAGTGAATCTAGTTGTCATTTTTATCTCACCCTCAAAGCAGCTTTGATGTCCCACTGTTTTGACTACAACTGATTTACTACGCTTCTTTAGATCCTCCTGGAAATAAGTACCACTCATAAACATTCATTGTATTTCTCAGCAACTGAAATAGTGTATGGCTAGCAGTTGCTTATTCCTACCGAATTTTGTCCGTGTGCAATCTCCTCCGACAATAACCAGTGCCTACCTCACATTGTGGGATAATTTACTCCCTGCCAACACACTTACAAGCCCCCAGCAAAGTAGCACATAATGACAGATTTTCACACAGCAACGATCATTTTCTAGTATGCTGACACTAGTATCTCACTTTCACGGGTTCTTCCTTTGTGATCCATCGCACACGTAAGGCTTTCTTACCTTTTGTGGCAAAAAAGACTGAGTTTCCATTGATTGCCTAAAACCTGCTTATCTCCTGCCAGATTACCTACTTACCTACGTAGAGTGTGTTTCTTTCCTAGAGGAGCCATATAACGCACGTGTTTCATACACACCCACACACTGTAACGTTATTGCTTCTTTTTATATCTGCTCTACCCTGCACTAATAGCAAAAGCCTGTTCAATCTTGCCTTCGCATGTTTTATGCTATAATATGCTATAATCCATATATGGATTTTGTAATGCATAAAACAGATAGGGATGGTCGAGAAAAATCAGACTGGATTTGCAACAGGAAATTAACGGACCTAGAGTAGGTAGATAACATTGACCTAATAAGCAGAACACCAAAGGATTTGTAAAGATTACTTACCAGAATACATGAAACATGACATGAAGTTGTGGTCAATATAAAAAGAAGAAAGACAGAGATGATGAGAATGGAATAGGCAATGGAAGATGAAATATCCTTGAGAGGGAGAAAGTATTAATATGGGGGAATTATCTAAATATTTATGAACTATGATCTCTAATAAAATATCTTTAGAATTCGAGTTTGATGAAATATTGAAAAAAGCAATCCAGACAATGGCTAGGTTGAGTAAAGTTTTGAAATCAAATTGCCTGAAATTATACACACACACACACACACACACACACACACACACACACACATATATATATATATATATATATATATATATATATATATATATATATATATATATATAAAATTCAACCTATATATCAGTTTAGTAATATCAGTGTTACTGTATGTACATGAGTCGTGGTATGATGATGAAACAATATCCAACAGATTTTGTAGATTTAAGAACAAAGCCCCCAGAAGAATATGGGGACCTGAATGGCAGGACAGGACTACAAATACGATTATAATAGAGATTACTCAAGTGCCTTATGTGAATGTGATTATGGTGAAGGGCAGACGGAGATGGTTTGGTCACGCACTTCGCACTCCCAAAGAGAGACTAGTTAACCTAACTTTCAACTGGGCTCCACAAGATACTAAAAGAATTAGAACACCCAGGCCTACATGGCTGAAGACAATGAAGCGTGAAGTAGGAGGTGATGAAGGGAGAAGTATTGATTTAAAAGCTCTAGATAGAGACGACTGTTGAAATCCAACCGAGGCCCTTTGCTTCAATAGGTATAGGAAAAGGTGATCATGATGATGATGATGATGTAAAATATATGTCACTACGATTATAAAGATCAATATAAGCTTTGCCATTGATTTTTGGTTGCAGAATAAGAAATAAAGTGAAGAATTTTTGTAATATCAAAGAAAGATGTCGAAGTCCTGGAATACATTATGTAATCATTATATGAAGAGACGGAGACCCGTTTTCTACGGAACTCCTTCATTACACCAAAGGCAGATTGCTATAAATGGATGATAAAAACAGTTGACAGAGATTATGTTTAGATAGTTTCTGTTATGGCTTGTACGGATTTCTTCTGAGAAATCTAAGCATCCGGTATTTGGTAGTGTATGAAATACCAATTACACTTGCAGCCAACAAAACAAGAATGTTCTACATTTTCACTGGCTGTGATACAGTGTGCAACTGCTACCCGTTGGCAATATCAAGCCTTGGAATAACTGCCAAATGTAATGGGCAGTAACAGATCTTTTCCTGACCTTATGAAACCCAACAGAATATTTTTAACTCTCAAATAGGTGTGGCAGAAAGCTTTGTAGTTCAAGTTTTGTAGTTTGGTGGAACAATATAACCAATGTTAATATATCAAGTATTTGTCCTTATGAAAACCTCCACAATGAAAAAATATTTTATGGAGACTTTGTGTGCTGAAACATATCAGACAAGCAATGTATCAACCAGGAATTATCGAATAGGAAACATTTGGATCATGACCATAAATTATAGAGCCAACAGAATTGGAGTGGAAAAGAGCAAGAATCAGTGGGATCTACAGTGAATGGCTGAAGCATTTAACATTTGGTTGAAGTTAGTGAGATGTGCCCCTGTCAGTGTATTAAATATTTGCTTAAATATAATAGCATTTTTTATTCTGCTAAAGCATTTTAAGCCAAAAAGAGCAAAGTTTATCTCAAACCAACCAATCAACTGACCGGTATAATTCGTTAAGGCTATCACCAGGATATGAATGATAAATAATGTAAACCTTAAAATGATATGTACAATTGTTTGCTGATTACTTTGTTATCATTTTATACATTCACCCAATAGTTATTAAGAAAAGGTTTAAACTGGACTACGATGTTAAGGACTGCAGAATAACAATGAGACTCAGTGTTTGGTGAGGAGTATAATATGAGAAGGTGCGTTTCGTATGAGAGCCAGATACAGACTGACTAGCCCTGCATCAGAATGAGATGCATGGATGCGGAATAGTTCCCGGCTTAGGGAGAAGATATACTTACATTATAACCTTAAGACTAGGAAAAGAGTTTTAAGCTATATAGTCACCTACTATCGTTTCCAGAGGCCGTGTAATAGTGTTTTTCCCAAATATCTAACAAACCGGCTTATGAATTTCCATGAAACTACAGCAATGAATGTTTCAAACATTGGCCTAATTTTTGGTGGTACAACGAATTGACAGATGTGCTTAATTAACCCGTTTACTCTTAGAAAAAAGAGGAACATCTTCCCTTCCTCCAGAGCCCTCCTTCGGTGTTTACACTTATGCCTATCCTAGTACTCCACCCCCCCCTTCCTTCTTGCCTTCTTTCCTTCATTCCCATTGTTATTAGGTTACCGAGTAAATCCCTGTTAGGAAAGACTGTACTGCACATATAAAATGAG
>NC_090744.1:60292339-60302339 GCF_036898095.1 Palaemon carinicauda | reverse complement strand
TAAGTTTTGTTCAGGCTTGATATTTCGAAGGGATTTATTCTGTTTTTTATGTAAGTTCTTTCAAAGTCTTGTAGTTTATACAAAATATTTTAATTTTTGTAAAGAGTGTATTATTCTAGTCATCAATGTTTATAATAGTAACACTCTTATCTGTTAATGAACTGTAGTAAGTTTATTCGTAATAACAATTAGCCAGATTATTTTTGAGTGTACGTAACAGACCCTTGGATATTCAATGTTTTATATATTGCTGACTGGGAGTTATTTAACTGTCTCAGAATCCGTGTCTTAATATTTTAAAGTGTAACAGTTTTAAAGTATAAGCAAACAAGTGAGTTTGGAATTCGAGAGGTTGGTTAACTTGCCAATAGTAATATACATTATATTACATGTTTGGTTCCCAATCACAAGCCATAGTGTAATATAATTTTGAGGATTCAGACCCGGGAGCCATCATCATATCATAGTAGGTATTAGAAGATGAAATATCATTGCAAGGATAAGGGATTAATGAGGTAAAATTTTCAAGTATTTAGGAACTATGATCTTCAATATATGGTCTATAGAATTAGAGATTCGTGAAAGATTGAAAAACGTCAATCAGAAAATGGCTAGGTTAAGTAGAACTTGGAAATCATATCACCTGAAATTACATATGCAAATCAGACTCTATATCAGTTTAGTGAGATTGGCGTTACTGTATGGACATGAGTGCTATTCTATTGTTATCCAATTCTAGCATATGAAGTATATGTTGTGGAACTGGGCACACGTTGATGTTTTTGATCTCTAAAAGGCTTATAGTCAGTTTTTAACGGGAAATTATTTTATCATGTTTTTATTTGAAATGTATATAATGTAAATTCTTATTTACCTTCCCTTGAAAATCTCAAAATAGGCTTTTCATTTCTTCCTAAAAGGGTCTTTCAGTCGGTTTTAATCATGTAAATATTTTGATAGGTTACAATTGCCGATGTTATTGAAAATGCTTCCTATTTTATTTTTGTTGGGTGGATTAAAAAGTAAGCAATATAGAATTGGCGAGGACATGTCCATGTTGGCAATAATGTGAGGGGTGGCTGTTAGGTATTAAGAGACAGGTGAGGTGGATACAAGTGAAGTTTATTCAACAAGCTTATATACAAACAGTTAAGGGTAACACTATCACATATATTTAAACAATGTGAAACATGCAATGGAAAGCTTATTTTTTTTTCCTATTATTAGTGTGGTAGAGAGTGAGAGATAAAAAAAAATAACAATAGCATTGAAGTGTATAAACGTGTCGGAAAGACATGTTATACATGGTTCCATACCCCCCTCCCCCCAAAAAAAAGACATATATGTGAAATAGGGCACCAGGCTCTCGATAGGTGGGTCACCTTGCAGGTGATACGCAAGTGTTAGGTGATCAATGTAGACCAAGTCTTCTTTGCCATAAATGCTAGTTAAGGAAGCCTTCAGTGTGCAACAGATTATGAAGAAAGGGCCCGTCTTAAGGGGCATCAGAAGTGGCTTCGTAGAGTCAGTGTATACGAAGACGTATGTTGCGGTATGTAAATCTCTCAGTATGTGCTGCTTTGCTGGTTGCTTGTAAGTCTGGCAGCAGGTAGTAAATTTTCCAGCAATGTGACGTTGGCACTAGATGTTGTCGTAAAAGGTTGCAAAAGACAAAAAAAAAAAAAAAAAAAAAAAAAACACCAGGGATGACCGACGGCTCACGATACATGATTTCCGCTGTCAAGACATCCAGGTCATTCCTATAAGTGGTCCAAAAAATCTGGAGAAGGGAAAGTGGTATGAGGTACCCCTGTCAGAAGTAATATACTCAGGGATACCAAATCTAACTATCCACCCACAGAGTAAAGTGGATGTACATAAGGAGAACGTTGCAGTTTGCATAGGGATGGTTTCAAGCAAATGAGTGAAGCACACAGTAATGGTAAACAGATAATGGTATCCCTGTGAAGTGGTTAGGGGACCTACTACATTGACGTGAATAAGGGCAATATAATGCTGGTGTTGAGGAAAGGTGTCCACTTCTGAATCCATGTATCGATATACTTTTGAAGTTTGAAGAGGATTACAGACTAAATCCTTAGCATCTTTAGTAATGAAATGCCAAATGAACTTCGTCTTCAGTAGCTGTGCAGTAGACTGGCCATATGTGAAATCAGACATCTGTCATTGAATGGGGCCAGGTATCCACAGTCTTGGCCTACCAGTACTGACGTCACAGAAAACTGTGGCATTGGAGTCTTCAAAGGCGATATTTTCCCAACAGTGGGATTTGCAGAATGTCCTACATGCTTGGTATTCTGGATCTTTTCATTGGGCTTTTGCCAAGATGTTGTAATCCAATCCCAGGTGAATGGTGGTCAATGAGTTTCTTGACAGGGCATCAGCAACAGGAAGGGTGCAGTTGTATTCAGCTCCGTCGGTAAGATGTTGGTATTGACGGGTGGAACAGGCGTTGGACTATAAAGTGAAGGCGCGCACCAGAGGCATGGGGTCCATGCATATGACAAACGAAGTTCCATCTAAGAATTGGTGAAAGTGATGGACAACCAAATGTACCGCCAGTTATTTACAACGGAAGGTAGAATAGCAGGATCCGCCTTTGAGAGATTTGCACTGAGGAAGGCCAATGGGTGGGGAGAGCTGTTGACCACCGGCTCGATTGCTACACCAATAGGGACGTTGGTGGCATTATTGAAGAGAAGAGGGGCATGTGGCATGGAAAATCTGACAGCACCAGCAGTTGATAGAGCATTGTTTGCATTGCAGAAGGCCACTTCCTAAAGGGGACTGTGCTTCAGGTCTTTTGGCTTACCCTCTAGGGAGGCATCAAGATGGGCAAGAATGGCAGCGATGACTGTTAGGAATCTGGGATAATAGCTTATCATGCCCAAGAATTCATACCGTGTTTTGATGGTTGATGTCATGAATAGATTATGAATAGCTGATACCTTCTCAGGGAGAGGGCAGATGCCTTCATAAGTGATGTGGTGCACTAAGAACGATACTTTGTTGGCGTCAAAGGTACACTTGTTGCACCAGACTGCAAGGCCAATCTGTTGTAAGCAGTTGGGAATGATACTTATGTGATGGATTTGTTCCTCCTTGGAGAAAAACAGTACAAGTATGTCCCTTAAGATACCATCAAAGAAACATTCAAAAGTGTTCCTTTCATTACATAGGCCAAAACAGTAGTAGTTGGATGTGTATGTACCATGCGGGGTGGTAAGGGTGGTCTTGGGGTTGTCTTCTAGGTTAATGGTAACCTATTAATACCCCTTCAAGAGATCTAGAGTGGAAAACGCGTTAGCTTTGTGCTAGTAGGAGGTAACGTCAGCAATGTTGGGGAGGGGGTTAGTGATCCAGTTCCATCTGCATGTTCAGACGACTGTAATTCCTAAAATGTGCATTGAGTCCTCGTTCTTCAGAATGATGTGTAAAGCCGGGTAAACACACGAGTGCAAAAGAACATATCGCAGCATGTTCTTGTAACAACAAAGCCAGTGTGGGTGGAGACTGGACCGAGCGCATCGTATATGATGTGCATGTTGTTGCTCACCTTGTAGATTCCGGCCAACTATCAGTAAATGCCCGTTGCATCAAAAGGATGTTACAATGCGAGTTTCAAAATGTGTGGACGGAATTTGAATTCACGACCATTAGCAACTTCTCAACTTGATGATTCCAAGAAGAACCAGAATTTTATAGTCTGATCCGCCTGATTCATTTTATCAATTGAAGTTAACGAGATAAGGAGCTGATATCTTTTAAGAGAGAGAGAGAGAGAGAGAGAGAGAGAGAGAGAGAGAGAGAGAGAGAGAGAATACTATAACAATTCTACCTCTTCGTCTGGTGTCCTTCTGAAATGAGATGAAGAATTACGAATATCACTTCCCATATATGAACATAAAATGTTATGAGAGGCCTACAATGTTTGCTTGACATTGACTTGAATAGATTTAACCATGATTGAATCGTACTCAGTGTTCTTAAATTAGATGATGATAGCTACTTGCTGGAGCCAAAATCATATATCTGCTAGTTAATTTATACAGAACACTTAAAAAATAAATATATGAGTTAAGTTTTGTGTCTTTTATCTCATTAGGAGAAGAGATCATATTTCACCATTAACTTCCTTAATCTTCTCAAACAATAACTTTTGACAGAGGTTATCAGGTTTTGTGCTGATATCCTCATTAATTGATATCCATGATTAATAGTTCACGAGGCTGTTCATTGGCCCAAAACCTAAAGTTCTGCTTAATCTTATGCCCACTCAAATGGAAGTGTGCCTCGTTGCTGAAGAGAAGACAGTCCGAAAGTTGAGGGTCATTCTCAATACACCCACTAAAGGTTTGATCAAACTCAAAGTGTTCAGTCGTTTTGACTTTGGTTTGTGCTTGAAGGGTATGAGCCTTATAAGGAAACAGTTTTACGTCACTATGAGTGATTCAAGGCACAAATGTCCTGAAAATGACCACTTCCTGTAACAGACGCCTCGTCGACTGTTGCAAGTGGTCCCTGACATCTGTAATGTCCGCTTACATCCTCACTGTGACTTTTGGACCACTATGGCCTTTGTAGTTGTTAGTTACAGTTCTAGTGTTGCTAAACTTTTCTATGATCGTATAACGATATGGGATTCTTATGATGTTTGCGTCAAAACTCTCTTTGAACCAATGTAAGAGACTTACTTCCAAAATACAGCTTTACAATCCTGGCTCTCTCTTCCACTGAAAAGTTATGACAGTGGTCCATCTTGCTTTCAGACAAAGCTGGTTGGTCTTGTTAATTTCATCTGGAAGTAATAGAGAAAAATTAATTTCCTTGGAAAATAAGAGACCTTATTTTTGTCCCTCACCTTGTGGCCCATACTAGGGAAAGTTATGTCGATCAGAAATAAAAACAAATCTCATTTGAGAGCCCACTAGGTAAATTCTATATCTCACACACACACACACACACACACACATATATATATATATATATATTTATATATATATATATATATATATATGTATATATATATATATATAAACATATATATATATATATATATATATATATATATATATATATAGATAGATAGATATGTATATATATATATATATATATATGTATATATATATAGGTATATATATAAATATATATATATATATATATATATACATATATATTTATATAATATATATATATATATATATGTATATATATATATATATATATATTTATATAAATATATATATATATATATATATATTTATATAAATATATATATATATATATATATATATTTATATATATAAAGTATATATATATATATATATATATACACATATATATATATATATATATATATTTATATTATGTCCATCCTAACCAAATGACCAGCCTACCTTAACTGGTGATGAGAATTTCGATACTTTCTTAGTTTGACTATTCGAGATCATTGCCATTGGTTCGATGTTCTTGTTAATGGATGCAGCATTTGTGGATTTTTTTCTAAATTCCTTATTTGGTGTCTATGAAACATTAATAAGCGTGGGAAGGACACTTTTGAAGCAAACCATAACTTTGATATCAGGTGTTACGTCCCTATTTTCAAACATTCTATTCTCAATTCCCCAAAAGGACTGATATGCCATCTTATGCGAAACTTTTCCAATGCTTACATCTACTGAAATGTGAAAACTGATATATACAAAGTCTCTAATATTTGTCGTGTGTCATCACTTGGAACAAAGTTAGGATTTCTTACAATGTAATTTAGAATAGGTTGATTAAAGTTCTGAGTTTTTCGAAGGTTGGTTGGCAAACTTACCATATTGTAGGCATCAGTGAAGGTTTTGAAGAATATCGGCAGGGCAACTTCATTTAGGGAAAATATAGCGGGTGTCGTCTACATATTGATCATCAATAAGTGATTTTGTTCTTTTTTTTTATATTCTGCTTCTTTTCCATTAGTGGAATCCATTCATAAGAGAAAAGACTTTAGATGTAACAACTCAAATAAATGATGACATTCGATGTTATTATTATTATTATTATTATTATTATTATTATTATTATTATTATTATTATTATTATTATTATTATTATTATTATAATTATTATTGTTATTACTATTGTTGCTGCATCAGCAGAATTAAATTTCTTGTCCAAATTCTCAATTTTACGGACAATTCTCTTTTCTGGGTTGCTACATTCAGCTAGCAAGTCGGCGAAGTTCATCAGGTAGGTGAAAAATACAGTTCAGGTTAACACTCGATGTATTTAACACAAGTATAAGTAATACTTGAAAAATATGTTGATGAAACCATCGACCTTATCGCTGATAGAGTCTACAGGGACGAGACGACACCGAAATTGAACATCCCAGAACAAGCTCTCCGGACCCTCCCTGCCATCTACACTAAGAGGGCCCCCTTTACTACTCACTGTGGGCACATGTACCTACAGAAGGATGGCGTGGCGATGGGCTCGCCCTTGGGCATGCTCTTTGCTAACTTTTACATGGGAGTAGTAGAGGAGAGGCTCTTCTCCCAAGTCGAGTGACCCCTCGCTTACTTTCGTTAAATTAATGATACCTTTGTCAAAGCTTCTTCTACCGAAGCCATTGAAAACTTAAGGAGGACCTTCGAGGACAACAGGGTCCTCCACTTCACCCTCGAAAACAGCGTGGACAACAGCCTCCCGTTCCTGGACGTCTTGATTTCTTCTACCAACGAGGGATTTCACACTACTGTGTACACCAAGCCTACAAATCTCGGCATGTGTTTGATTGGCGAGAGTGAATGCCCTGCCCGCTACAAGGCCTCGACCATCAAGATCTTTGTACGCAGGGCCTTGTCACACTGCTCATCAATAACAGACACCCACAAGGAGCTGGAAAGGGCCACACAGGTCCTCATCAATAATGGCTATACCAACAAGCAAGTCCTGCGTGAAGTTAGGGCAGCTATTGACAAGTGGTATGGGTCCTCTGCGGTAGAAGGGTCCCACAGCGCCAGCCAGGGGTCCAACAACACCAGAGATAGGTCCGACACCTCCACCAATGGATCTAGTGATATTAAACTATACTATAGAGCCTTCATGCACGCAGAATATCAGCGGGATGAGAAGGCCATCAAAGAAATCATCACCAACAACGTGTCACCTACTCCACGAAAGTGAAACTAATCATCTACTATCAGACTGCTAAGACTCGCAGTTTGATTATGAGGAATAATCCAGAGCCCCCTGATAACGACCCTCTGAGGAAGACGAATGTAGTCTACTCCTATTAATGCCCAGTCCGAGGATGCCCTGGCAAATACATCGGTATGACTACAATGAAGCTTTCAAAGAGGATTTCGTGTCACGTCCAACAAGGTGCTATAAGGAATCAAGCCCTACAGAGACATAACACCCAAATTAGTCGAGCAGACATCGTCGCTAATACCAAGATTATCGGCCGCGTCCTGGACAGCAGGCGCTTACGAATATTGGAAGCCCTATTCATCCAGAAAGAGAAACTAGCATTGAATACGACTCAAGAGATGTTTCTCCTGCCATCATGTCATCGCATCAACGCTAGGAATCAAGAACAGGACCCACAGAATGATGACAACCCCGATCCTGACACTCCTATAAATGAAGAAATCGTCTGGCCGAGCGCTAATTTTGGCGGCGAGCAAGGTCCGGAATCCCAATCTGCTGAGCGAGAGAGGAGCTTGCCTGAATTTTTGGTGCTCTCGGCACGCGTCCTGAACCATCAGAATTCAGGATCCCTTCCCACCTCTCAGCCTAGGAGACCAAGCCGAGCTCGTTATACCTCAGCCACCCAAGCCTATAACCTACGCTCGGCTAATCAAAATTTGAGGCTCCTTTCTACGAACCAGCGCCGGGATATATAAGGCCCCTGATCTAGCCACGGCCTCACTTGTCGCCTGAAGATGGAGCAAGCAGTTCCGAAACGCGTCGCGATCTACTCCTGACTTTGTCCTTTATACTTTTCGAGTATTACTTGTACTTGTGTTAAATACATCGAGTCTTAACCTGAACTTTATTTTTCACCTACCTGATGAACTTCGCCGACTTGCTAGCTGAATGTAGCAACCCAGAAAAGAGAATTGTCCGTAAAATTGAAAAATTGGACAAGAAATGGAATTCTGCAGATGCAGCAATAATATTCAACTCTACTTGTTTGAAAGAGGGTCTCCTACCGAGATATTATAATTATTATTATTATTATTACTAGCTAAGCTACAACCCTAGTTGGAAAAGCAAAATGCTGAGGCCCAAGGGTTCCAACATGGAAAATTAGCCCAGTGAGAAAAGGAAATAAAGAATTGAATATATGCAAAATAGTGAACAATTAGAATAAGATATTTTAAGAAGTGTGACAACATAAAAGAGATCTTTCGTATATAAAAATGAATGATAATATAAGTTTCAACTTTAATCTCAAGCAATTCAAATACCAGATTAGGAAGATTATTCCAGAGCTGCAATAAATCTTCTAGAATATTTTTTAGTATGGAGCCTTATGATGGAGGAGGAAAGACTATTAGAATTAACTGAAAACCTAGTATCAAAAACAGGATGGTACTATTCAGGAAGATGGGAATGTAAAGGATTGTCAGTATCATGAAAAATTTCATGCAACATGCAAAACAAACTAATTGAAAGACGGTGCCGGAGATTAATCTCTAGAACAGGAATAAGAGATTAGATAGACGTTAAGTTCCTGTTCAACAAATTAAGATTAAAATCACAAGTTGAAGATAAAAAACGAGAACAATACTCAAAACTAGGTAGAATAAGAGAATTAAAACACCTCTTCATAATAGATTGATCACCGAAAATCTCACAAGACTTTCTTAATGGGCCAATTTTTGTCCAATTGAATAGGAGACAGATCTAATGTGTTTCTCAGCAGTAAATTTGCCGTCGATAATCACACCAAAAATCTTAAAAGAGTTGAAGAAACATCAATGCTGAGATCTGGGTGCTGAGGAGCCACTGTTCTCTACCTACTTTCAATCATAATTTGAATTTTTTTTAGGATTCAACCTCATACCCGATAATTTGTACCCTATACTAATTTTAGTTAGATCTCTATCAAGGTATTCAGCAACACCAAATCTATATCCAGGAGATGGAATTGATCCCAAAAGAGCATCATCATCTGCATATGCAACGAGCTTGATTTCTATGCACGACCATATGTCATGTGTACGAAGAAAACAACCCTGATGAACATCAGATAACACATTCCTACAACCACTATGGTGTCCATCAACAACAACTCTTTCTGATCAATTACTTGAAAATTTAATAATAATGCTAAGAAAGGACGCACCCTCTCTCAGTTCTTTGAGTTTGAAAACAAGGGCCTCATGAATAACACAGTCAAAGATAGCACTAAAATCGATGCCAATCATACAAACTTCCTGACTGCAATCAAGGGATTTTTGTACAGCATTGGAGATCATAAGAAAGGCATTGCATGCTTAAAGGTCTTTATGGAAGGCAGATTGTAATCTAGGAAACATATGATTACCTTCCACAAAACCTTCATAGATGTTTTGCCGGAAGAAGTTCAGAAATTCTAGATAATATGAGAATTATGGAAATTGGGCGGTAATCCGCAGGACTTGAGCTACCACAGAAGCATTCTCATAATGGAGTAACAATGTCATTTCTCTAGCAAGTACATATAGAACCTCTTCTTGTTAACCCAGGCAAAATACCTGATAACTTTGGGAGCTTAGAAATCTGTAGTTTTTATATGAATATGCAGGAAATATATCGTATGGATCTACTCCTCCATAAAGAGAGCTTTAATTTCACATGATAAAAGAGCTAGACTAATCAGTCTAGCCTTATTAAAATGGTTGCTTTTTGCTTTGGACCCTGAGAGACGGAGCCATCTGGTTTAATCAAGTGGAGGAGGAACTGTTGCATCTGCACCAAAAAGTACAGATTTAAGGGTAGC
>NC_090744.1:60282339-60284839 GCF_036898095.1 Palaemon carinicauda | reverse complement strand
TGGTAGTTTGTTACTTGGCCTTCGAATAATGATGAATTTTGCACATTTATACGTGTTTTTCATATGAAAAACACGTCTGAATGTGCAAAATTTATCATTAATCGAATGCCAAGTAAAAACTACCTATTATCAACGTTGGTGGAGATGGGTTGATTCAATTCTAAGTACAAAACACCTGTATTCGACATATGTAAGTATAGAAAAATTGTCATTGACTTTTATCTTTCTTCGTGGCTAAGTGGTAGTCACTGTCTATACAAGTTTGCCGGACCAGGGTTTGACTCCAGGTTGGTCACAACCTCTTTTCTTTGCGTGATTTCACCTGGGGCTCTGATCCTGAGGTTGTTAAGAGAACCCAGACATTACATATAAAAAATATATGGCTTATTTGAAGATAAATACATACATACATATATATATATATATATATATACATATATATATATATATATATATATGATATATATATATATATATATATATGATATATATATATATATATATATATATATTTATATATATATATATATATATATATATATATACATAATTTTCTCATACGCCTATTGACACAAAGGGGGTCAGTTATATTTCACCTATCGCCTCTATCCTGAACTCTTAATTTAATACTTCTCCATACATCATCTCTGACTTCACGATTCATATTTCTCATTCATGTAAGCCTTGGTTTCCGAATTCTTTTAGTGCCTTCTTAAGCCAAGTTAAACGTTAGATGAACTAGTCTCTCTTGGGGAGTGCAAAGAGCATGCCCAAACTATCTCCATCTACCCTTCCCCACGATGTCATCCACATATGGCACTCAAATGATCTCTCTTCATTTCTAATCCTCTCCTGCCATTTAACTCCTAATACTCTTCTAAGAACTTTGTTCTCAGATCTAATAAATTTGTTTGACATTATTTTATTGTCATACCACGACTCATGTTCATACAGTAACACAGATCTCACTATACTGATTTATTCCCTAATTTCTATATGTAATTTCACATGATTCGATTCCCAAATTTTACTTGACCTAGCTACTGTCTGGTTTGGTTTTTTTCAGTTTTGCATTAAATTTTAATGGCCCTGTTTTGGAGATCATATGTTCTAAATAATTGAATGGTTGTACCTCATCAATCCTTTCTCTTTGCAATGATATTTCCTCTTCCATTGCATATTCTATTTTCATTATCTCTATCTTTCTTCTATTTATCTTAAGCCTAACCTTCTGTGATATTTAATGAATTTTGGTAGGCAAGCATTACAAATCCTGTGCTGTTCTGCAAATAAGAACAGCATCATCAACATACTTTAGGTCAGGTAACTTTCTATTACAGATACATTCCAATCCATCTCCACTATCTCCAACTACTCTACATTACAAAGTCCATGAGGAAGATAAACAATTTAGGTGACAACACATTCCTTTGCAGTACTCCGCTGTTCACTGGAAATTCATTTGATAGGAATCCACTAACATGAATTCTACACTTGTTATGCTTATGAACAGATACAATCCCATTTATATATTTAAGAGGAATTCCACAGTAAAGTAGGACTCTCCCCAGAATTGACCAGTGTACGCTGTCAGAGTCATTTTCTTAGTCCAGAAATGCCCTCAAACGTGGATTTCTATATTTTACACATTGCTGTACAACACGTTCCAAAATGAAAATTTGGTCACTACAACACCTGTTTTTTCTAAATCCTTCTTCTTTATCTCTCAGCTTACTAATCTTCCTCTCTAGTCTCTTTAGAATAAGTATTATATATATTTCTATGATAACTGACGTAAGTGTGATGTCTTTGTAATTCTTACAATCAATCAGGTCTCCTTTCTTGCCCTTTTCACCAACACCCGTAACTGCTATTCATCGTTCTATTAAAATATCTTGTTAGTAATTTAGGGGTCACTTCATTTTCAGCTGGTATCATCACAGCAGTTATTCCATCGTGAAAAGGTTGCTTTCTATCTCCAGAACATTTTAATGATAGCTACAACTTGATACACACAAGATTCATTCATAAGCACGTCAAGGTTATCATCAGTTTCAGGTATATCAATCAAATTATTCCGTTCGTATTTCCTATTCATGACCGCACTAAAGAGTTCCATCTAACATTACCTTTCTTCGTCTTCTGTGGTTATAACAGAACTACCTCTCCTTTTGATGGGTATATGCTTCTTCTTCTTTGCCCCCATAGATATTTCATTAATAATGCAATGTACAATTCTTACTCCATTGCCACTCCATGAATTCAGAGCTTTGTCAGCCTGGTCAGCTTTCCTGTCTAAATATTACCTGAAGACGTTCCTGGATTTCCTTTGAACTCACCATCAATACTGGAATACTTAGTATGCTCTACCTTGTATTTTTCATTATGCCCTTGGAAACTCTTAACATCTAATTTTTGTCGTTGTCTCCTTTTTATAGTATCTCACATATCATTTGATATCCAGGCCTTTCTACTCGTAACTGCAGATCCCAAAACCTCA
>NC_090744.1:60242339-60277339 GCF_036898095.1 Palaemon carinicauda | reverse complement strand
TGAAGTGGTTGATTTAAAGGGACTTATTATCTTTCAAATTATTGTAGTGACTTACTTGTAAATTCAAACTTTGACATTTTTTTAATAAACAAAAAAAATAAAAGGAAAAAAATAAAAAGATAAAAATGTTTTATTTATTATGTATAGTCAAGTACTCATTGGTAATCTAATCTCAAAGCTAGGTGTTGACCTATTTGTTTGAAACTTTATTTTTAGGCATTATCCTACTTGAATAGCATATGATGATTATGGATGCAAATGTAGTTATTTAATCCCATCATAAAGGATAAAAGGAACAAAAACATAATCCACTTTAGCAATGATCTGGTTATGTGGCTCTTGAGTAGTGCATCGGGGTCATCCATTTGTAGACTGATTCTTGAGGTTCGCGTCTCCAATGAAACGGTAGATCCACCTGACTACTGTTGTCCGACTTATATTTAATTCATGGCTTATTTCAATGGGATGATATTATAATTTATGTATTCTTATCATGACTCTCTGTACATCTACTGAAGTATCCTGTTGTTCAGCTCTAAAAGTATGTTGATGTTGCCCATCATTCCAGCATCAGCTAAGCGAGAAGTAGACTAAATACTAAATGTCACCTCAGTCAACGAAAAGGTTATAGTATTGTTTCACGGCTTCTCATACATGCCAACCTTTTGAAGTCAGGAAGGAAAATTTTCTCCTGTTACTGTTCATGAAGCTTCACATTTCAAAGTATTTGGTTTTGTTTTATGACAATATAGAAAATGCGAAGTTTTACCAGTGATGATTTTTTTTAACTTTTCATATTAGATATATTCTTGATAAGATTACCGATTTGCTGTTATAGTCAAATAGATTTTTTAAAAATTAGAAATATTTTTTTTTCACTTGTGAAAAACAATCAAAGTACACAGTGTCGTCACTTAAGAACGTGATCGTATATCATCTAAAAATCTTTACCTATTGTCCTACCAGTAAACAAATTAATTAAACCATTTTATGACGGAAATTGAACTTTTAATCCTACTAATGTAAATTATCCCTTTTTGTTTGTGTTTACCTCCAAAAAATTAGACCAAACTAGCCATGGATAATCTCATGAGATAATTTCTCGCATAACCGTCAGATCTGCATAAGGAATCGTAAAAGTTTGGTGCACTTTCTCTGGCAATTGCAATGTTTCATCATTATTCTGTATTACTGTTCCAAAAACCTGTAATCCAGAGAATTACAATACATCAAGTTGAGTAATTCTTTCCTGGCTGAATCTCGTGGATATAGGAAAGTGTTTAATATAATTTTAAACAAAATGAAAAAAAAAATATTATCAAAACATATGTGTAGCATCGTAATTATTTTCTCCATCTGTCTATCTAAGAACCAAGACATAACTCCTGAGTGTAACGAACTATTTCAAACATCATTAGTTCATCGTTATCTTCATTATTAGTTGAAACAAAATAACACTTCCTTTCGCAGAACGCTAAACATCGTGCAACGCTGGCTATTCTTGAATAAAGAGCTTGAAGAGAATCGTCCTTAATCAACGTAACTCTTTTTCCTGTAGTGATTGACGTTCTCATAAAAAAAAAAGAAAAAAAATTCTTTATCTTTACTTTAACGGGAAAATAAGCTCTTCTGTAAGTTGAATCAGGTGTGAGTTGTTGGAGCTTATTATATCATTATTAATGAAGAATATTTCACTTACACGAAAGCTCTCTGTGAGTTGCTTTGCTTCTGCGTATATCTGTCACACCAATGTACGTTAATGAACATGGTAAAAATAGCCAAATAAAAGTATACATGATTTTTTTTAGCATATATCATTTCCTGTAACATATCATTTGCACAAGAACACTTATTAGAACTTTAATGTTGATGAAATAGGTAGGTTTACAGCAGTTTAGGGGAAATAACATATATAAAGAAAAAGTACTCATTACTATTATTATTATTATTATTATTATTATTATTATTATTATTATTATTATTATTATTATTATTATTATTATTATTATTATTATTATTATTATTATTATTATTAAGAAAAAAAATGTTATCTTGTGTTTGACAGGAAAATAAGCTCTGGCGTAAGTTGAATCATGTGTGAGTTGTTGGATCTTATTATATTATTATTAATGAAGAAGATTCCACTAAAACAAAAGCTCAGTGTAAGTTTCTTTGCTTCTGTGTATATCTGTCACACCAATGTACGTTAATGAACATGGTAAAAATAGTCAAATTAAAGCATACATGATTTTTTTTTTTAGCATACATCATTTCCTGTAACATATCCTTTGCACCAGAACACTTATTAGAATTTCAACCTGGAGCATATTTGACCCTTATCTAAGACTATGAGGTTTGCTGGTACGATGACGAATATAAGCCTAGTCTGCACAGAAACACCACACATGGTTGGATACCCATCTATCTGTATAGATAAGAATAATATAAGTTACATAGTGAGAAGATGTTGATGAAATAGGTAGGTTTACAGAAGTTTAGGGGAAATAACATCTATAAAGAAAAAGTAATTAGAGAGAGAGAGAGAGAGAGAGAGAGAGAGAGAGAGAGAGAGAGAGAGAGAGAGAGAGAGAGAGAGAGTTAAATAGAAGTAAAAGTCAAAGTAATTCATTACACTTCTGGATTATTATTATTATTATTATTATTATTATTATTATTATTATTATTATTATTATTATTATCAAAAGTCTACGTACACTGACGATATATAGTTTGGGGTTCGAGGTTACATCCAGTTTTCCTAAGAACTCCATCACTTTCTTTTTATTTTTTTTATTTTTTTTTTAACGCACTCTCTACGCATCTCTGTCAATAAAACTGGCTTGAGGACATGTTTATTCTTGCATTGGTCTGGTTGAATGTTTGTAACTTTCTTACACTGAAACTGTTGTATAAAAAGCTTGCTTTTATTGAAATAATATCTGTGTCATTCTCCCCGTCCCGCAGTTATCATCTAACTATTGCCTGATCGCTCCCGCCCGCCCACTCACTGCTATGCCATACTGTTTGAAGATGTCGCCCACCGAACATACCTCTTCGGCAAACACCTCCTCAATGAAACTACAGCCCATTGCAAGTGGAGAAGCATCCAGTTTCTCATCAAAGGCATGACTTGGTCAAGGACCAGAGCATATTATGTTCTTGCAATGATCCCCGGGGACACTTTCCCGGGAATCCTCAATTGGCTCTGCAAGCAATAATGTACGACGCCCTCATTTCATACTTCCTGGAGCAGTAATCGCCATCACCGGCCGCACACATAGCGAAACTTTTTTATCTCTCTTAACAACTAATTGGTGGAACAAATTTTTCACTCGCCCTAAGGGAAATGAACAGTACCGCTCTCCGACAACTTGCCGCAGACGGCTCTCCTTGTGAAGTAAACCTACTTCATGCTCTTTGGGTATGGCGCCTACCCGAAACTGTATATGCTGTCATCCCTGGTGTTCATAATTTGCCCATGAAGAAACTGATTACCAAAGTCGAAACCTTTATGGACAGCTACATCACCACCTTCCGAACCTCCATTAATGCCTCATCTCACGAAGAAGTGGACAACTATTGAACATCGACCGAAGCTGATGTGAATGCGTTGGTATAATGACCCCTACTCCACGACATGCCGGAGCGGTGACCAAGCCCCCCTTTTATTATTTACCTACATTCCTAGCAGTAACTCTCAGTTATCTGGGATAAGCAGGGGTTAACAAACGACAACAACCTTCATTGTTCATTTTTCACTCGCCCTAAGGGAAATGAACAGTATCGCTCTCCGACAACTTGCCGCAGACCGCTCTCCTTGTGAAGTAAACCTACTTCATGCTCTTTGGGTATGGCGCCTACCCGAAACTGTATATGCTGTCATCCCTGGTGTTCATAATTTGCCCATGAAGAAACTGATTACCAAAGTCGAAACCTATATGGACAGCTACATCACCACCTTCTGGACCTCCATTAATGCCTCAACTCACGAAGAAGTGGACAACTATTGAACATCGACCGAAGCTGATGTGAATGCGTTGGGGTAATGACCCCTACTCCCTGACATACCGGAGCGGCGACCAAGCCCCCTTTTATTATTTACCTACATTCCTAGCAGTAACTCTCAGTTATCTGGGATAAGCAGGGGTTAACAAACGACAACAACCTTCATTGTTCATATTTGCTTTATACGAAACATAATTGAAACAAACTATCAAAAAAAAAAGAAGAGAGAATGACCAAATTTCTATATATATTTAAACATATAGCTAAAAAAGGGAAACATGGAGCTTTCTGAACTTAGATAACTAATAGGGGGACAGAGAGAGAAATAAAATGGAGGGACATCTTCAGTTGTAAAACCTCACATCTTTTCATTTTTCTTTTAACCTTAACGGACAACTTCTTTCTTACCTTGATATCGGCAAAACTTCCAACAAAATCTTCAACATTGGGGGATCTTAAGGGCCCTTTCACACAGTGTGATTTAATTCCGCCTCTGCCAGCAGAGCGGCACCGCGCTTTCAAGTTCACTTATAAAACTAATGAAGCCTTTCACATTATAGCAGCGCGAATTTTTTGTTGCATGAGCGGTATCCCACTAGCTTGAAGAGGTGCCGCACTCTTTGGCGGTTGTAGTTGAACATCATGTTCAATGCGCGTCTTCACACCAGGCGGATTTTTTCTGCCTTTACGAGCGTGTGCGTCAATACGTCACTGCTTATCATCATGAAAGCATATAGTGAATTATATGGATATAAATCAAGATATTGATATATAACTTCTAATTTCTTTAGTAAAAATGAATCCAGTTTTATGAGATAGAAGTATGGAAGAGTATAAAAGTCGTAATCTGTTTGAAGAGAAGTAGGGTTTGGTTTGAAAGAAGGATTTAAGAATCTTGATGGTAAGGAAAAATATTGTTATGGTGAATTATCATTATTTATTTATCTCTGATTTTTCAAACGTTTTTATTAAGTAAAACATGGCTGACCATATGCTACGTTTTAAGAATACAACGTACATAAGATAATGCACTTGGTTAGTCATAAAGGCACTCACTACTAGGTAGGAGAAAGTTTACATACTTTTTAATGTCATATCTTAATATATTGCAAACTCAAAACCCTTCTATTTCGGTCACAAAATTATCAGTAAACTTGTTTCTGATGTCATCTTCTTCTAGGCCAGCTCGTATATTCATAGGATGTCTAGCTCTTCTAATCCATTCATAGTTAGAGTGTTTTCAATATGAAAACCATTGCATTCTCTTACAATATTATGAAGAATACTTGCCAACATTCATAGCAATATGAAGAGATACGTGAATGAGATGACGGGAAATCCCTCATTTGTTACTTAAAATTCTAAATGCACATTCAGCATTACTTCTTACTCTACCTAAACGATATTTGAATACTCTC
Organism: Palaemon carinicauda; assembly: GCF_036898095.1. Taxonomy (NCBI): domain Eukaryota; kingdom Metazoa; phylum Arthropoda; class Malacostraca; order Decapoda; family Palaemonidae; genus Palaemon; species Palaemon carinicauda. The sequence continues at coordinate 60,271,916 of NC_090744.1, read as the reverse complement.
TTTTTCACTTAATTGTCTTCCTCCCTATGGCAGCATTTAAATATTCATCCACACAAATTCTTCATCCTCTAAAATACTTATGACATATATGGTTCCTGAAAACTGGGCAATAGTTTCCGTTGGGGTAGAGGAAAGAAATTTTGGTCAAAATATCTCCAGGATGATATACTTCGGGAAGTGGTTGAATCAAGTCTTTCCCATGCACTCCAGTGTTCTTCATTTGATATTTTAGACATTTCCAAATATTAGAAAATTAATATCAGCCTTCTTTACTTTCCCAATGAGAGAAGCATGTATGCCATGCATGTCTCTTTGAGCATTGGATCCTTGATTGTCTCTTTCATAATAGCTAAAGGTACAACAGGTCCCTCCTCTTTTGGATCCTGTGCCACACTGCATATTGTTTTCAATATTTCAAATAATTGATCTCTGTAGGCAGAGACCGCCCAAATTAAACGGTGTCGTCCACAGCCAAAGCAACGCGAAGACCACCTCGAGTGGGAGAAAAATCGCATAGTGTGAAAGAGACCTAACAAATTGTGTTCTAGGAAATTACCAAAGATTTTTTTTTTTATCAAGTTATATATTATAGTTTCAGTAAAAGTGAATGATTTCTTTCCTCACTGCGCTATCTTTCCAAGTTGGAAGCCTTAGGCTTATATCATCCTGCTTTTCCAATTGTGGTTGTAGCCTAGATAATAATGATAATAATAATAATAATAATAATAATAATAATAATAATAATAATAATACCAGCAACAACAGCAATAATAATAATAATAATGATAATAATAATAATAATAATAATAATAACAATAATAATAATAATAATAATACATACATACATACATACATACATACATACATATATACATACATATATATACCAAGGCACTTTCCCATATTTTGGGGAGAAGCCGACATCAAACAAATGAAACCATAAAGGGCATCTTTCCTCTCCATGTTCCTCCCAGCCGGACAAGGGACTCAACCGAGTTCTGCTGGTACTGCTAGGGGGCCACAGCCCACCCTCCCACGTTATCCACCACAGATGAAGCTTCATAATGTTGAATCCCCTACTGCTGCTACCTCCGCAGTCCTCCAAGGCACCGGAGGGCCTACTGGAACTTCGTCACAATCGCTCGCCATTCACTCCTATTTCTGACACGCTCTCTTACCTCTTTCACATATATCCTCCTATCACCCAGAGCTTTCCTCACTCCATCCTTCCATCCGGCCAAACCTTGACCTTCCTCTTGTACTTCTCCTATCATCTCCTGCATTCACCAGCTTTTTTAGCAGATAGCCATTTTCCATTCTCTAAACATGGCCAAACCACCTCAACACATAACCACTCTAGCTGCTAACTCATTTCTTACACCCGTTCTCACCCTCACTACTTCGTTCCTAACCTTATCTACTCGAGAAACACCAGCCATACTTCTTAGACACTTCATCTCAAACTCATAAAATTTTTTTCTCTCCGTCACTTTCATTTCCCACAACTCCGATCCATACATCATAGTTGGTACAATCACTTTCTCATACAGAACTATCTTTACATTTATGCCCAACACTATTTTTTACTACTCCCTTAACTGCCCCAACACTTTCCATCATACATTCACTCTCTAACGTACTTCTGCTTCCACTCCACCATTTGCTGCAACAACAGACCCCAAGTACTTAAACTGATCCACCTCCTCAAGTAACTCTCCATTCAACATGACATTCAACCTCGCACCACCTTCCCTTCTCGTACATCTCTAAACCTTACTCTTACCCACATTAACTCTCAATTTCCTTCTCCCACACACCCTTCCAACTTTTGTCATTAATCGGCCAAGCTTCTCTTCCGCATCTGCAACCAGTACAGTATCATCCGCAAATAACGACTGATTTACCTCCCATTCATGGTCATTCTCATCTACCAGTTTCAATCCTTGTCCAAGCACTCGAGCATTCACCTCTCTCATCACTCCATCAACATACAAGTTAAACAACCACGGCAACATCACACATTCTTGTCTCAGCCACACTCTCGCCGGAAACTAATCGTTCACTTCATTTCCTATCCTAACACAAGCTTTACTACCTTTGTAGAAACTTTTCACTCCTTGCAACAACCTTCCACTAACCACATATAACTCATAACATTCCACATTGCTTCTTTATCAACTCTACCATACGCTTTCTCCAAAACCATAAACGCAACATACACCTCCTTACCTTTTGCTATATATTTCTCGCATATCTGCCTAACTGTAAAAATCTGACTCATACAACCCATACCTCTTCTAAAACTGTTTTATCTTTAATCCTATGAATCAGTACTCTACCATACACTTTTCTACACTCAACAAACAAATACCCCTAGAATTACAACACTCATGCATATCTCCTTTACCCCTATATAGTGGTACAATACACGCACAAACCAAATCTACTGGTACCATTGACAACACAAAACACATTATAAACCATCTCACCAACCATTCAAGTACAGTCAAACCCCCTTCCTTCAACATTTAAGCTCTCACACCATCTGTACCAGATGCTTTTCCTACTTTCGTTTCATCTAGTGCTCTCATCACTTCCTTTGTTGTAATTTCTCTCTCATTCTCATCTCCCATCACCGACACCTCAACACCTGCAACAACAATAATATCTGCCCCCGTATTGTCCTCAACATTCAGTAAACTTTCAAAATATTGCACTCACCTTTTCCTTGCCTCCTCTCCTTTCCATCTTTCACTGTTTCTTCAATTCTTGAACCAGCCTTCCTTAATCTCCACATCTTTCCAAAACTTCTTCTCATTCTCTTAATATGGATGACCCAAACCTTGACCCTACCTCAGGTCAGCCGCCCTCTTTCCCTCACTTACCTTGTGCTTTACTTCCACATTTCTCTCTCTATATCTTTCATACTTCTCTACACTATTACTTTGCAGCCATTCTTCAAAAGCCCTCTTTTTCTCTTCCACTTTTACCTTCACTTCATTCCACCACTCACTGCCCTTCCTCATGTTGCCTCCAATAAACTTCTTGCAACACACGTCACTTGTAATTAAAACAAAATTATCTTTTTCTAACTTCAACTACTCTAAATTACCAGTTTCTCCTACTTTCACTTCGTCATATGCCATTTTCACCCTTTCTTGGTATTTACTTTTTACTCCCGGTTCTATTAGCTCTTCAACCCTCACTAGCTCCCTTTTATATCCCTCTACTCTATTCCCATACTCTTTTGATACAACTAATTTTCCTTCCACCAAAAAATGATCAGACATACCGTTAGTCATACACCTAAACACGTGCATGTCTTTCACTCTTCCAAACATTCTTTTAGTTATCAAAACATAATCCATTAACGCCCATTCTTCCACTCTTCCATTTGCCACTCCTACCCATGTATACTTGTTTATATCTTTCTCTTTGGAAAAGCTAGAACGTATCACCATCTCTTGCTCAACACACATATCTACCAGTCTCTCACCACCCTCATTTTCACCTAGTACGCCATACTTCCCAATGACACCTTCTACCTCTCCAGCGCCCACTCTAGCATTTAAATCACCAATGAAAACTACATAATTCCTTCTACCCAGTCCTTCTACATACCTAGTTAATTCATTCTAGAACTCATTCCGCTCTTCTTCACTTGTCTCACAACCTTGCCCATATGCAATGACAAACGCCCAAGATTCCGTACCCAACCAAACCCTTACCCACATTAACCCCGATGATATCTCTACCCATCCCACTACTTTACCTGTCATCCATTCGCTCTGCAATAAAGCCACACCTTTTGCACTTCCCCTTTCAATCCCAGAGACTCTACCAGACACTTCAACAAACATCACTTCACCTTTCCCTTTTATCTTTGTCTCACACAAAGCCAATGTATCCATCCTTCTAGTCCTAAACATATTTCCAGTATCACAACTTTTACTCTCTTTTGTACTACATCCACACACACTCAAACACCCCAAAACTAGAGTGCGGGGAGCTGTCACTCTCCCCTCAGCTCCACCTCTTTGATGTCTCACAGGATAATGATGATGATAATAATAATAATAATAATAATAATAATAATAATCATTACCATCATCATCATCATCATCATCATCATCGTCATCATCAACGCATCTAACTATATCCATCACTGATATTTAATGGGGTATATTAAGATTGACCAACGGCTGTTTACCATCTGCACTATAATTTTTTAAAGGTCTTAAAGGTCACTCATTAATGGTAGAGGCCACGTACAATTTCATTGTCCTAAAAAGTTGGACAATGCCCTAGAGACTGACTATAAATACACATGATCAGCGTTCAAACTAGGACCAGGGAGGGCTACGGACTGCCTTCTGGTGACTCAGCAGGTAGACCTATTGGCTCTCCCAAACCCTCCATCTTTAGCTCAAAAGTATAGTTAGGTTATACACATTGAAGAATTTAATGAATTTGAGTAAGACATGAACATCGGTCTTGCGATCACCAGGCAACAGTGTTTCCAATTGGCCTTCACAACCCCATAAATATAAGGATATGATGTGGCTACTTTCCTCATGATAAGGGTACAAAAAACTCTTTAACTATGGTAAGCAGCTCTTCTAGGAGGACACTCCAAAATCAAACAAATGCTCTCTAGTCTCAGGTAGTGACATAGCCCCTGTACCATCGTCTTCCACTGTCTTGGAGTAGAGTTTTCTGGCTTGAAGATACACTCACGCACACTATTTTATCTTATTTATATTCCTCTTTTTTTCAAGTTGATATAGTGTATGTACGAAAGATCTATTTTCATATTGTTACTGTTCTTAAAATATTTTATTTTGATTATTCATCACTTCTCTTGTAATTTAGGTATTTCTTGGTTGCAACTTCCTAGTCCTGTATTATGGTAAAGCTGTAATACTGGTTGACCATTGAGGTCTTAGCTAAATCGACAACAACTTCAACATTATTGAGTATTTAAGGAAAATAAAATATGATAGGTTACATCACACCTAAGTTACTTGACACTAGACTATTCATTAGTGTTGCTTTTCTTAGGGTAATATTGCAAATTTTATCTAGAAGATAAAGACTCTTTTGTTACTATATAAGACTACATTAAGACATATATATGTCGCATATAACAACCTTCAATAGACTGCATGATAAAAGAAATGAAATGATAAGACGATGATGATAAATAAAATAAATTGTAATTTCCAGGGAATGAGTTGATTTTGTCTTATATAAAGTATATAATTTTCGTTGTATTTCCTAGCATTCTAGCCTAAACTAATTGCACTCTTAGTAATGCTGTTCAATTAATGAAAGACATAAGTTGAGTTAAGAAATACAAGAGTAGTAGAAGTTATGCCTCATCTGCTGACTTTTTGGAGATGTGCATGACTTATATGCACCCTTTTTGGAAGCATGCATGACTCTGTGACTCACTTTTGAGGTGAATCTGACAGAGTGACGCACTTTTGAGGCGAGGCTGCTTAGAATACTCAGTTTTGGGAATGGAGCTGCCTGGGATACTCATTTTGGGGATTTAAACGTAAGGTTATGTTTACCAGCCCCCTCCCCGCACCACCCTCCCAGAACGATGATAGGGTTGAGTATGCACTCCACCGGTGCGTGGTCACATGATTCATTTACTGATACAGTTCAAAGTTCGGGATACAAATAGCATGAAATGCTGCCTTTGCGCGGGTCACTGGATTCGTATACGAATACAGTTTAAGGCTTAGGGGACAAATATAGGATTGAATATTTTTTTTTTTTATAAGACTCGCACTTGTGTGCAAACATGATGCAATCGGGGAGTTCACACACCCTTGTCCACATTCCAGGTTTATGTGAAAGTGGGCCTTTGCCTCTATAGATTCCAAACTCCCTCTCTCTCTCTCTCTCTCTCTCTCTCTCTCTCTCTCTCTCTCTCTCTCTCTCTCTCTCTCTCTCTCGTGAGGAGTGCTGTTTCGGTGCTCTGATAACTCTTGTCCCTTACACTGTCATTTACATACCAGGCCTATCTGGGTCACATTCCAGGATTTATGTGAAAGTGGGCATGCAACTTATAGATTCTAAACTCTCTCTCTCTCTCTCTCTCTCTCTCTCTCTCTCTCTCTCTCTCTCTCTCTCTCTCTCTCTCTCTCTCTCTTTCGGTGAGAGCTGGTTGATTTATATTCAAGAGCGTATGGGAAAGTGACCAAACATTCGTTTTAATGTAAAGTACTCACCTCTCTGTCCATTTGCTTTAAGCTCTTTCGCTTTCCCTTTTACATTAACATATATGGATAATAAAAACGTATTATAGCTTAGTTTCTTTTATTATGTTAAGCATACATTCAAAATAACATTGTGTGAATAATGGCAAAGCATTTAGTGGGAAAAAAATCTCACACTAAAAACATTCATTTGAGACGCAGACATTTTGCCCTCTTAAAATCTGTAGGAAAACTTTTATTGATTATGCCCTGACATCGCAATATACATTTTGGGTTTGATTGGTGGTTATCACTCCCTGGATTTCTCCAAACAGTAAAATAATTTTATTCTCGTTGACTTGCCTAGCAAACGTTAAATGGATTCTCAAGTCCCCATTTTTCTCTACTTCGAACATATCCATCAATGCAGTTTCAGGTTTGAAATTAAACACGATGACCTCCCGACCACGGTCGTAGCAATCATAAGGAATTATGTGATCAGACGTTAAGCTTAAAGATTTTAATGTCTTGTACTAAAGATGAGAATAATTTTCGGTGAATTGAGAGTTTCCGTCGTACAAAGTGGAACCATTCAGTGTGACCCCTATGTGTTTAAGATTATTATGAATAAAACAAATGGGATTCCCTTTCAGAGTACCATTGAAACTTTTCATATTAACAATAGTGAGGTATAACTTTTCCGGTATAACCTTATTGAAAGGTAAATCAACGTTTCCTGTGTCTGATTAGGGGCTAGTGTGTATGTCCTGTAAAGTGTTTCATCAAAGGCAGTTTCCATCGTACTGTTGGGATTTGAAAGTGCCTGATGAAGGGAGAGTAACGGGCAGGGCCATGGGATTATTTTATCAATATGGAGCCTGACTTCTTCTAGATGAAATCTAAATTCCTCTATGTGTGCGATGGAATTAATGAACCATGCATTTGGGGCTAATTCCAACTTGAAGCGAATGTCGATATCATCCATCAAATATTCATCTACTGAAGCCATATCGAGCATAAGTGGATGAATAAGATGCAATCCTTCTATTTTACCTTGAGCAACCCACTCCTTTTCCATTATGTTCAATTTTGTAAAATAATTGTCTGGTAAATGCTTGAAATTGATGTTCCCTTGTAATCTTGGAAAAGATATCCGAGCCGTCTGATTGTTTTGACAGTGTGAGACTTTGTAGTAGCTAATAACTTTATGCAAGACCAGTAATTGAAAAGGGGATTGAATTATAAAACCCTTTCACCGCTATACACTTGGCTTGACTTGAAGATTATATTTGCCAAAGCATTGATATATACAACATCTACATCATCCCCAACATGCTCCCATCAGGGGCTGTGACTTTTAAATGTAGTTCTATAGCCAAACTGGCTAAATAAATTAGTGTACCTTCTACGCCATTGATACGAAATTTGAGATAACGATCACTTATTGCTCACCCCAATGTAAGATTTGTTGGGAGACTAAAACACGTTTGTCGATCAACCACTGATGCTTCCACCAACCGTAAACGATTAGGCCTGGGAAAAGCGTCCACCACCCCAGCAGTGTATTTTGTGGTTGGGAGTTCGCTCCCTATAAGACACGCAATTCTCGGTGCCGACGATGCCATGTTGGATGACTTAACTCTAACACCAATTTACGAGAACTAAATCATATTGCACTAAACACGTCCTTATATCCTATATTCCTATGAGAGGATATTTCCTTTTTATTCACTCTTTTCTTCCCATTTCTTTTGACAATTTTCCTTTTCTTTCCTTTGCTCGTAACAATACATCGACCTGTTGATTTTAGTGCCTCCAACCCTCTCTGCTTAAGGATAGATTTGAAATCTCTTGTCACCTGTTGTAAATCTCCCATGACATTTTGCCAAAATTAAAGGGCCGGGGGCAGGACCGCTTTTGCCACAAAGGGCGCAACCCTTTTAGCAAGTCAAGCTAATAGATTGAAAAGCCCAATCCCTTGCTGGGAACGTCTTGGGAATCTAAAAACCTCAATATCCCCTAAAGCCCCTCCATATAAGAGTTTTATGGGGAGACTAGCGAATATGATGCTAAACTCCTCAGGAGACGGGGGAAGAAAGGCAACCTGCATGGTGTCACTCTCTTGAATAAATGATTGCTGTGGTATGTAGCAGCTTTTATATAATTTTCTGCTTTGGTCTAATATGAAGGGTGCATAGGGTGTTGGCATCCTCACGAAAGTGTATCTCCCTTCCTTCTTGGTCAGTCAGGCGAATGGATACTGAATCTAATTCCTTTATCCCTAAAGGATAATACAAATAATTATGATAACCTCTCGTTTTACTGACCCACATACTAAAAGTATCCAATATATTAACTTTTTCACCCCCAAAATAGGATGTTTCAACAATATCTGAATAAACGAGGACATAGTCCACCACCTCTGTGGGGGAAGGGGGAAAAGGAGCGAGCAAATTATGAGTTTTGATTAGAGGATTACCTGGATTTGTTTAAAAAAATTTATAAGGTTTATCTGAATTGAATCCTAATGTAGCTCCTATTCTTTTCCCAGATTTTAATTTGATGGCGTGAATAGGTCCTTTTCGATAAATTGCCTCATCAGTTTTCTGTCTCTTTGTAAACTTTAATAGCACCCTCTTTGTTTGATAGTAATATTCCAAAATACCCACTGTGGGTATATTTTCTTGATAAAATCTGAGTGGGAGGATCTTCCTCAAAGCTTATGTTAGATCTTCGTTAATGCTGGAGACCATACCCTAGCATCAGTGGATAGAATACTTATTCTAGGTTTGTAAATTTCCTCAGTAGCTAAAGTTATGGTGGGTTTTCCACCTGCAGATGTTCGCACTATTGTTATAATTATTTCTATTCCCAAATTGAGTTTACCACTGACAAGCCCATAAACTTCATTAGGGTAATGGATATTGACATGGACTACTTCATACTCCAAATTATGATCTAATTTTATACTATTTAGGAGCTTGTTTGTAAAGCTGCCCCGCATTATTTTTAGGGCATATATCACTATTACCCAGAGATGTCAGTGTTACGATAGGAATTTCTCCAGCCATAGCAATCAACAGATAACTGAAGTAGATAAGATGAGCCGGTGATATTTAAACCAAATTAACATAAGACTTTTTATTAAAGAAGCTTCTATTACATAATTATTCTCATTCGTCGAATGAGAGGAACATTTAACTCGAAGATAAAAATACAAAAGGGTGGACCTTACACAGTATATTTTTATTGTTCTTAACATATGAGCAAATTTACATTAATAAATGAGAAAACAAGTACATTTGAATACAACCTGTATTTCATAATTATGCTCTTTCCCAGAATGAGAAGAACATTTAACTCGAAGATGAAAATGCAATAGGGTGGATATTATACAGTAAATATTTACACATATATATATATATATATATATATATATATATATATATATATATATATATATATATATATATATATATATATATATATATATATATATATATATATATATATATATATATATATATATATATATATATATATATATATATATATATATATATATATATGAGCAAATTTATTCGAACAAAGTAGATTTTTTATAACAAATAAGAAAATAAGTAGATTACATTTGAATATCACAGACAGCCAGCAAATCTTCAGATGTAACAAAGGAAAACAATTCAGGAGGAAGCAGACATTTTTCTGATGAGAATAAAATTAGTTGTTCATCTTTGCCAACCAACCTCCTACCCAAATTCATCAACTATGGAAAATAATACTGCATCCATATACCATCAGCACAACCAGACCTCCAAATTTCAAACGGGATTGCGTAGATATAAAAGCTTTCATTTCCCTTTTCAAGAGCAGACTATTCCAATTCCTGTAGACACATCTTAAAGTTAAGAACACCCCAGTTGTGTCATTTTGCAAGTTCGTGACAAAATGTGTATCCCTTGAAGTACACACATACGATCAAAGTTTTCCGTCACTCTCATTACCTTATGAATAGCTGTAAATAAACTGTTATCAACCTGGCTACACATAGCACACTCACGGTGGGAAAACTCAGTGGTTTCTGCAAGATGACACTTCCAACGGTATGACGGTCTTCGCGAATGCATCGGCTTAATTTAAAGAGCCTTCTTCGGCAGTTCACGATATCACTGTATGGGTAGGCTTTATATGTTTACGACGCAACTCCGTAGGATGCAATACCATTGGAATTGCTCACCACTACCAACCACACATTCCCCTTTCTTGGAAGTGATGCTGTAAAGTTGGCGATGCTTAGTTTTAACAGTGAGGACTGCATTGTGCGGGGATCGTGATGTAAACTGATCATGAAACCTAAACTAACTCTGATTACAACTAAAGTACTTAAACCCCACCCCCTTTTCACGCCTTCCGAGTACGATATGCTAAGACATGTATTTCACGTAGACTTACCATTGGGTATTTATTCCTAATAAGGTACCCACCGCAGTTTACCTTATCTTTTTTTTTTTTTCCTCGCTTATTCTCTCCCCTTTTCCTTTAATTCCATGCAACTGCATCCAAGCTTTTGCACTATTGATATAAGTATAAGGCACTCCCACTGTATCTAGCAGGGTTTTATAAAAAGGCACGTCCTCTTCCTCAATAGCACCCGTTTGCTGAATTAATTTCTTAAACACGTCTATTAAATTAAAATGGCGGATGGGTTTTCTCAAGTTTCCCCTATCATCCCCCTCAACATCGTCCCTACCTTTGAAGAATCTAAGGAATACAGTGGCGTACCTTCTGCTGGAAGGGGGATAATTTTACATCAATTATATTCTCCAGAGGGGGATTGGAGTAAGCCCGTGGCGTGGAGAGGGGGAGAGGATCAAGCGCACCTTCCTCCCCCTATTGTTTTTGCCTCCTTTTTTTTGGGGGGGTTCAATTTCCAACTTATACTTGATCGTTTGTATCACTTTGACTAAATATTTTAGGAAATCTCTATCACTCCCTCAACCCTGCTGCTTATTTCTTCGGCATCTTGGTGGTAATAGGACCCTTCTACCGTCTTTCACGGTACCACACAGTATTCTCTCATTTCCCTAATAACTGCAATCAGGCTATCTGCAAGAAGGTAGAAGGATTGAAATTACGGCGCTTCCTTCCTGCGATGATGAGATTTTTCTTTTCTTTTTAAGCAGTGTCTTTTTCCGAGCTACCGTCCTTATTTCACCCGTAATTTTTTTTTACCTTTTCTATTGCTTTATTATCACGAGTTAGATTTTACTAGAAAACATTAGCTAAGATTTCTGATAAACAGTCGAGATGCGTTCTCTTTAGCAAAGGAATTAGTTCAGCCGTTTTTTTTTCTGGGAGAAGTTATTTAAGAAGAGAAGAAAATCCCATGTTTGTGCATGTACGATGTCATTTCTAAGTTTTCCCCAACAGCCTTCCGTCATCTTTATTATCTACCCACGAGTTAAAACTCGGGGGGGGGGGGGGGGGTGGGGGGGTGGTAACCCTTTCACGACACGAGATACTTGACTTAACCCTTCGTATTTTCTTTCTGATAATGTCAATAGGGAAAGTTTCTGGTATGGCTGTGGGTATTATTTCCGATTTATAATAAACACCATCAATTTCTTCAACAGCGAGATCCTCCAGATAATATGTCAAAGGAGCCTGTCACCAGTTCACGCTACAATTTTTTTATATTTCTGATGTATTTTGAACTTTATACCCACAATGGAATACAAACCGACGGAGCCCACTTGCAATGTGCACTAATATGTGAGATATGTCAAGATATGTGAGAGTATTTCTCAGAGTTAAAATGTTTAAATATATTTTGCTTTCGAGTACATTTAACACGATCTGCAATGGCTGCTTTGATTTCACACGAGGGAACGCTGTAGAGTTTTATATATTCTTCTTTTAGTTATTTGATTTTAAGTTGTTATAAAATTCTGATCCCCTATCGGTAAGAAGCCAACTCACACCCTAAAATTAAGGTAGAGAAAGGATTGCATTTAGGTCTATTAACAGAGTCTGGGCTTTCTTTTTTCTAAGAGGAATGATCTTGAGGTAACAGGAGAAAATATCTATGCAAATCAGAAGGTCGTTTACGCCCTTGTTGAATTTAGATAAACACTGCATATCGGCGAGATCGCAGCTGATGATAACTTTTGGAGCTGGAGACACCATTTGACTTTTAGGGAATTATTTTTTTTATGAGCGTATTCAGAGTATGGGTTTCTTTCGTGGTTGGATAGTCTTTTGTGTCATTTATGGTAATTCGTGCATCTAAAGCTCTGGTGGCTCTGTAAATGGAAATTATAGCCCCAAAACTTAATGGGTTGGAATAGTTTTCATATAATGTTTCAAAAATCTTCCTCTTTATGTCTCCCATTCTCCAAAAACCATCTCGCACGAGGAACTCCCCGGTATATTTGTCATCAACTGAAGTTCACTAGGACTATTTAAACTTAAATCAACCAGCAAATGGGAGAAAGGTTTAGATATAACAGCCTTTTTATAAATATTCACAAAGTTATTTGATAAAGGAGAACAAAATATTGGCCTTCCTAATAACTCGACTTGCGATATATCCCTTGTTCTCAGCAATAGCATATGGGATGTGTTTATACTTATGTTTCTGGCATATTTTCCACTGTAAAATATATTTTGCGTAATATATATAGCACACATATTTTTATGACGCCCTTTAGTAAAGACAATCACAACAAAAATATACAGCCTCAAAAAATATATCATCGAGGATATATAAAATAGAATACGGGCCAGCTTCTGTATCTATCTCACTCATAGGGTCCCCGATATTTTCAAAGAGTGAGAGTTTTGGTCCTATTACTGAATGCGATTTCAAAGTATGTTGATCCACACCGCACATATTTTACTATTAATTTTTCAATAAGGTAGAATTTACCCGAGTTGGAGAAACCAGACATAATGATACGTGCTGGATCTCTAAAAGGGTTCAAATCTGCAACTTCAAAGCACCTGTACATTTTAACTAGACCTCTAGCCAACTGAGAGTGGGGTAAAAATTATGCGATATAAGTAGTATGGAATAAATAAAACCTTTAGTGTAAAGTGCCAGCCTTTTATTTTCTCCAGCAAAACAATTCATGGGGAAAACCAAACACTGTAATTATAGGCAGTAAAGTTTTGTATTCACTCCTCCATGTTTTCCATCATTCCTTTATCGAGGAATTTCCAATGGTTAGTAAAAAATAGGCTGTAACCTTTCGTTCTCTCTTTTTCCATAAGTTTTCAGAAAGATGAGGGATTGGTTCTGAAGGTGGATTCGGCAATTTGGGAAGGGGATTGTTGATTCAAGCTTCACTCGCAACTTCCTCATCCCCCCCTTCAAAATCGGGATGTCCATTTGAGTAAGAATTGTATGGACTCAAATGATAAAGTTTCGAATCAAAAGCCGAGAGACACTTCTTTATTACTCTAGTGGTAGTCATCTGTCCTCTCACATTTCTAATTGTCCGTAAAGTGAGATAGTTTACTCGATGATCTTCCAGGATTTGGGAATACTGTTCATGCTTTATAGAAGAATGCATGTGTTTTGGTATGCCTTACGCACAATTATTTTGATCCTCTTTCTTAACTAACATGGAATACATTTTAGGTTTCAGCGCTTCCACCTCAGTTATAAGATTGCACCCTCTTTCTGAATTTAAAAGCCCCAACTCACCTTTTCTCTCATTACTAAAATGCGGGTGATCAACATCGAAGTTGGAAAAATCCATATATCATTTAATGGGTTCTTGAGCTAACTCCGAATTAAGATCGTTAACTTTTGGAGCAAAAATTAAACTATCTGTATCAGTGTAAATGAGTTTGACTTTATCATCATAATTATTTTTGGGAACCTTATAAAAAAGTAGTAAAGGTCAAACTTTGCCGATTCTAGAATGGCTAAACCTATGTAATTAGGGATGTTCATAGCGACATGTGGAAGGGTGTAAGTACAGGTAATACGGTCTTCTGACAAATGGATGGTTGATTTTAGTCTCAGATTTCGGACTTCATTTAAGAAGGTGCCTGCTTTAGTGACAACTTTACTTTTATTGGCGTATTTCAAAGTTTTGAGTAAAGTTTTCCCAAAGATGCAGTTACTCATGGCTTTGATGGCTTTTTTTTCTGTTGATGAGGTTGCTGCGCTCCTCGCTTCGGTGTTAGTTTAAATAGAATCCTTCATGTAAGCACTTTGACTGAATTCATAGATTGAATGCACAACATCTAGTTCCACGTCTAAGTCCAAATACAAATGTAGAAGGGGGAGGGAAATGAGATTTTTTTTTTTTCTGTGATGGGGGGCCATAAGCTTTTTACACTTTACAGTCATGCATCCTTCTTCGTGTTCCAGTACGCTTTTACAGTAAGGTGATAGATTTCTAAAAGCAAATTCTTCGTCGGATAAGCATAACGTCAGTTCATCAGTAGCTCTAGCAACTTCTTCTGAACGTGCTTTAGTAGTGACGAGGAGCCACTGTCCTTTATCCCCGTTTGTATTAGCATTTTTAATACCTCTTCCGAAAAACTGATCCGGTTTTTCAACGGAAAGTTTACGAATTCCACCAGTGGAAAGGTTCTTAGTCATAGCTCTTGCATACAGGGAGTTGAAGTCTAAATAAAAGATGTAAGAGCTTTGGTGGTGATCAGAATAAAACGATGGATTTAATTCACGGTTGTTGGCAGTGAATGATTGACGCACCACAGAAGTGAAATCCCCCACCTAACATTATGCCTGATTAGATTATAAAATTCCTCATCATAGACGTGATCCAGCTCAAGTTTGCCCATCTTAAGAAAGCTGTCAAAGGCGTAGGATGGAAGTGAAACATAGTGCGGTAAATCAAGACCATACTTCTCATAAAATTTAAAGCGCCACCAAATGAGAATATCCCCCAATAAAGCCGTGTCTACAATGAGGTAAGGGAGAAGAAAATCTTTCAGCGTTTTACATTTGCTTATATCCCAAACACGCTGGGCCCGTTTATATTCCTACTCTGATACATCGCATGCCTTTAGCCTGTTGTAAAATGCCGATTTGGAGGGCAAATGCGTTCCTTGAGTTTTGTAAGACTGTCTATATAGTTATAGCAGAAAGGTAATTTGCCTTGAATGACTTCACCCATTAGTTTAATATCCATAATTCCGCTTTATGTGTCCTCTGTTAGGCAAGCCCTCTTTCCATCCCTGAATTATTCGGAAGATCCTCAGAAAGCTAGCGAGTCGAGGAAAACTAAATTAACGGCGGTCATTCACTGAATTTTAAGACCTTGCTTCATCATGATTGCAATGTTGACTTTAGTTTTCAATTCCTTAAGGATGAGACCAATGTCGTAACTAGAATTGTGTGCAAAAACGAAGAGTCAAATTTTAAGTTTGCGACACGCTAAATTACAATGCGTGCAGTAAGCTCCAATAAACTTATTCTTGGGTTTGACATGGTCATGGTGTCTGTGCTTGTCGCGGTCGTGTTTGAACGACGTCTTACTCAGCTGGCATACAGTCTGCTGTTGGAAAGTTCTCTCATCCTCAGTTGTCATATCAAGGGGAATATTTTCCACTGGGATATTATCGCTGACCAACAATCACTAAGATCTGACAGAAAGTTATTGACGCAATCATTCTCGCAATAATAACTAGAGACAGCTATTTTTCCTTCACCATCGATAATGATATAGCAATAAGCTATTGATTTGTATATGGTCTCCTCACCATAAGCCCCAGGGGATTTCTTTAAAGCTGATTCTAAGTCAAAGACACATATATAAGAAAACTTTTGTTTCTTATGGGGGTTTCTAAATCTTACTGTACTCCCACGAGGGGGAAAATTCAGTGTCACTGACAGATTACAGGTAGCTTCATGCTGTTTTTGCATGTCAGTTGTTGCATGCTGTGATAGGTAGTTATGGCCGAAATAAATGGGGTTGGATGGATTCGCTATAGCAAAATTTTTCACAAAACGGTGAAAATCTATAATGAGGCAAATATGGTCACAATCCATTAGTATGAGGGGGACAGTAGTTTGGATTTTTTCTTTCCATTCCTTGCCAGCTGAATGATGTGCTTCCCATCCCCCATCTCTCCATTTCATATATTTGAATAGAGAGTTGATTCATTAACTCGAGGCGTGAAATTTCCTCCCGCTGAATAGGCATGGCAATCTTGTGGAAATTTTACATATTGCATGCAACAGCGGGTACTATTTACAGATCGGTCAATAATCACCCAACGAGGATTTACGGTTTGTTTAGCCATCCTTTGGGCAGCCAGAGACTGAATAAAAAAGGAATTCCCAATTCCAGAGGGAATAAAGACAAAAACCCCACCATGCCATCATATGTAGGGTAAATGGGAGTGCCCAACCAGCCATTACTGCCTGGCGGTGGTAAAAAAGTTTGAAATTGTCAATGCCTTCCACTATCCATTCACTCATCATTAATTCATTGACTATTCAAGGGAACTTAGAATTTAACGCATCCTCCCATTCATTTAGGAGGATGCCAATTTCACCTGCATAGATAACCGTGGCCGGGAGCCACAGCTCCATAAGCGTATTTTCCGTTTGTTCCTTCATTAAGAAGGACTGTTTTTTCTTTGTCGTAGTAAAAAGACCAGCGATCTTAGCAGATTTTTTTTTTATAAGATACCACTCAAAAACTGCTCTGTATATCATTCCTAGCATGAATAATAAATAATAGTGGATTGCTCGCCAAGGGAAGTCTGTATTCCTCTTGTACGTACAACTTGTTGAAGGATATCTTTCTTCTAACGAACTTCAACATCCATCTTGAAGAGGGTGTCGTCCCTGCTGTTACTGTAGGTAAATCTGGATGGTTGCTTGTGGTAAATGTCGAAGAAATCCCCTGAGGAGGGAGTTCTTCAAGCAATTTGCGACTGTTTGTTGTAGGGGTGCTCGTCCCCGTGGTGCCCGAATCAGAGACCGAGTATGCAGTGGATGTTGAAGCAATCCCCTAAGGTGGGGCTCTTCGAGTAATTTGTGTGTGGTTGATAACACTGCGATAAGAGATAATAAGGTTTTCAATTTACTTGGAAGTTCTAAAGTTGAATTAAACATCCTTTCTACGTCCAAATCCAAAGATATTAACACCTCACATTACGTTGTGTATATCAATGTTAGGTTTGCAATAAGAGAAAATAAGTTTTAAATTTACTTGTAAGTTCTATAGTTAGATTAAAAAATCATTCTACGTTCAAATTGGAAGATATTAACACCTCATAGTACATTGTTTCTATTAAGAAATACTTACAGGCTAGTTTTCCTTTTAATTTTTTCAAGTGGAAGGTGTGTTTCACTATCAGCGTGTTTCCTTTTCCAATCCTTCCCACCTGAAAAATAATGCATACATAGTCGCTTATTACAATGTAATATTCGGTGTCATGAACAGACGGAAATTTCATAGGACATTCGCAGTATTTTTCATGAACAAATAATCTTCAATATAAGCAAACTAAAATTTCACTGAGTATTTATATTACCTCCTAGTGCATTTCCAATGTTGCTAGAGGATGATGCAGTTTGTAGGAGAGCGTCTGATCAATTACAGGGTACCTGTGCGACGTTGCAAATCGTTTTGTCTTCAGGAGGCGTGGACTAAGTTGGGGCATAGGTGTGTGTGCGTGAGCATGTGTGTGCATGTTTGGGCTAGTAGATATTGTATATATACCATCCTCCGAGTCATATTTCAAGTCATAACGTACCAGGAAGAACTCAAGGGGGTTTAGGATGTCATGATATAAAGACGCACAACTCTTGGGAGAGGAATTTATAGATCTTTTTGAGAGTATGTCGTTCTATTTTGCTAAAACTGAAGTTAATATAATACTTATAGAGGCGCAGACAGTTTTTGTGAAATAAAACGTAGTTTGTGTCTGTGGGGGCGGGTGTGCAATAATTATTTTGGGTGCAATAATTAGCGAAGTGTTTATTCCTAATAGCTTGGGAGTTCCCCCTCTTAGATAAAAGTCAAATCCGTAAGTCGCAGCATTATTACGCAGAATTCCACTGTAAACTTCACGAATACATTCGAAAGATGGTAGAACCGATTGAGATGAGGAATCGGCAGCTCGTCAGCGAACTAATGAAAGTTGCCCCCTGCTCCAGCGAGCAATAAACCTCCAGTATGAGATCAGAAAAGGAATGTGGGGAGCTGCGGGACAGGTGGCCGCATTCGTAAGTGTGCAGAAAGAAATGATGGAGATATGCCGAAAAAAAGAAGGAAAACCCTCCAATGAGAGTATTATCCATATACCTACATCAGTCGTAGATGAAACATTCTTTTCAGGATCCTTACTTACACAGCCGGACACCCCCGTGGATGGCTGTCAACTCCAACAGATTCGCAAGTGGTTGCAATCTCTTGTGAGCTCACAAGGAGAAAAGAACATAGAAAACTGTCAAAAAACCGAGACAGTCTACGCTCAGTATTGGACACACCATTTAAGAAGCGTGCTAAAATACCACAATTAAAGTTTGTTACCCAAATCGACAGTGATTTTGTTACTGTTTAGAAGGGGGCCAAACTACAATTTATTAACACTATTTGCAATGTTCTAAATGTACGTATTCAATAAAATTAAACGTATGGTTTCCTTAATAAAAATCTAAGAAATGTTATGTTTCTATTATCCCCTACTTCATTATGAATTGGGTTAGGGTAAAATAATAACAAATCAAGTATATTCATATGTGCTTATAAAGGGAAGGGGGCAAACTACAATTTATTAACATTATTTGTAATGTTTTAAATGTATGTATGCCATAAATTGAAATGTGAGGTTTCCTTAATAAAAATCGAAGAAATGATGTTTCTATTATCCCTTACTTGATTATGAATTGGGTTGGGGTAAAATAGTAAAAAAAACAGGTATATTCCAACGTGCAGAGCTGAAATGGTAGTAGTAAAAGTTCGAAAGTGGAGGAGGCAAACTTCAAAAATTAACACTTCAGATATCAAATATGCCCTGGAGAAGAGATTAAGACATGAAGCACATTTTTATGAGTGCATACCCAGTAACCATTTGATCAGTTTCAAGATACCCTTGATAAGGTCAAAGCGTATCATACTTATTGTGAATACCCTACCATCACATCAGTATCGGGAAATTGGACAGTGGGTTGTATTTATAATACAAAAAAATCCTGAAGAAAACATTATATTTTTTGACCCAGTGGGCATGCGTCCAGAAAATCATTTGGAATACTCTACTGATTGTTTACGAAGGTATTCCACCATGAAGTGCTTCATAAATAATATGCGTACACATAGCATAACTCTAACTGGAGTTTGTGCACCTATCAGGAAACTCGGAGAGCATTTATCCCCCACCAACTTAAAAGAAAATGACTTAACAATGATATCATGCTATCTTCTTCATTTAAATTTGAGACCGTGTAAGTACATCTGGAAATATACAAAACATGAATTTTTAATGGGATTTGTAAAGTGATAAAGAGATGTAATTAAAAAAGTTTTCCCACTGCTTTTAAAAGTGAAAAACGTCTGCGTTTCAAATGAATGTTTTTAGTTTAAGATTTTTTCCCACTAAATGCTATGTAATTATTCACGCAATGTTATTTTGGATGTATGCTTCCTATAATAAAAGAAACTAATCAGTAATAAGTTTTTTTATCCACATATGTTAATGTAAAATGGGAAGCGAAAAAGCTTAAAACAAATGGACAGAGAGATAGTACTTTACATTGAAAAGAATGTGTGGTCACTTTCCCATACGCCCTGGAATGTATATCAACTAGATCTCTCTGAAAGAGAGAGAGAGATAAAAAATGAGGTTTGGAATCTATAAGATGCAGGCCAACTTTCACATAAATCCTAAAATGTGACCCAGATAGGCCTGGCATGTAAATGACAGTGTCTGGGTCAAGAGTCATCAGAGCATCGAAACAGCTCTCTCAGAGAGAGAGAGAGAGAGAGAGAGAGAGAGAGAGAGAGAGAGAGAGAGAGAGAGAGAGAGAGAGAGAGAGAGTTTGGAATCTATAAAGGCGAAGGTCCACTTTCACATACACCTGAAATGTGGACAGGGGTGTGTGCACTCCTCGATTGCATCATGTTTGCACAGAAGTGCGTAAGAAAAAAAAGAAAAAAATATTCACTCCTATATTTGTCACCCAAATTTTGAACTATATTCATAAACGAACCCAGTGACCTGCGCAATGGCGGCATTCTGTAAACATACGAACTCAGTGACTGTGTTAATTGTACCTAAAACTTTGAACTGTATTAGTAAACAAATCCAGTGACCGCGCACCGGCGGCGTACGCACTCTGTGACTGCGCACTGCAAATGTACCCACTCAGCACTCTCTTCAGCAGGCGGGAGAGGGGGGGTCGCATTTTTTGGGGGGCGGGGATTAGGGGGCTGGTAAACTTACCTCACATTTAAATCCCCAAACTGAGTATCCCTGGCAGTCCCATTCCCAAAACTGAGTATCCTAGGCAGCCTCGCCTAAAAAGTGAGTCACTCCGTCAGACACGCCTCAAAAGTTAGTCACAGAGTCATGCACGCCTCTAAAAAGTGAGCATATAAGTCATGCACATCTCCAAAAAGTGAGCAGATGAGGCATATCTTTTACTACTTACAAGGTACCCCAATAAATCGAAATGTACACCATTGTAAGTTTTAAAGCAGGGTATTACTTTCCAGTTTCAGTAAGAGTAGAATAACAGTAATAAACAAGTTGATATATCTTAACCTGATTCCATAATAAACGTTTTTTTTTTATAAAATAAACTTGTGCTCCACAGTAAGCTTTGTTAATGATATGATGGATAATCATAACTACTCTAAACAAGAGTCAACAGATTTTCACACAAGCAGAACAACCAACAAGACCCTTTTCCACAAAATGTATCAAAACTGTACCATTGGGAATAAGGGTATTCTAGGGAAGCATTTTTTTCCACTCTTAGAATAAATGTTCAAACATACATTCATAATAACAGTCAGTTTTTTACTTTTATGTTGGAGTTGAGGGATAAACGTGGGGGCCCAGTATATTTGTCACAATGGCCTGCTATAAATCTGCCCCTGCAGTCCCAGAGTGCTGGGACATCGAAGGACTAGAGAATAGGGCTTATGGTCATCTGTGAATGATACTTTTTTCCTTGTCTTGTCAGCAAGGGTGATGTGTGGTTGATATACTTATATTACCCTATCCGTCTTTATTCTGTAGTTCCTCGAGTAATTTAGCTCGCTCCTTTCCTACCACAGCTAGAATTTTGTGTCCGTACCATTTATTGCTAAATTATATTTCATATATAGTACAGATACGCCAGTAAAGAGCTTTAGCCACTCCGCCATGTCATTTATTTTATTGATTCTCAGCAAGTGCTGAAGATTCACTGGCGATGTGGTTGATAAATTCCTCTTTTGCCATACATTTTTTGTACTTTGACGAGCTGTTATTTCCGTCTATAGCTCGTTGAATATATCTTGTTTGTAAGTCCTGATCTTAGGCTGCTATTATAAATCCTTCAGTTTCCTTCTCAAGTTCTCCTCTCTGTACCCATGGCCATGTTTCCTTGTTGGCAAATTCTCCAGCTTATTAAAGGATTTGTCCATTCATTGCTTTTGTTTTATATTCCTCTTTTCTCTTTTTTTTCCTGCTCTCTTTTTATACACTTCTGGGTCTTCATCCGCTTTGATTAGTTTGCTTCCCATGCACTCTTTAGCCATTCCTCCTTCCTGGTCCTATGGTACTGTGCCAGGCCAGTGATTTCAAAGTTGACAAAATTTCCTATACTGATGGTCCCTACTGTATTTGAACAATGATTGGGAAGTTTTTAAGCTTCTGAAATATATAAAGATTTTCCAAAGCAAATTTTTTCTTTGGGGAATTTTTGTTTATCTTCCTTGAGGTATCTTCGTTAAGGAACCCCATTTACAACTGAAATAAAGTCTATCGTCTCTAATTTTTTATGCAAAATATGGATTGTTAAGGATGAAAAGAAAATTAAATACTTTTTCTTAGGACCTACATCCTCATCTCATAGATACTAAACTATTCATATTTCATTTACAGATTTCATTAAGGATATTTTATCATCATTTTGTTTATTACCTTAACCTCATAATAATAATAATAATAATAATAATAATAATAATAATAATAATAATAATAATAATAATAATAATAATGATAATAATAATAATAATAATAATAATAATAATAATAATAATAATAATAGCTTTTTATTATAGGAAAAGCTTTTCATTAATCGTTTTACACACACACACACACAAATGATATATAAAGGGTGCTGTAATATAAGATAATATAAGATACATAAGATAGGCACCTTCTGAGTCAGACATTATGTGAAGGTATTTAACGATATGTTAATCTTTCAAGTTATTTTATGTCAGTAATTTATTTACATCCACTTTTCATATAGAAATAAAATAAACTTTTAAAAATGCACATCGAAAGAACTCTAAAATTAAAAGTTACATAAAGGACAAGGACAAAATTGGAAGCTGAAGCAGCAGCTACTCGTTTAATTTCGTGATTTGTACTAAGGTGAATGTCATTAATCATAGCAATAAATGTAAACCTTATGCAAAAACAAATGGACTAAGTGTAGCCAGCACAATTAAATTGGATGAAAATAAAGAGAAAACGGATTTTGAGCGAAGCGAAAAATCTATTTTTGGGTGAGGTAGCAATGTCGTCCTGATGGAAGTTCCTATTAGGTAGCTTTCTAGGGTATATTTGACTACAGTGATAATCCAAGAGAATTTTACCGTAAGGTATCCAGAATTCTAACTCCTAAAGCGAATATCCCTAAATAATCTCACAGGGATATCGCATAATATCAGAGGACGTATTCTTGACACGTCACATAGCTATCTTCGCCCCGAACAGTATTAATGCTTCGAGGGGGAGTAGTGACAAGAATCTGAAACGAGAATGAAAAGAGAGCCGCTCATAAAGCATCTCTCCTATTCCGTTTCCAGTGTGTATCTGATGAAGGCAGTAGCGCCCTCTTTATTCCTTGTAGCAATATACAAGGTGGTACAGATACTGTATTATAGGGAGGGGTCAATAAGCCTTTAACAATAAAAGGAAGGGCAGGTCCATCAAGACGACATGGCTACCTCACCCAAAAATAGATTTTTCGCTTCGCTCAAAATCCGTTTTTTTTTGGGCTCAGGCCATGTCGTCCTGATGGAAGTTTACCAGAGCATTACTGTATCTGTGGATTCCCAATCAGTGCCGTACTCTCAAGAAAATATTTTCCTGGTCCGTCTAGAAATAGAGACCTATGATGTTACTGTCATACATCACTTCTTCTAAGCATGAACTATGTTAGTACTTCCTGCCCCCTACAGGGATAAGTCATACTAGACTCTGGAAAAGTCTCGAGGAGTACATAAAAACTTATGGATGACAAAATGACAAACTTTTATAGTGGTCTCGCCCTATACAATATAAAGCAAAGTTTGTATAAGATTTGCCAAAGTCAGCATGAATTTGTGATACCTTCCCCAAAGTGAACACTCTTAGTAACTATTGGATAATGGTTGTATCCGCATAGAAACAAATTTTGCCTCTTTGCTACCAACCCGTTAGGGTACCACGTCAACCTTTCCAAGGAAGGGTTAGAGTGAGTGGACTTTTGCTTGAATCAGGGAACAGTCTCGAAAGACATACCATGATAAAAATATCCATATTTTAATCTTAATGCTCAGTACATTTCTAATAAAAGGAGTGTGGGTGAAAAGACGCGGGGTTCATTATGAACTAGTTTATTAAAATTTAATAAACGAACATATCAGATCACATTTATAAAATTTATATAATGTGGATGATATGCGTAGAAGCATAAAGAAAAACAGTCAACAGAAAATATTGTTTCATCTACTAGGAAACAGATATGCTACTTCAATAGAATTATTAATAATAACGATATAGTCTGTATACTGTTTACATACACTCGCGTAAAAAACGCTTGGCACAAGTGTCCGTATTATGCTATAGATTACCGACGTCAATGGAACAGTTCGTAAGGACACTTTCGTGGCCTATCGCTCAGCGTGTAGTAACATAGAGTGACTACATGCGCACCCTCTTAATTAATCGTCACAAATTAATTACACTGTTCCTCGCAGACTTAAAACAGAAGGTTAAAGAATTCTACCTGCTGCTACCACAAATCTCATAAGTTGCTAACCTTGCTTCGCATAGTGCATAAAGAACGCCTTGGATGACTACCAGCCGGTGTGCAAACAAGGATGTTCAAAGTCCATATAATTAAAGAAATTTTATGAAGGAGGCAACTTTCCTCGGATCATGACTAACGGGTGTACTGTCTGGATCCGTTCTGCGAATAACACGGGTGAATTTCACCCTTAGTTATAGATAACTTTGAACCCAGGGTTTCTCTTCTGAACAGCTGTCCTCCCATAAAGTCTGAAGTTCTATGAAGATAGACCTTTAGGCACTCCACTGGACATAGAGATGCATCTTCCTCCAGAGGGCAGATTCTCTAGGGACCCCACCTTTTGGTGGGTAGCTTGTTCCTGGTAAGAAACGTTGGGTCTGTAAAAAGAATCAGTTCTCCCTCCAAGAACTGGACGTGGCCTTCCTCTCTAGAGAGAGCCACTTTTCACTAAATCTGGCCCCCAAGGCAAGTACAAACAGAAATATGACTTAAATTCAAAACCTTCTAAGCACATTCCTCATTGTTCATTATTTATACACAATGAGGAATCATATCTAATGACCAAGCAAATGGTCTTTGGAAGCACTGAAGGGCTAGTTCATTAAGAACGTCGTTAGAAAGGTCGACCTGTAAGGCATATGGTATCTGACTTGTCAAGGAAGGCTTGAACAATAGAATTGTGTAGGCTGCTAAGCCTTGCTCATGAAGGTGGATGAAGAATGATAAATAGGAATCTGTTGGGATTTCTTTCAGTTTCTTCGCCTTGATAAAGGATAGCTCTTTCTTCAATGAAGCCCCATAATGTCTTCTGGTTTCCTCCAAAAGTCTGAACCGACTTTTAAACACCGAATCTTTTCTCTCATCATTAAGGAGAGAAAATCATGAGATGTAGGTTCCGTGTTTTCTGTGATGGAGCGAAGACAGTCGACTTCTGTACTCGCTGAGACAGGGATGGATCTGGTAGCGGAACGAATTTTAATCTTAGTTCCAATGCCAGAGGGAACCACACGCTATTTGGCCACTTGTGGGCCACTATTGTACCTTTCCCTTTGAAGGATCTCAGGATATCGAGGACCTTCAAAAGGAGGTGTGCGGAGGGAACAGATAGATACAGGACCATCTGATCCAGCCCAGGGACATGGCGTCCACTACCTCCGCTAACGGATCCTCGTAAGGGGACACGTAACGAATTATTTTCTTGTTGTCTTTTGTCGCAAAGAGGTCTATCTGCAGCTCTGAGACTTGACTCGAGATGAAGGAGAACGATCCTGCGTCAAGGGACCATTCTGACTCTATAGGTGTAAACCTAGATAGAGCGTTCGCTGTCACATTGCGGAACTCTTTAATGTGAACTGCTGACAGGTGCCATTTCTTCGCGCGTTTGATGCATATTTTCTCCAGACTCCTGTTGGATCCTTAAGCTGTGCTCTTAGCACTGGATCTGTTATCGAAGGAAACTGTAGAGAGCCCAGCAATCTCTCCTGTTCGTGTCTTGATATCCGTTTGGATTTCAATAGTCTCTTGACAGATCCTGCTATTTCTTTCCTCTTCTTACTAGGACTGGAAAGCCGATGTAACTCCAAATTCCAGTGGATTCCCAACCAGTGAAATTTTTGAGCTGAAGAAAGACGAGACTTTTTGATGTTGATCTTGAATCCCAGATGTTCCAGGAACTGGATCACTATCTTAGAAGCTTGCATGTATACTGTCCTGGATGCTGCCCACACCAGCCAGTCGTCCAAGTGGGCTACTACTTGGACCCCTTTTAGGCATAACTGATGGACGGCTGCATTCGCGAGCTTCGTGAAAATCCTTGGGGCCATGTTTAGCCCGAAAGGCATGGTTCTGAAGGCGTAAAGTTATTAAAGTAACTTGAAGCCTAAGTAGGGGGAGAGGTGACGAATAATTGGAACGTGCCAATTAGCGTCAAACAAGTCTATAGACACAGCATATGCCCAGAATGACTGAGTTTTCCTGAATCCTTTGGAACACAAAACAGCCTTCCTTGGAATTTGATGGACTTAAACTTCCGGATTACTCTTTTGACTAAGAGCTCTCAGACATATTCTTCCAGAGCGGGGGTTGAGTGTTGGAAGAATTGAGGAAATTGAGGTGGAGGACTGCTCCAGCTCCAACCTAGTCCATTCTTATTTAGGCTGTGGGCCCAGGGATCGAAGGTCCAGCGATCCCTAAAAAGCTATAATCTCCCTCATACTGGAAGTATCTACTTCTGCTGTTGTGGACCTGAGGCCTTGCCTCCTTCACCACGTCCTCCCCTGGATCCCCTTCCTATTAAAGGGCGTCTAGAAAAACCTCTGGCTGCTGCTCTGGCTCGTGAACGAAAGGAAGAAGTCTGTCTTTCGGAGGCTGGGTTAAGAACTGGTGACAGTGTCGCCGTTTGTTGAGGTACCACCTGGTACATGGTTGGAGGTTTTGCCACTGTCTGAGGCACCGGGGTAACAGCAAGTTGTTGTTGATGTTGCTGTCGGTAGGGTTTAGCCGACCAAGAGGATGGCCTAGGCCTTTTGTCTACTACCTCTTTAACCACTTCATTGGGAAAGAGGTCTTTACCCCAAATACGAGAGGAGAACCGTTTCCTCGGTTCGTGCCTCACCTCAACCGAGGCAAACACGAACGCTATACAGGCTCTCCTAGCTTTAATAAAGCTATAGAAATCCTTCGTAACTGTGGCCAGATGGGTTTTGGCCACAACCATGAACATGTCCTGGTTCTTGGGGTCACTTGCCATCGTTTCTAGTGTTGTTTGCAATGACATCGATGCCGCAAGTCTTTCCTTTGTCTCTTGCTCTCTACGCAAGAGAGCCTCCGACAGTTTTGGAAGCGCCTCACCGAACTGGCGTTCAGCAATATCAGCTTCCAGCTTCCCGAATGAGAAGGTAAGGTGTACGTCTCTCCAGTCTTCTTGGTCCAAGGGCAAGGTCAGAGATAACAGCTTGCACTCCTCCAAGGAGGGGCATGGTTTCCCTGCCTCCTCTGCATTTAAGGCAGCCTTATATCCCTTTTCCAAGAAGGGAAAGGCTCTGGTAGGAGAGGCCACAAAGGAGGGAAGCTTCTTACTCAAGGCAGGCACCTTTGAGTTAGTGAAGCCCCTCTCTTTCATCGAGCTCGTTAGTAACGTCTGAGCTTTACTATGGTCAAAAACTATGACCTCCGGCTCCGTCTCCTCCTTTAAGGCTAGCTCCTTCCTAAGACAGGCATAGCAGTCCGGATAAAAATTTTTGTTGGGCCAAAATTCCTCCTCTTCCAGGGGAATTGCTCTCAACTTTTCTGAGATCACAATCTCACCGGTTGACATTGGCATGTGTTCAGCATACCTCCAAGGATTGGTATTCGAGCACAAGGGAAGATCCTTCACGATCAACCGCTTCTGGGGCCCACGTGATGCTGGAATTCTATGTAACTCCAGTTTCATTGCAGCTTCCTTCTCATCATTCTTCCTTTGAATTTGTTGGATCATCTCAACAATGGAAGAAAGAGTCCTTCCCAGTTCATCTGGGATAGCAGACGATGTAGAAGGAACCGGTTCTGGGTCCAGAACCGACGTAACCGACACTTTGTCGATTTCTTGCTCTTTTACTTGAGGAGTCTGAAACAGCTCCTCCTCCTGACCTTCTCCACTTGGATGTCTTGAAGGGCTGCTGAGACTTCAGAATCTACCGGATTCAGGGCAATTGGTATCTCCACCTGAGGCTGGGGGATGATTGCATCAGCCGATGCTTTAGGGAAAAGGTAGGCCCTCATCTTCTCATTTGGAAGGTAGGGACCTGAGATATTTTTCTGAAAACCCCTCACACAGGATCCTAACGTTTCCCTGGCAGCATCCCTTGACTCCGTTGACTTAGGGTCGTCAAAAGCCTCGGCAATCAGGTTAGAACAAACTGTACAAACCTGAGGGTCCCAATAGCGGAGAACACCTCTGGAGGCTGCGCATGCTGCATGCCTCCTGCAATAATGATGTCCACAGAAGTTCTTCCTGCGGACATTACAGAATACACTCCCGCATTTCGGATGGTCCTCCTGTAAAGAGAAGAAAAATCCATGAGTATCAAGTGAAGGCTTTTCACTTATATTAAAACATTTAGCTTATATAGAAAAGCTATAAAAGAAAGAAGGAAAGACACATACTTGTATTTCCTGTTCAGTCAATTGCTGTAACCTCCCAATGTATTAAAACTAAGGTTAATTCTAAACTAGAATACCTTATGTAATTTAATGTGTAGTTTTAATATACGGGATTGAAAGAATACAGAAAAAACTCACTTTCTATATAAAGTACGGTCTCAACAAAAGGCTGTACAAGATAACATTAAGTATGACGAAGAATTTTAGTGTTATCACAAACTCTGTACAGCAGTTTCTACTAACGCAGTGTGTACTACACTACGAATATAGCAACTACTGTACATCGCATGTTATTGTGCCGGCCGGCAACTACCCCTTTATAGATCAAAGATATACTAGCTTTAACTAATAGGCGGCAGCCCACTGATTCGCGACTGTATTCCGGCCGGCAATCATTGCCAGCCGACGGCTGAAAACACTAAAACACGGCTGCCAGCCACTATCGTAGTAGCCAGCAGGTTCGGGCTGTGTCTCCCCTGCCGGCAGGCAAAGGTAATAAAACCCGTGCCCGCCGACAGTAGCAAAGAACCAGAGAACCTACACCTGCCCGGCTGTCGGCTGTTAAGCCGACAGCCGGGTTAGGGGTGCAACACAATAGACAGAGAAACAGTATGGATGTAAGGTTATAAGGCGGCATTGCCATATGACCTTCCATCCAGAAAGAGTGAACTTAGGGAATGGGAGAATGTAACATTCAGGTTTCCAAAGAATCCATAGTCTGCCGTGCTCTACCGACGGACATGGAAGGGAGACCAAGGGAGGTCTGGGGTTCACTCTGCAAAGAATAAAGGGTCTCTGCTGGCCGGCAGAGAACTGAGCCTGTCCTCCATCCTAACCTATACTAGGTACGGAAGTAGGACTGCGGCTAAAAGAAAATAAAAGAGAGGTGGGGAAGTGATAAGGGTCCTATAGACTTCGTTCTAGCAGGAGACACACTCAGCCGTTAGGGAAGCTCATCCTAACCAAGAGTGGTCTATTAGGGAGGAAGATTGG